>NC_091742.1:1926700-2286700 GCF_043380555.1 Nothobranchius furzeri | reverse complement strand
TGACTGAATGCTCATCACTTAAAAAAAGTCTAACACTATCCAAGCCGTTCCTTGTGTTACGGCATCCGTAACACTTGTGATATTGAAACTGCGCTGATTTAGTGATGACAGTTCATTTGCGATGTGGCTACCTGTTGGCCACAAATTATGAGTAGCATTTGGGATGGAGTTTCCAAAGTGTCTTGAAAACATTCAGAAGGGTTCCCGGTTTCCTCATGTGAGTTGCAGGGTCTTGCTTTTGTGTTACTGGAATTTTTGAACACAAACACTTTGCACAAGAGTTTTCCTCTGAAAGTTGTTGCAGAGTCATCGCAGGCATTTTGAACTTGGATTGTATGAGTCAGAACGTGCTAGAAAGATGAGACAACTTTGGGAGGAGCTGGAAAACATCTAAAAAGAAGTAAATTTAAATAAAATTAGACGTATTTTACCAGTTGTTTTAGAAATTTGGGGGCATTTTAACTTTATTTGAATTGTCTGCAAATTATAAAGAGTAACACATGTCCTAACTTCGTTTACAGCGTCCAAAAACGGTTCATCATTGATAAAAGACAACTGACGGGTTTCCTCTGAGTAAGTATTAGGTGTTTAAACACACACACACACACACACACACACACACACACACACACACACACACACACACACACACACACACACACACACACACACACACACACACACTTGTGTTTATGCATCATCCACCTTTAATAATTAGTCAGAAAGCAACTTCCTCTTATAGTTATCTGTGGAACCTTTTATCTATCTAGACATGTGTCTCTGCCCTCAGTGTCCTGAAGGTTAAAGGTCATTATGTGAAATATGATTTGTTGGAGTTGGATAGCTTTTTACAGAGGCTTATAGGTTCTTCTCGATGCATGCATGCCCTTCAGCTGGTTCAGCACATGTGCTGCAGGGGAAACTATTCCAGTGTCTTCCTTTGTGCAGCTATCCGTGTTTATGTGGGTCTAAATAACTGAGCGTGTGTTGAAGAGGCTTTAAATGCCCTAGCGCCTGCCTGGACACATCCGTAAGATGGTTTCCGCATAAATGAAACACTGCAGCGGATTAATGGGAAAGGGCTGGCGAGCCTACAAGCAGCGCGAGGCCAACAGGGCTCAGAGGCTGGACGTGGGCGCACAAGGTTTATTTTAAGTAGAAATGCCTTCCAGTGTGTCTCCGGAGAGCTAGAATTGCCGAGCTGCACTCCAGCACACTGAACAGTCTGAACAGACAGCAGACGCATTGCAGACGAGCGAGCCAAACTGTGCAATAGCTCAGTGGTACTAATGCTAATGCTGGGGGAGCAGCTATTCACTGCTGAGGGTATCACATTATCAGCATCGCATCGTAGTCCCATAAGCCATTCCACATGGTTTAGGAAAACAGGGTGTTATGGTCTGGATGTGGAAGTGTGGCAGCAAACAGATGTAATGTACCACAAGGTGTAACAGAGAGTTGAATGGCTGGTTTCTTCTCTGTTTTGACTACAAGCTCTCTTATTGACCCAAAAACTGACTTTTTGCTCCCAGAATCAGATCCACAAGACAGCTCCGGCGTCGGGCCAGTGCCCTCCCTGTTCAAGCGTCTGCTTGACGGAGCAGATGAGGAAACATCACAGGACAAAGTCTAAAAGAGTACCGAAGGGACAACCGCGTGTTGCGTAATAGCCGTGATTGCTTCAGCATGCAAGGTTAAATCAAATTTTCTGGATGTGCTTGGCCAATATCTCCCATAACTGGCCTCGGGTCTGTCGTTGAAGCAATCTCCACACAATGTGAAGGACTTCTGTCCACACTTTGTGTTTTGATTGATTTAATCTACGTCTGAGCCGAGCCAAAGCTCTCTGTCTGCCACGCAGCCTAATCTTGATTTACAGCGTGGACGAAAACTGTAACGGCATAATAACTCGACCACCCAGATGCACGGCCTGACGTGTGACTGGTCAGACGGCCCGAAGCGGGCCAAGAAGGCTTCCAGCCAGTAATCACCTTGTAAAGCACGAGGGAGGGAAAGCATTTCAACAGTGGTTGGCTTCCTGTGTGTGTTTGACTCTGAACCTCGTGTACATCTTGCTGCTGAGATGTGAAAATGCAGCTGTGTTCATCGTGACAGACAGCAGTTTCAAGTAAAACGTTAATAATGGTTATGAATCGCTTTGGGAAGCCCTTTTCACAAGAGAGCTGTTGGAGGAGGTTTCTGTCTGTGGCAGGAACATAAAGAAATGAAAGCTGAAATGAAATCTCGTGTCTAGATAATCACTTCCACTCCCACACAGTCGCTTTGTGATGGTGATAAAAGACACAAGCAGACCCTGACTGTCTTTTCCTGGTCTCATCGCTCCAATGAAAACAGAATGAGAGGCAGGAGTCTTGATACTGTATGTTTGGACCGTCCTGTCCTCAAGGAAAATGTGCCAAATTCCCTGGTTTCCCCAGAAGATTGTGAAATGCTGTAACTCAGCTCACACGCCTGGCTGAGCGCAGACGGTAATGATGATCGCCCAGACCTTGGCCAGAGATTCTGAGTGTGCCTTGGCTGCAGACTCCCTGCACATTTGCTCACATTCAGCATTTGTGTAAAATTATTTGGCACAAAGTCTGTGTGGACTGAGGATTTCCTCATTAATCTCAAATCAGACCCTTTTCCTTTTTCCAACACGATGGTGACAGAATCTTGGAAAGTGCATCTCTCCTTCCTATAATCCTCGATTCACAAAGATTTTAAGCAATTTGACAGCAGGAAAATAACCGTTACTGACGAAGATAACCTGTCACAATTGGTCGAGTGACGTGTAACAGAATGGATGCGTCTTTCCTGTCAGCTCAGCCATGTATCCCTTCCTAGTGGGAGCGTTAGAGATGCAACTCGGCAGCAAACGGGTTCCATGTAGCTAGATTACACGTGATTTCAGCCGTTCATCTGATGAAACGCAAGAGAAAGGCAGCAGCATGTATCCAGTTTATTTTCCGTTCCGTTTACCTCGGCTAGAGATCACATACTTTTTTTTCTTAGCAGTGGAGCTGGGCAATGAATCAATAATTTGTTGTAATGGAAATTTCTGACTTCAACCTGTATCGTTTTTCCCACGTCAGTAAATGTAATAATAAAAAAAGGAAAGTGTGTGTAGGTTGGCGATGTTCATGTCAAGTACCAGTCAAGTAATGAAAATCGAGCCGACTGACTAGTCGTTGATGACGTCATACACCCGAAGCGGCGCGGGGGGGGGGGGGGGGGGGGGGGGTCTGTTGGTTCGCTGGAGTTTTTGACAATTAAAATTGCGCCCACATTTTCAAAGTGAAACACATTTCTTTTAACAACGGTAGTTTCTGCATATTTACTGCTCCGCTTCAGCCCTCCCCCCCCCCCTCCCTCTGCTTCAGGCTCTCTCCCTGCGCAGCGGCTGCAAACTCACTGATGCGCCTGCAGCCTCTCGGAGTTCCTGCTGCTCTAAACATTAAAATAATTATTTCATTTTCTGTTCCTCACTTCTGATTACCTTCAATGGTGTCTGTTTGTTGCAACCAGCAGGTACAAAAACTAACTTGTTTTTATTTGACTATTTTTCTGTCCTGCCTGTTTATTATCTTCCTGCATCTCCTCTCAATCCTAAAGAAAAACTGCTACCTGGGTTCATATATATTCACCTCATGAGTTACCTTTGAACTGCAGTTCTAAAAGATCTACCGACCACAAAAACAGCGGAGTGCTCGCCGGCCACATCGGTTAGGTGCGTCACCGAGGACAAAACAGGTGATGCGCCCCGATCCACAGCAGCGAAATGCATCAGGCACAAATAAAAGAATAAAAGACAGAAAACATAAAAGGAAATGAGCCGACATGAACAATCGCGTGTTAAATTAGTTTTTGAGGTGGCGACACCTGATTTGATAATGTTACTGTGGCCGTGCTCAGGACGCAGGTGTGTGGAGCGCGTCAACGATCAGAGCTTTGCATGCACAAGCTGGTTAAGGTTAGGATGGGGGTGAGGGGAAGGTTAAATTGCAAGAGGGTAAAGGTCACAATTTGGTTAAATGTCCGTTTTACCGCCGGTGTCAGTACCGACGCTCTGGCACAGCGCGTTGCCTCCCGACTCGCAGGAGCTCGTCACCTGCTGACAGCAGGCTGCTGTCTTTTCCGAGGACTGCATCTTTTCGGTCATTATCACGTGACAGCGACTAGTCGATGACAGGCATAAAAAGTCACTATAGAGCGGTGAAGTCGACTAGTCGACTAGTTCATACAACCCCTAGCGTGTTCCTAGCCACTTCTTTTTTGAGTAAATCTATTTGGTCATGTGACAAGCTCTGCTTCTGTGGGTTTGATAGTGGCACTTTTGCGCCCTCTGGTGGCAGAAGATATATTACACCCATGCACAGCAGAAGGGCGTTAAAACCAGTTAACTGTGTACATCACTAGTCACGGATGTTATTGTTGCTTATGTTGTCCGGTGGAAAGGCAGCATTTGCTCTCAACTTCCTTATTATGGAACATTTCATCCAAGTAGTCACAAAGTAATTTTGGGGGATCTTCTCAGTTTAGTTTACACAAGTTGGAAAGTGTGGAAAATGTCAGACAACTTTGGGAGGCGTTGGTGACTAAATAAAGACATAATTAAGGAACTTTGTGACTGCAGTGCAACAAGAAAATCTACAGTTTGTTTTTAAGATTTGGTCAGTAATAAAATCACCTCAGAGTCAGAAATACGTGGAAATGTGCATATTTTTGTGAAATCTTGAGTCTCAGACACCCTCAGAGAAGCAGTCGGAAGGTTGACGAGTACTCTTTAAAAGCAACAGTTTGTAAAAGTAATGAGTAGCCTCTGAAAACGCGTACTGCCACCCTTCCTCGCCCCATCAGAGTCTCTGTAGTAATGAGGATAACGGGGCCTCCAGCCTTGCCGCTGCCTATCGGTAAGAAGCCGAATTCCTCAGCTCTTGTAATTGCTCAGAGAAAAGGACATGTTTAGCTGAGCTGAAAACAGATAAATGATGTAAGCAAAAGAAGCCGGTGAACAGCACCATCTGCTCAGTTAACACACACCTCCGATTGGTTTCTGTTGGGTGGTTCTGTCAGTGCGTTTACATGCAGCCAGTAACCCTTTTAAAACCCGAATATTCACAATAACCCGGTTCCGCATGGCCATGTAAACACCGCCAAAAACCCGGATATGCTCATAACCGGGGTTTTAAAAACCCGGTTACTACACCTGGGGTAACCCTTTTCTAACCCGAATGTTTGGTCGTGTAAACGCATACCGGGATATCCCCATCAAAGCGTGTGTTCTGCGCATGCTCTGTTCGCAAGGAATCTTGGTCTTTTGAGTAGCGAGACGCCTTGTATGCGCCAGAACACCGGAAGTAAACAGTTTAGCGCAGCTCTCTCTATATTTGCCATTTCTTGCTCACGTACTCTCCTTCGAATGAAGGCCAGTATGCACAGTCGCAGTAAGAGCTGCTGGTGGGTCAATACCAGCACTAAAGCGCAAACAAACGCGGTCGCTAGCTCTTCCGAACTGGGAAACATGTTGTTGTTTTCACGGATACCGGAACAAGAAGAACCGGGAATGACGCATATTGCATCTGGACGTAGTCCATACGTCCTGACGCTACCCCAACGTCCGCATTTAAATCGGGTTATGCAAGTTAGGGTTAACTCTTTCTATTTATGCTTGTAAACGGGTTATTCTGATCAACTCAGGAACCCGAATACCGACCTTAACCCGATCATAACCCGGATATTGGCTGCATGTACACGTACTCTGTATTTCCATAATGGTATTTCCGCTCCCCTCCCTTGGCCCGCTCTCGTCTTCCCTCCGTTAGCCCCGAGTGTTCGTGGTACCCACACTCCTGCTGAGTGTTTAGGCGTCTTTGTTTCAGGACTAAAACTCGTGGTCCTGGCTTTTCTGTTCGACTGCAAAAGCACCGCAACACTGTTGCGTCACCAGACTCCGACCACTAATCTTTGACCTCAGGCTTCTGCTGAGAAGAGGAAAAAAAGGGAAAAGTCAGAAATACCTTATTTTGAAAAGGTAAAATTCACTTTGACTCACGCTCTTGGGCATCATTACTCCCTGCAAGTCATGCTTCAACCCTTCTGCATGTCAGACCGAGGAGACTCCTCGAGTTTTTCAGGGTTTGTGACACAAGCAGGCTTTTGGGTTTTAGACGGACCTGTCTCACACCAACGCTGACCCGTCTCACACCAACGCTGACCCGTCTCACACCAACGCTGACCTGTCTCACACCAACGCTGACCCGTCTCACACCAACGCTGACCTGTCTCACACCAACGCTGACCCGTCTCACACCAACGCTGACCCGTCTCACACCAACGCTGACCTGTCTCACACCAACGCTGACCCGTCTCACACCAACGCTGACCCGTCTCACACCAACGCTGACCCGTCTCACACCAACGCTGACCCGTCTCACACCAACGCTGACCCGTCTCACACCAACGCTGACCTGTCTCACACCAACGCTGACCTGTCTCACGCCAACGCTGACCTGTCTCACGCCAACGCTGACCCGTCTCACACCAACGCTGACCTGTCTCACACCAATGCTGACCCATCTGCTGTTAAACACGTCTATGAATCATAACTGACTGGTGCTGGTGCCTTTTAGCTTGACTGCTGGCAGATTTACTTTTAGGTTTCAGTTTTGTTTTGTCTGGTGTAAAGTGTGTGTTTTACACACGGCGAGTTCGTGTAAAAGCTACATTTTACTGCCAGTGTGAACACGTTGTACCAAAGACTGGGGTTCTACCTGTCGAGCATCTTTCACGTACAGCGTGTTGCACAAGGGTGAGTCAAACAGGTGTCATTATTTTTCTGCACATTTACAGTTTTCTGTGAAACGAACCAACGCGGTTTAAGTTTGAGCTTGATTTGCATCTGTAAACGAGCTCTGAGATGTCTAGCCAGCTCAGATATTTGACTCCCTTTCGGCTCAGACGGCGGTTTGCTTCGTCGGGCCTAATGGGCGTTTCGGTTGCTTCTGGCTGTTCTCTCACAGCAAGATGTGAGTTGAAATTGCATCTTTTTATTGATCTGGTTTTGGAAATGGGGAAACACAATAAGACTTGCTACGTTTTGCCTCATTTTTGACAGATTTGTTCACATATATGGAGATCTGTCACAACCAGTCATCTCTCTTGTATCTCTTTATCTTGCAAAAACAACGGCCTTCAGCCAAGCCGTGTTAATGGGAGTATACAGCTAGTGGGACAAGAGGGAGGGAGCCATAAACTGGTGTTTTTCTTTCTAGGAGTGATGCAGATGCTTGTGGTCAACTTTCAAGTCTCACTTTAGCTTCCTGTCTCATTCCTGCTGCTGGTTAAGCCGATGTGGATGCATTATGTTACGTATGTCTCACAGTCTGAAAGTTTTCCGCTAAGAAGCCTCCTCGTTGATTCACTTATTGGTGCACAGCAGCAGACGCTGTAAGAACACTCTGAGACAGACCCAAACGCGGGGTGGAGCACATCAGAATAGTTACATAACCTCCTTATAGGTTTTGTAACCTGGTGCACTAAAAACAGCAAAGAAAGAAAAACTTGAAAGGTTCAGAACTGTCAGCATGTCTGATAGTAACCCACCAGCGGTGTGGGCTGTTTCTGCAGCGCGGCACAAAACGCGTCTTTGTTGGTTCCATATGAGAGGGCCTTTGTTTGGTTTGGGCCCAACCTGCAGCCACTCAGCTGCAGCTGTAAGCTCCGGAGGCAAACGTGAATAAAGCTATTAACGTCAAGCTGATACCATATGTGCTGCTGAAAGCTGACGAGTTCAGGTGTGTTCATGAAAACTGGTTTAATGTTTCAGCCGTGTTTACGTCTTCTAAATGAATACGACGCATCACTGGTCGTAATCTTCTGAACAGAACCAGTCCACTTTCTCTAACATTTGGTTTTTATTCCAATTCCTAGACTCAAAATGATTACCTCTGCAGAACCGTTCCTTTGGTGCTCCTCGTGTCTCCCTGGTTGCGTGCAGTCAGACCCTCCAAACTGCCCTTAATGACTAAAAGAGGGCGGTTATTGAATCCTCGAGGGTTCGCTGCTCTTTGATGCTTTTTGAATTCCAGACATTCACAAACTCAGATGAACACCGGAGTCCATAACCAATAAAGCCATTTGAAGGCTGTCCGAAGCTTCCCTTTGCATGTGAATCTACGGGGATGAATGTGTCGCTGAGACGGTGTTGGGCTTGTGTTTCACCCGCTGCTGACTCAGACCATAACACAGCTGTCCCGTTTTTTAGGCCCTTCTTGGAAACGGCAACCCGTTTTTAGTGAGATGTTTGACGAGAACAGATGACAGAAAAGGGTTTCTCAGTGTCTGATGGATTAGAGTGCGTTCTTCCTCTTTCATGGATGAAGTTGGGGATTTAAACACGTAGCTTTAAGTCTGCTGGTCACAGATGGCATATTCACGTTACCAAACACAAAAATAAACATCTAGAAAGAGCAAAAGTCTCCTTTGATATGGTTACAAACACAAAACCACATTTCCACTGTGTAACCATTAAAGCTGCAGTAAAATTTCCTTTGAGATCTCATTCCCTCTTTTCCTTTGTTCCTTCTCACCACAGCGGCGGCAGAGGTCGGGCTGGTCATGATGCCGGGACAGATACCGGACACTTTGCTAGCGGCGGGCTCACTACCCAGCCTGGGCCCACTGGCGGGCATTTCAGCCACGACGCTCACCGATCAGTTGAAGCTGGCGGACTTCCACCAGTTCAGTACCGTAATATCCCCGCTGCACTTCCTGGGACGGCTAGGGAAGAGGCCGCTGGCCATCAAAACGGAGGTAAGGAAGGAAAACGATGCAGAGGGGCGGGGAGCACTTGGTGTGTGTTTTTCTGGTAAAGCCGGTGTGTTCTTGCAGATGGATGAAGATGAAGAAAGAAGGAAACGAAGACGGGAGAAAAACAAAGTCGCAGCAGCAAGATGCCGAAACAAAAAGAAGGAACGTACCGACTTCCTCCAAAGGGTGCGTTCATGACTCAGCACCACATACTAACTAACAGCAGAATGCCTAGAGCAGCCAAAACTAACCTCACTTTGTTCATCCCCAACATTCTGCTTTACATCAAACCCAAACTCAAGTGAAGTTCTCTGTTTTCTTCAGGAGTCCGAGCGTCTGGAAATGGTGAACTCTGAGCTGAAGGCCCAGATCGAGGAACTCCGTCTGGAGCGGCAGCAGCTGATGGTGATGCTCAACCTCCACCGGCCCACCTGCATAGTGCGGACCGACAGCGTCAAAACACCAGAGAGCGAGGCCAACCCGCTGTTGGAGCAGCTGTCCACCGAAGCCAAGTGAAAACCAGGAAACTTTGGACTTAAAAGTCCCCGGAGCCTGAACTAGAACATTTATGGATGCCATTTAACGACTACATAACGGGCAGTGCCGTTCGGAACAAGCACTTTTGCCCAAAGACCAGAGGCTGTGGTGCTTCTCATCGCTACAAGAGCTGGCTCTGTTCAGTGGAAGACCGGAAACAGCCGGTCGAGTGTTGTTGAAAGCCGCAGTGCCTGCCTAGTTGTTACTTCAGCCATCTCTACGGGAAGGGACCAGTGGAGGTTCAGCAGGAGGAAACATGCCTACAGCATCCTGGTGCTCTGTTACCAAAGTCCTGAGGTGATGTCTTAGGGATGCGTCGATGCAGAGGCTAAAAAGAGACTCGGGTGTTCTGAAGTTTTTTGTATGCTAGTATAAATCCAGGTGTGGAGTTTTTAGGTTACAATACTCGATACAAGTCCACCAGGTGGAATCGAGCTCCTGCCTCGACCCAAGCAGTTACTGGTTGATCCCATTAGTGGTGACGCTGGCGTCATCAAAAGCACATAATCACAAAACGTTTACACCCTTGTTTTTGTTTATACTACTTGTTTATTTTTCATTATTGTGCTTGTTTTATACCGCTTAATACATAAACGGATGAAATGCTTGTTAATCACTTGATGTGATCGGTCTTTTGGCAGTATTTGAGTCTGTCCTGCACCCGTGTTTATGTATGAACTCGCATATCCTGAACAGATTAAATTTTATTTTCTATCTAAAAGGATAAGAAGTCTTTTGCATTTTCTGTCACGGTACCAGAAATATTAAATGACAGAAATTGTGCAATCCTGTTTTCTTCCACAAAGACATGTTGCCAGAATCAGGGCATTACTTTCATTTGCACAACTCTTAAAGGGTCAGATGTGCTTTTATTTCCTCTCCCTCTTGATTACGGCAGCTTCCCCTTTTTAGAACTCGTCAGTTCTCATCAGGCTTTTGAGATGTCCTTTTTTATGTCTTTCTTTAAATTTTTAAAAAACATATCAAACGATCACATTTTTCTTAACTTGAAGATGATGCAGCCCATCCCTCTGCATCGTCCTAACGATGCTCCGTGCATTTGTCCTGATGAGACCGCGTGCACGTTTCTGTTGGTGAATCCTTTCTGCAACACATAAATCCTTAAACAAAAACGTCGTGACAGTGCAAACAGAAAAACAATAAAGCCGTACTGAGCTGTTCAAAAGCAGAAGTTAAATAAGGCAAGGATGAGAAAATACTTTTGCTTTCAACTCAACAAGAATCATCAGTGTCCTAAAGCTCGTGGGAGAAGAAATACAAAGATTTAAAGTGAAAATACATTAGTTAACATTACATTTTTTGCTTTACTAACACGGTTTTGGTCTTCAGGAGCTTCTGAAGAAGTTCAGGACATGCTGAACAGGTGAGTTGGAGCAGAGCAGTAGCCTGCATTTACAGTCAATCTGCTATCTGTCCAGCAGAGGGAGCCAGAGCTCGTCACGGCTTTTAGCCACGTTGACTTAAATGACATCATTTAGTTTCCAGCCTCATGCCAGACTGCCAGGTCACAAATGTAAACCAGATTGATGGTTATCTCACGAGAGATCTGTCTCTGAAATCCTTCAATTTAAAATAAGAGGTTTGTTTTTTATGAGTTTCATTAAGTAAACCCCAAAAATCAAGCCTAAACATGATTGATTTCAACACAAAACACATTCTTCACTTAAACAGGATCAAACGTATCATGAAAAGTAAAAAGTAAGTTTGGTAGTAAATTCCAGATCTAACTTTAAACCTAAATGGACGTCATCCACACATGTGACTTTGATGTTAATACAATTCCTGTTTAGATGCCGAGTTTCCGCTGGCATTATCATGTCAGTGTTTTTACTCGCAAACATTTTCCCCTTCACAACTCTTCACTTTGAAACAAATGTATTAATTAAAACAGGGCTGTAAACTCACTGGCATTTGACTGAGAGAGAAGGAATTGACGCCTTCCAGTGGCGAAGAGCTAGAACTAAACTCTGGTTCTGTTGACTACTCAAGAGAATGTTTTACCCTCCGTATCTCAACGAAGCTGGGGGAAAAACCCTGTTTTGTCCTCTGGTGAATATCAGTATTAAGAAGAAGGACTGCTCTGTGTCTACCACACCACGCCCATCGGGTCGTGGTGGAGGTCTTGCTGTAGTCTTTAAGGACAAACATGTCTGTAATCTGGTAAAAAATGGCCCTTTTACTAGCCTGGCAAGCCAGACTAAATAAATGTATTATTTGCAGAATTTCTATCATCAGTGATCAAAACTAGAAAAAGTTTTTTTTCTTGGTGACTTTAATGTACACATTAATGATCCTACTTGTAGTACAGCAGTGGAGTTCATGTCTAGTACAGAGTCTTTTGACTTGGAACAGCACTTTTCAGGCCCCATACACAAAATGGGCCACACTCTAGATTTTGTTTTATCCTTGGGACTAAAAATCAATCATTTACTTTGAAGAGGTTTTTGTGAGTGACCACAGCTGCATTTTCTTTAATGTCCAATCTAATGTTGAATCTGTCTTCACAACCTGAAATCAAAGAGACGTATCATTAATCGGTCAGCAGTGAATGGATTTTCTAGATCATTTGACAGCAGTTCAGTTCAGGGTGATGATCCGAGCTGTTTATCCAATCTTTGAACAAGCAGTGCTGTAGCATCTACCTGTTTGACACCATAAACCAGATTGTTTCACCTCACGCCCCTCTTATGCCAGTGTACTCAAGGTCTGACTTTAACAACTTCCCAGCATTCTTTGAGAATCTAGAATCTGCTTCCTACCAACCACCTTCCTCCCAGTCATGGTCTGTCTTTACTCCTCGAGATTTCCAGGACATTTGCCTCATTCAGAAACACATGAAACCAACCTCATGCCCTGCTGATTTCATTCCTACTATCTTGTTTGTCAGGATGTTTGACCAAATGGGCCCATGCATTGTAGATTTAATTCATTTATCCCTACAATCTGGCTCTGGACCATCTGTTTTCAAACATGCAGTTGCTGAACCCTTCCAAGTTTGGACTCATCCCAGCCTAAAAATGACAGACCCATTTCTAAATGACCCTTTATCTCTAAAATATTGGAAAAGGTTGTGGCAGATCAGCTGATTACTTTTCTGGAACTACACAACAGTTTTGACAAATTCTAATCTGGTTTTCGTAAAAAGTGTTCAACAGACACAGCTTTGCATAACGTTTCCACTGAAATCATGATGGCTGCAGACAACGGGGAATTCACAGTGTTAGTATTGTTAGATCATTCAGTCCCTTTACCAGAGGAGCGTGAGTTTGGTCCGCATAGCCGGTAGTAAGTCGGACCTGTTCCCAGTGAGGGTTGGACTCCGCCAGGGCTGCCCTTTGTCACCGGTTCTGTTCATCACTTTTATGGACAGAATTTCTAGACGCAGCCGTGGTGTGGAGTGTGTCGAGTTTGGTGGCAGGAGAATCTCGTCTCTGCTTTTTGCGGATGATGTGGTCCTCCTAGCTTCATCCAGCTCTGACCTTCAGCTCTTGCTGGGTAGGTTCGCGGCCGAATGTGAAGCGGCTGGGATGAGGATCAGCACCTCCAAATCTGAGACCATGGTTCTCGACCGGAAAAGGGTGGCTTGCCACCTCCGGGTCGGGGGAGAGGTCCTACCTCAAGTGGAGGAGTTTAAGTATCTCGGGGTCTTGTTCACGAGTGAGGGTAGGAGGGATCGGGAGATTGACAGGCGGATTGGTTCGGCGTCTGCAGTGATGCGGACGCTGAGCCGATCTGTCGTGGGGAAGAGGGAGCTGAGCCAGAAAGCCAGGCTCTCGATTTACCGGTCGATCTACGTCCCAATCCTCACCTATGGTCATGAGCTTTGGGTAATGACCGAAAGAACGAGATCGCGGATACAAGCGGCCGAAATGAGTTTCCTCCGTAGGGTGGCCGGGCTCAGCCTTAGAGATAGGGTGAGGAGCTCGGACATTCGGGAGGGACTCGGAGTAGAACCGCTGCTCCTCCGGATCGAAAGGAGCCAGTTGAGGTGGTTTGGGCATCTGGTCAGGATGCCTCCTGGACGCCTCCCCGGGGAGGTGTTTCGGGCATGTCCTGCCGGCAGAAGGCCCCCGGGTCGACCCAGGACACGTTGGAGAGGTTACATCTCCAATCTGGTCCGGGAACGCCTTGGGGTCCTGCCGGAGGAGCTGGTGGACAAGGCCGGGGAGAGGACGGCCTGGAGCTCCCTAATTGGGATGCTGCCCCCGCGACCCGGACCCGGATAAGCGGAGGAAGACGAAGACGACGAAGACGAAGTATTGTTAGATCTTTCTGCAGCTTTCGGCACCGTTGATCACAGCTGCCTTAATGAACAGACTTCATGACTCGGTGGGGATCTCTGGAACTGTTCTAGACTGGTTTAGATCGTACCTTTCTAACAGAAGTTACAGTGTCGGTAGAAACCAAATCATGTCAGATTCTACCAATCTATTTTTGTGAGGTACCACAAGGCTCTGTTTTGGGTCCACTGTTGTTTCTGCTGTACATACACCCTCTTGGGCAGATAATTGATTATTTTCATAATGCCTCATCACCTATATGCAGATTACATTCAGCTGTGCTGTTTCTTTAAGGATTCTGAGTTCTATAAACTGTCTGAACTGCCAGATTGTCTATCAGCCATCACCAGCTGGCTAGAAGATGATATCCTCCAGTTAAGCTGTGAAAAGATCGAATGTCTGATCATTGCCCTTGAGAGCACGGTTCCTCTGATTAGTCAAAGTCTTGGTCATTTATCCTCTGCCGTCAAGACAAATTTAAGGAATTTGGGTGTTGTTTTTGACCAATCAATGTCTCTTGAAAGTCACTCCAAAAAATCTGAAACCGATTTTATCACTTAAGAAATATCTCCAAACTGCGAAGGTTGGTGTCAAAACACAAACGTGAAATGGTTCTCCATGCCTTTATCTCCTCCCGTCTAGATTACTGTAACACACTTTTCACATGTTTTAACAAAAAAGCCCTTGACCACCTTCAGTTGGTCCAGAACTCTGCAGCGAGGCTCCTAACTGGAGCAAACAGAAGAGCACACATCACTCCTATTCTGATATATCTGCACTGGTTACCCGTTAACTTTAGAGTTCATTCTAGAGTCCTGACTAGAACTTTCAGGGCTCTACATGGTCAAGCTCCTCCCCATATTACTGAACTGTTAAAGCCTTATGCTCCAACCCGAGCCCTCAGGTCCACACACCAGAACCTTCTAGAAGTTCCAAAGACCAGATACAAAAGTCGAGCTGATCGCTCCTTCCAGACTGTTGCACCCCAACTTTGGAATGATCTTCCTTTATCCTGTAATGTCCACAAATGGTCAGTTTTCACCTACAGATTGACCTACAGGTCATCGGTCATCTACAGACCTAATTCCATCCTATGAGGTGGATTTTATATTCTACCTGCCAACAAATCACAAGATCTTGCACTGCTTGTTGACATCTCCGAATCATAACATTAACATCATGTTCCTTCCAAGGTCCCTCACAGAGCACCCTTTTATCGAAGACTCCTTGCTTCACAGAAGAAAGAAGATTTAAAATGAAATATGAACTTCTAAAACTAATAAGCTAGATTATCATTAAATAAATGTTTGTTTATTGCTACTTATAATAATTGTAGTATAATGAAATGTTTTCATTAATCTGTGCTTGATGATTGAAGTTGAAATGAATATTGTGATTATGGTTACACTGATTGATATGTTTTAGCAATTAAAATGATGGTCTTACCCAGAATAAATTACTTATTCTCGATGATCCCAAACAAGCCACCAGCTGACTGGTTTAGATCTCTGGACTCCTCAATTACTAAATTCCTTTGGCAGGATAAACCTCCACGAATTAGCTTAAAAACGCTTCAGAAGACCAAAGATAGAGGAGGACTGGATCTACCCAACATTTATTATTATTTCTTAGCCAACAGGCTGCAATATATACCAAGATGGCTGCAAGATAACCCACTAGATGAGTCCTGATTAGATATAGAACAGACACTTTGCAATACGATAGAGCTTTCAGACTTACCATTTATTAGCTCAAGCATAAGAAAACATGAAAGCTTCAAAAGTATTAGTATCAGCACTTCTCTGACAGCATGGTGGGAGTATCTTAAAATGACAGAGTCTTCTCTAGTACCATGCAGATGCACACCTATCTGGAATAATCCTGACATTTTGCAAAACAACAAAATGATGAACCTTCCGGACTGGAAAAATAAAGGAATCCTATACCTGGAACACATATATGAAGGATTGGACTTCATCCCATTTAATAGAATGGTCTCCCAATTTGGAATGGATAAGAATAGCTTTTTAGAATATCACCAAATTAAATCTGTAGTCAAACAAAAAATTTAAGCTCAATAAAATAGAATTACAAACACCACCAAGGGTATTAGACTTTTATAATCTCAAACCCCCCAAACTACTGTCTAAAGTATATAAGACACTGTCCAAAATAGATGATAGAATAGCAATCCCTATTGAAAAATGGGAGGTGGATCTATCAGTCAGCTTTGACCTGAACTTCTGGTCCCAAACTTGTTTAAAAACTTTTAAAATGATCAGACACCCCAATTTACAATTAATTCAGTACAAAATTCTACACAGAGTACACTATACAGGTCATTGGATGTTCAGGATGGGGTTTGTGCCGTCTGACACCCACACACTGCACAAACAACATTCCTGACAATTACATTCACGCACTGTGGTCCTGCCCACCTGTCCAGGAATTTTGGGGCAGAGTATGTAAGGATCTGTCAAAGTCTCTGAAATGTCTTATCCCAACCACCCCTTCTCTTTGTTTACTGGGAAACCTGGACGATGTCCTGATTCAAACATCTTTGGTTCACGTGGTTCTGCATCGCTAAGAAAACTATCCTCTTGATATGGAAAAATAGAGAAACTCTCTGCATTAACTAGTATAGAAATCTTTTGTAAGATCGTATTACACTTGATTTAGCCTCTGCTTCCACTTCATATCAATCTCTCTGGGCTCCTTTGATCAGTTCCATCACATAACGATGATGGGGGGCCATTTATATTGTCCTGCGGGATGATGTGGGTGAGGGGGTGGAGGGTCTGTGTTTGGAGTATCCAGACGTTTACTGGAGGTGGGTTCCCTGGGGGTGTCTGGGACTGGGGGGCTGCTGCCCCCCTCTGGAGGTGCTTGGGTTGCCTCGGGGGGTGGACTACTGGTGGTCGTGAGTGGGGCCCCTTGGGGGTCTTGGCGGTGGCCATGGGTCGCTGCCTGGGCTGCTGCATTGCCCCTGAGCAGGTCTGGGTGGGGGCCTTGGGGGTCGAGTCCTGACATGTATGCTGCCCGGAAGAAGGAGGGAACATGCGCAGTGCCTGGCCTGGGCTCAGGGTAGAGGGCTGCATCGGGATTGGGTCCCGCCGGGTTCCGCGGGACCCAACACAAATCTTGCAGGGGCGGGCGGTGTGAATTTTGCTGCGGGCGGGAACGGTCGGCTAAAAGAAACAGTGCGGGATCGGGATGAGTATGATGGAGTCAGCAACTGATGTTGAAAGGAAGCTGAAACAAGGCCTTTATGACACAAAAACCAAAGCAAGGCAAGACAGACATTTTGAGGAGTTTCTCTGATTGTGTTAATATTTCTCATTCAGGTCTCTCTTAGAAAAGCGACCTTGATCACTGCCTGATTACAGAGGTAAATAGAATAGAAAACGGCCTTGATTTTATTAACCCTTTAAGCACCACACATTAGCTCCTTTATGTTTTTTTTAAAGAATTTTATAGTATGAGGAGTTATTTGAAACCACATACGCCGAGGCGTCACCGGTGATCCTGGTGACGCCTCGGCGTAGGTGAAAACTGACCATTTTAAAAGTTAAAAACTAAATGAAACCAAAGTGCGTCAATCCTGACCAATGTGTTCAAAGACGTGCAGGATCCGATCAATTTGTTTTTCCCTCATTTACCGTCACGGAGATGACGGCGCACTGGCTCTGGTGGTAATCAAGTTAAATTTTATCTCTTTGTAACAATTTTCACAAGAAAACAGAACAGTTAAAAGCAGGGCTTGTGTTGACCGGACAGTTGCCGTATTTGACCGTTTATTTTGACGGAGAAAGAATAGAAAGAATTACCCCGACGCATGCAGATGAACTGACACTTTATTCGTTACACACATTGCAGATGTAGCTAAATCACCCAAGAAAAGATTCCCATCTGAACATCTGAGCTGCTCAGGGCAACTCGCTGTCAGCGCATATGTGCACAGCGAGCTGAAGAGGTGGAGAGGGGCTTGGAGCACGTTGCAGAACCAGAGCGCATGCGGGAAGGTTCCTCCCACTGAAGCGAGTGTTTTCCAAACCCGGGCTCTCAGAGAGACTTGTCACTTAGCAAATGTTCCCTGATTATGAAACTTTGGCTGAATAGTGCTTGTTCCTGTCTCCAATGTGGCGACGCATCCAGGAGGAGAAGCCCAGAATCTCTTCAGCTCAGAAAGCGCCTATGATTACGCACAAGCGTGACCCGTCAACCCGGTCTCACAGTAAGACTGGGTTGGAACTGTTCAGGTTTACGCAGACAATCTTTACATTTAGAATTGACTTGCATGTATAAAATTAATTCAGTAAAATATAAAGCATTTTATTTAAATATCCATTCATTATTTTACAAGCACAGAGAGCCGCATCGGAAGGATGGAAGAGCGGCGGGTTGTGACATTTCTCCAGGACCAGAGAGGACGCAAACTCAATACACCTCTTTTATTGTGAGGTAATAATTTCTCCGAGTTTTGCGGTTGCGGGCGGGAGTAGACTTGCACGCTGCAGGTGCGGGCGGGAGTGTAACACACACGTTGCGGTTGCGGGCGGTAATTGTCAGAAATTCAGCGGGAGCGGGATGAAGAAAACAGTCCCGTGCAGGGCTCTAGCTCAGGGGCCTTGAGTAGACCTTGGCTCCTCTGCTGTCACAGGGGAGGGGGATGTCCAGGAGGGGGAGGACCCAACCTTACCTGGATGTCTTATGTCTTATTCTGGAAGTTGTGCAAATGCAGGGATGGGCATAGATATTCTGCTGGGGTGGGGCTGGGTTGGTGCCCTCGGACTCCGTGAGGCTCTGCAATGCTGTTGCTTTGGGCCCTGGCAGGATGGGCTGGGGTCTCCATGCCCTGGATGGCATTTTGACAACAGAGGTGCCTATTGGGGCCAGTGGGGGAGCTGGCTCCCTGGAGGGCTTAAGTCCAACCAGCCATTCCTCCCCATCCCCACACATTTCTCTCCTCCTGCTCCCTCACATCATCACACAAACATACACATAGGACCTTGGGGGCTGGACAAGTCAGGGGTGCGGGTATGGATCCCATTTCCGCATTCCTGTGGCAACCTGCATCACCAGCATTCAGACTTTAATTCTGCTTGCTTCACAGCCAGACAGGGCACGGAAAAAAAAAAAAAAAAAAAAAATATATATATATATATATATATATATATATATATATATATATATATATGGGCGTGTCCAAGTAAACATCAGCCATACAGTTCCTGCAGCTCTTCTGCCCCTTCCGATTCGCATAACACGCTCCATGAGTCAGAATGAGGATAATTTTTAACTATTTATTCTTTATTTAACCAAGAGGGTCTCACTTAGATTAAAACACATCAAGCAGTCCTGGCCCAGAGGCAGCAAACGATCACAAAATGTCTCAGTCAAACAGTCAGTCATATACATACTACAGGAGGCAGTTACAACACAGGGAATGCATCTCAAGTGTTCTCAATCTGGTTTTAATTATCTCTATTATTTGAGTCAGAAAAGGGTAGAACACCTTCTCCAGGTCAGGGCTGAGGTCCTGCCCAAGTGGAGGAGTTTAAGCCTCTCAGGATCTTGTTCACCAATGAGGGAAAGATGGAGCGTGAGATCGATGGGCAGATTGGTGCTGCGTCTGCAGTGATGCAGGCGTTGTACTGGTCTGTCGTGGTGAAGAGAGCTGAGCTGGAAGGTGAAGTTCTCGATTTACTGGTCGATCTACGTTCCTACCCTCACCTATGGTCATGAGCTTTGGGTAGTGACCGAAACAACGAGATCACGGATACAAGCAGCCGAGATGAGTTTTCTCCGCAGACTGTCTGGAATCTCCCTTAGAGATAGGATGAGAAGCTTGGTCATCTGGGAGGGGCTCCGAGTAGATCCGCTGCTCCTCCACATTGAGAAGAGCCAGTATAGCAGTGCATGGCTCAGGCACCTGATTAGGACGCTTTCCTGATGAGGTTTTCCGGGCACATCCAACCAGGAGACCCAAAGGAAGACCCAGGACATGCTAGAGGGACTGTGTTTCTCAGCTGACCAGGGAACGCCTTGCTGGGTAATAATCCTCCTGGAGGAGCCGGCCCAAGTGGCTGGGGAGAGGGAAGTCTGGGCCTCTCTGCTTAGTCTGCTGCCCCAGCAACCTAAAAAAATAATTATTTATATACATACATATATACATATACATATATATATATATATATATATATATATATATATATATATGTATATATATATATATATATATATATATATATATATATATATATATATATATATATATATATATATATATATATATATATATATACATATATAGCCCTGTGATGGACTGGCTCTCTGTCCAGGGTGTACCCCGCCTGATTGCCCACTGACCGCTGGAGACAGGCACCAGCCTCACCTGGACAAAGTGGGTTCAGACAATGGATGGATGGATATACATACATATATATAATGAGTGTGTGTGGTTGGTTCATGCTTAGCCTAAACAATTTTATAGTGTCTCAGTTGCTTTATTCTGTTAAATATAGATAAAACAAAACCAAGCAGATCCGTTTTACTTGCCTCCCTCTGCAACATCCTTTCATGTTTTCATGCAAATGCAGAGATCCATAGGTATTGTTCTTGAGTGACAGGTGTCTCCAAAAGCAGCTTCCTGTGTTGTCCCTTCTCCACTTCAACCCTTCGCTCAAGGTGAGTAATCAGTCTCACATACACGCTTGAACCTCTGACACCAACCAGCTGTATCCACCTCAGCCCTGTTACCCATGAGTGCAGCCAGGCGCCTCGTTCTCCCCCGTCCCATGCAGACAATCTTCAGGTATGACAACAGAACAAGGGACGGACGAAAAGGGAGGGCTGGCATCCAGATCAAAAAAGCTGACAAGGGACGAAGAATAGGGCCAGATGTGAGCTAGGTGTTCTGAATGAAATGGTGTGCAAAGGAAACAGCATGCTGGTAAATATTCATGTTTGGGTTTATTTATGCAGGACTATTGTCTAAAGGTGTTACAGCAGTGCAATTGGTTTGTGTCAGGTGGCTATAGTGGAAACAACCAAGGAGACGTCGACATGAAGCATTATACCTGAAAATGTTACATTGGCCAACAGTAGGCGTGAGTACAAGCGCTTGTTGAAAATTCTCGCCTGATGTGAACAGGGGAGGAGCGGACAGCGCATGAATTTCGTGCGCGATCCACGTCGCGGCGCTTCACAGCTAGTGTGTTCCGGTCGTTACCTTCCTTCCAAAATGATGGAGACATTCGACGTTTTTGGGATTATTTCACAGTAAAATTCTTATCTTATTCTTACAAATTGCACCTTTAAATCAGCTGTTTGAGCCTAAAATTTCTCTTTTTTTTAGTTAACCTAAAACACCATTCTTAACAACATGGCATTGATCTAATTAGCTTATTTGGGAAAGAAAAAGGAACGCAAACCAGAATAATTTAGGTAAATTATCTCTCTGATGTGGCCTAATGAAAACAAACAGCTAGCTGCCAATTTCTAATGGGCCATCTTTCATCTGAATGGACACAAAGACTTGAAGCCCACGTCTTATTGAGCGGTCCCATTGGAAATTCACAGATTTCGCCAAATTTCGAAGACAAAAACAAAAGGCTGCCAGCAAACCCTTCAGATATCTATGCACTCACTGGCACACGGCTGCCAATTAGCATGATCTCAAAAGCGCTAATGGAATCTTAAGTGGTCATAAAAGTAAATAATTAAATGAAAGGAACCCTCGTGTCATTGTTTGCTCTGCTCAGGCCCATTACAACCTCCAATGTTCTCATGGTAATTTAACGTTTTATTATTATTTTTGTCTGGTAATGAATTCAGCGTTTTTCCTCCAAACAGAGTTGTTCAGACATTTGTGTAGGCTCTGGCAGAGAAACAAAGACGCACATTGGGGCCATTGTCCCCCTTGTGATTATTAAAGTAAACAGAAGCCCTGAAGAGGCGTTGCACGCAGCTGCACGCACTCCAGCTCGCACTTGTGAAGTGGGAGAAAAGGCCAAGCAACCCTCAAGACTTTGTCAGAGATGATCCCATTGTATGGAGCTTCTCAAGGGCTGAGCGGTGGGGTGGACGATGGGGGCTTTGAAGATCCCCGCCCCTGGCGCACAACTCATCCGTCGCCGAGAATCCGAGACCGAAAACAGATCTGGCACAAGATGAAATGTTTCAGAGAGGATCGATCATTGAGATGGTTGTTAGGCTTGTGTTTTCATTTAGACTGTTCTCAGAATATAAACAGGTATCCAACAAGCCTGTGGATAACACCCTAGTTATTGACTGCTGTGATGAATCTGAGCCCTAACATCTTGGTTGCAACTGTTGTGTTTATCAGACATAAGGAAAAGCTTACATTTTAAAGAATGAGAACCAGAAAGATCAGATCAGTTCCAGATCATTTGAGAAGTTTCGTTTCATCTGAGGTTCAGATTTACTCCTGCTTTACACAATCACCCACTTTAGAGGAATTCACATGTCACTCGTTTTTGTTTGAGTACAGAAACTCAGACGTTTAACTTTTCGAAGTTCACAGTATCAACATTACGCATCAGTGGAGCAAGCCTCAGAATACACACATCAGACGCAGGATGACTCAGCTGCTGTCATTTCTGTTGGTTAATAAATATAATGAAACGCTAACATCTGCTTAGTGTCAGTAGAGGATCTCTTTGGACTAATCATTCATAACATTGAAGAAAAACGTATGCTGAAAGCAAATAATAGATGTTTACTGCTGCAGCTGCAACATGCAACAGTTGAATCTGTGATCATCTGCACCGTGTGAGGGTTGACTGCAGGTTGATCGGTCGGAGCGTGTGCAGCAGCTTTTATAAAAGCCGACATAAAACCAAGCTTGATGTTGTGAATCTTTAAGAAAGCATCATCAAAGAGGTTCCTGGTTTCTGGCTGCGGATGGATTGACTGAACAAAAGAATAAAAAAAGTAAATCAGCTAAATCTTCAACAGCTTCTTTGAAAGCTAAAATCGCTGAGAGGGAAGCTGCTACAAAGCAGCCGAGGGCCTCTAATTCACTCAGAAATAGACTCACTTGTTGGGTTCCCACATTATAGACCTTAACGAGCAACAACTCAATTTACTATCACATGGTGAAATTCAGATTTGGATCCTTTTCTTCACCCAAATGAAACCTTTTCTGCTGTTAGAAAAACTTTTCCAGTTTACCATAGATGTGTGTGTGAGTCATACGTGTGTTTTATGCAGGGCTCTCAGAGTTCAGCCATGGTTTGTTTTGCGGAGACATTTGTGGTCAGACTGGCAGATGCAGGAAGCCTGAGGAGGGTGGAGTTAACAGAAACAGAATAACCCCCTTTCATATTTTATTAGGCAGCCTTGTTGCGGTAGTCATCTGATACAGGTCTAGTCCTCAACTAATACAAATGAGACATCTGTGCAAATTAATAAAAGGGATCAATATCGGCCAATTATCAGCAGCTATGAAACTCAAAATTAGAATTTTTGGGGGACCGTGAACAGAGTAAAGAAGAAATGATGATTTATAAAGCGTTTCTTAAGATAACCAACAAAAACTCATTTTTCTCAGTCCATGAACTCATCGCAGCTAATGAAACATGCTCAGTGTCTTTAAGACGCTGTCGGTGTGCTGGCCACACACACACACACACACACACACACACACACACACACACACACACACGGAGACGGACAGCATGTCGCTAGCAGAGGACCTCTTGTTTTTTTAAGACATCTGTGTTGTTTTTGCCCACGACGGAAGCCGACTCGGCCGCGCGCTGTTAGGTGTTGTGCTGGAAAAAGTACCCTGTAGTAGCAAGCGCTTTCAAAGCAGCTTGTTCACAAAAAAGTGAGTTGAATTAGGAGGGAGGGGGTTGACTTGTGCTAAATAACTGTAGATAGTGTTATATGAAATTCTCATTAATTTATGAACACTTCCTACTAGGTGTACTTTTTTTTAGCACAACACCGGTCCAGGGCTGCTGCCATTAGGAAGAGGGTCGAGGGGCCAAACTGCCTTACGGATGTGTCCACTCAGAACAATTTTGATATAATTTATATAAGCTGCCAACAAAATAAAAGCAACTTCATAATGAAATCATTTTCTGAAACAGCAGAACTATTTGCAGAAGTCTATACATGATTTGTTCCCCTTCTTTCAAACTTTTCATTTAAAGAACTGCAGCACCTTGAGCAAATGCATCCATCGAAATTATTATGCTAATTTAAAGATAATTAATTTTTAATTACGTAGGCAGGCAGGGATGGGATAGGTTGTCATATTTGACCACACCTCCTGGATCCTCAGCAGGTTCAAATAAAAGAAGCATCCTTTCTTCCTGCAGGCTTCAGGACCTGTGGTTCCTCGCTCCAGACATCAGGTGAGATCATCGGCTCCTTATTCCTACAACTGATAGATGAAGTTACGTTGTAACTTTAATCTTTATCTGGATCATTTCAATATTAGTAAACCTTTTTAAAGATCTCAACCATGGCTCAAAGTCTCTGGAGCAAAGGTGTGTATTCATCCAGCGGTATCCGCTTTGAAAGCTGCGCTGCAGATGTTCAGCCGGACCCCTCACCGACACGTTTAGATGCATCGGGCTGTTCTGCAGCTGTAATCAAGGACAGTCAGAATGTTAACAGGCTACAAGGAATGTCCTTTTGCAGCTTTGAAAATGCTGGTTCAAGTTTGCTCCGTTCAAGTCAAATGGAGCCGAATCCATCCAGAAAAGGAGGCGTTGTCCATTTACGTAGAACTCCCTCTGACTCGTACAATCGTCATTTATGGGATGTAAACAATGGCCATCAGGCCAAGCGTGCAAGAGTAGAAAACATCATCAAGGGCATTTCTTGCACAGATGTGACAAATAAACTTGAGCCCAGCTACGTGAAGGATGAAGCAAATCCAGATCACATGGAGAGAGGTGGATCTGAAAGCTTGGGTCAGAACCAGCTGCCAAGAAAGCAGCATCAACACTGCAGACCAAGGACCAAGTTCGGTCACATGGAGGGAGAACGTGAAAGCCCAAATGGCAGCAAGGAAGAAGAATTCCCAGTATGGACAGCTACTCCTGAAACCTATCCAGATGCGGAGTTTGATGATCCCTGTAGCAAGTTTGAAAGCAGCTCAGGTAGAAAATGTCAAGGATGGAAGGTCAGGCGAATGAACTACTTCCAGTCCAAACCTGACAGAATCAAGCTGATGGCAGATATTTTGAAGTATGAACTGTCTAGAGCAGTCAGCAGGAGCGTCGATTCGATTTTCAAAAGCACGCCGCTTTTACAGACATCATCAAGTGACGTGGAGAACTCAGAAACTGAAACACCGTTCCGGTCAACGGTGTGTGAAGATAAGTTCAGGTTTTCTTGCTGTGGGACTGCAGAGGTCCCAGACATCCAAACAGAAGCTCTTCCCCTGGTGGTCCAAAAGCCTGACCTAGAACAACGCGACAACTTTGTACCTCAGCCTGGTCCTGCAGCTCCTTGTTTCCCCAAACAACAAACTCAGATCCGTGGCCAACACCAGTCTGTTCTAAGGAGAGAACAAACGGAGCAGAACTACAGCGCGGATCATTGTGCTCTTAGGTGCTGGGAGGACGGATGCTCAGAAGCTGCTCGGTCCAAGTTGGACACACAGTGGAATTCTGTTAAAGTAAAGTCAAAGGTCAACTCCAGATCGGTGAGAAGTCCGCCGACTTCCACGACACAGATGGATCCGATGCTTCTGGAAAGTCTGTGTTTGCCACAAGTGAAGTTAGAAGCGGACAACCCGGACAAAAACAACCCGTACGTGCTGAACGTATCCTTTAAATCATCTTCTATGGCTGCAATAGCAGCTCTTCTTACTGCAGCGTGAAAAGTTGCTTTTAGATCCCACAAACGAGGTCCTAGTGTCTTCGACACATCTAAATAACGTAATCACAGATTATATCCAGGCGGTGTTTGTGTGTCATCCTTAATGCATTCCAGGAGTGTCTGACCACAAACCACCTGAAGAAAGCAAAGCTTATGTTCTTCTACACCCGCTACCCGAGCTCACTGGTGCTGAGGGTGTGCTTCCATGATGTCCAGGTGAGGAAACACTCAAATGAGCAACACGATGATAATGTGCTGAAAACTGCATTTCCAACACATCTCTTGTCAACACAGGAGTTTGTGTGCATGAAATAAACTTTAAACGATGTGAAAATGTAAAAAACGAGACATGATCATGTGATTTATTCATTTATTTTAATTTCAAAATATGCACAAGTTTAAGTGCGCTTACATAAAACAAAAAACACTGACTTAAGTTAAAAATTCTCACATTTCTCCAGTGAACTTACCTGCTCTGTGTGTGTGTGTGTGTGTGTGTGTCACAGTTTACACGCTGCATCACCTCCCAGCTCATCAAGTGGTTCAGTAACTTCCGGGAGTTTTACTACATCCAGATGGAGAAGTTTGCCCGGAATGCTCTCATGGAGGGAGTGGTGGACGTGAGGGATCTGACTGTAGATAGAGAATCAGAACTTTTCAGAGCTCTCAACATTCACTACAACAAAGCCAACAGCTACCAGGTGAGGAGGAACTCAGAGCTTTAAGATCATTCTAAAGGTACAGGAGAGATGGCTTCCTAAAATTATACTTCCAGTCTAAGGAGCAAGGATCCTGGATTATCTCACATCTTATCACGTTTATCTGTTTGGTGCTCTCTAAGCCAGGCGTGTCCAAATTCCTCAAGACAAGTGCCAAAATCCATGGATTAAAAGTCCGTGTGTGCCAAAAAAATGTAGATTTATTTTTTCTAAACATATTTTATGGTAATTAAAAAAAGTATCCTCAAAATAGACATATTAGAACAAATATGTACATTAAAAGTACCCCTCTATATAAATAACCTACCGGGAAAATAATTAATTCTAGAAAAAACAATTGGGGTCCCACTAACCGCTGTCCCCAGGCTGTCCGTGGACATGCCTGATCTAAGTATTAAAAAACAGCACCTGCACCTCTTCCTAAATAAATGGCACAGGCTTTAAAACACTCCTGTGTAAAGTAATACCATATTTATTACATTTAAATCTTCCTTATACTTTTAGATGGCTTAAGAAATTGTATGCATGCCCAAACTATTTACCAACGTTTTACAATTTAAACTTCTTTAAAAACTTTTATCATTGGTGTGCTAAATCCTGATTAATGGCAGTTGACAATAAAACCACACTATCTAAATGCTTGCACTCTAAAATACTGACACTTTTGAGTGGTTCAATGGGGAACCAAGTAATTAAGGTTTAATGCAACATTTTCTAAAACCCAAATAAAGAATTATAAATTTTTGTAAAACCTAAAATAATAACTTCCAACTGTAATGATATCTGTTCATTTTGGAATTCTTATTTATTTACTGAACAGTAAATAAAGCGTGGTTAGATTTTTAAACCCATTGATAAGGAATTGGCCTCAAAAGCAATGTGAGTTAACTTGTCTTTAAATGAGAGTCTATGTAAATATTCTTAATGCACACAGACAATAGATGATCTTAAAGAACTAAATCCACAGCGATGAACTATTATTTAGCAAATTTTATTTAGTCTTTTGGATTTTTTTAAAAAATGTGTATAGTGACAGGTTGGTTAGTTCTCATTTGCATTTTACAGAGGAAAAAATAGGCATATATATTATTTAATATTTTAAAACTGATAAGATTTTAACATAATCATAAAGTTAGTCACTATGTTTAATGTGGCTTGTAATGATATTTGTGGAAGTGAATTTAGAAATATCTCTAGCTCGCTACTTTCAAAATACTGTGTAATAATGTATATATAATTATGACTACATATTAATATATACATTTATAATTATGATACAATTATGAATGTAATACATGCTAATAATGTTTATTTAATATTTCATGTGCCTAAGAAAATGTAAAAGGTTTTGTTACAGTCAACCATTACTTTTTAAATGTCAAATCTGACCCAATGTTATCTGGTTAAGGACTGCTAATAAGATTTTTTTAATTGAACATCAATTTTTAAACAGTTGGAATATTTAAACAAAGGTCCTAAGAAATTATTGCGAACATATGAAGGCACTTTTTAAAATAAGTATTGCACAAAAAAATGGGACATAATTCTAACAGAAAAAATATTTACATGAAAAAAACAACAACTTTATACTGCAGAACACAAAACAAGATAAATAAATAAAAAATAGTAGGAATAAGTGTGCTTCTGGCTCAGAATTATACAATTTTATCAGACCCAGGGTTACCTGCACTACTTTCATTTGTCTATATTTTAAAATGAACAGTTTATGTTTTAAAGACAGACATCAAACATACTTGGGTGTATGTATGTCTTAAAGGTGGAGACATTAAAGAAAAATAAATCGGATTATTAAAATTAGCAACTGAAGCCTTATGTGTGTGTGTATATATATATACATATATATATATGTATATAAATATACATATATATAAATATATGTATACATATATATATATATATTAATACATATATATGCATATGTAAATATATATGTATACATATGTATATATAAATATACATATGTATATATATATATATATATACATATGTATATATATATATATATATATATATATATGTATATATATATATATATATATATATATATATATATACATGTTAACAGTAACAATCTCATCTTAAGCCAATACTCGTTTCTGTCAAGCCCTTTTTACAGATACACTGTGCCGGCAAAGCGGCGTAATATTATAAATGCACCATGGCGTTCCACAAATTTTGCGGCATTTGCTGCCCCGCTTGGTAGTAATATTGCGGTAATTGTCTGTCTCAAACAGCGATTATGCCATAGCGCAACAGAGGGAGGTGTTATGATGACATTAAGAGTTTCTGCCGAGCTCTAGCCAGCAAATAGATAAAAAAATGAAAGTAAACACAGGCAGTAAGTTTTGCTTTTTGAAGAAAATCAGCTGAGACGGGAACCTGGAGCACTGCAACGATCCAGGAGCTTCTCTCCATTAACAGCTGAAGCTCAGATTACCAGAAACTGCACGAGGACTGATGGGTACAGACACCTTTAGGAGCGGCTAGTTAAAAAAAAACATAACAATCACGGCTTCAATTGCAATAAAAAACAAGTTATGTCCAATATAAAGGAAGTCTGTGGCACAGCAGAGACTGCCCCCATACCCACTTTATGCTGCCATCACGTAATCTTTTTGAAAAAGGACACGATTGCTCCACATTATCGCCACTGTCTGACCACTTATAAACAACCCAAGTGTTCCTGATGCAAATTGACAGCATGGCTTTGTAAAAATGGCTACAGCATGTGCCAAGTAGCTGTGGTCACTACACAGCTCATCACTGTGTGTGAGTGAATAAGTGCATAAGTGAATCACTAACTGTAGCGTAAAGCACCGAGTCCTCTTACACAGAAAGACGCTAATCCAGTGCAGGTCATTTACCATGTTTTTTTAACATCAAACAGGTCTCCACAACATACAAGCTTACGTAGCAGTGTACATACAAGGCAGTAGTAGACCCAGCTAGATGGATAATAATTGCTCCCCGAAAACGCAAAGAATGTCAAAATAAAGACAGTAAATCACACATGGCCAAGTTTTGAGTACAACTCAATTGTTGTCACAAGTTTGTTGCCTCAGGTTCTTTTTGTGGCAATATTTGTGTAATTCTTAAAAGTTTTGGCCATGTGTGTTTCAAAGCCAACCAGGAAGTGACTTGGAGAATACCGGTTGCTTTTTAAAACAGTAGCTACGTTTAAATGGTCACAAGTAATCAGAATGAATGCCCTATTAGATCAAAAATTCTTCATGTAAACATGTCAGTCTGAATATTCTGATCTGATACAGTCCAAACCGAAAGAAATTTCATTCCGATTGGGAGAGGTGTTTTTGTCCGATCATCAATCTGGTTGACGTCCACGTACACTCATTCGGATTCTTGGGAGTCAAACAACGCCCACTGAGCATGTGTGCAACTTCAGCATGGCATCTTTCTGCCTTTGTAGTCTTACACCACTAAACACTTGTGTATCTGCATCAAAATCTAGTTTTTTGCATTCTGAGTGATCTCGGTCTGAATAATCAGGAAAAAGTTCTTAATGGGAGGAAAGCTGTTACCTAGAATGAGTTTCTGCTACTTACAGTATCAGTTACCCTCAACTGTATTGATAAGATGGACAAACCCAATGGTTTATGAAGAGCTGAATTTAAAGAAAGCACAGTGGGCAGTTCCCACCACTACCTTGGCCACGACGTGTCAATCCTGTGTGCATCTCCCCCCGCCTGCTCGTCGTGCTGATTTATCGGCCTCCAAAGACTGGCTCTAACTTCCTAAATGATTTCTATGATCTTGTGGCAGACTGTATCTGGATGCAGAAACTGTTGCAAAGTTCGTGGACTGTATGTCTGTAAGGTTAGAGTCCTTTAACCCAGATCCATCTAACATTGATCACTACTCACAACACTTTGAGTCTTAATTAATTTTGTGTTAATTTTAACACTTTGGTCCTGAAGTCGCCTAAAAACCCACCTCCTCCGCTTCGCATTCCCTGAATGTGTTTGAGTTAGGCCTTCATTTATGTTGATTTTAATTTCCTGCTTTCATTGGTCTTTAACTTGTTTTACTCATTTGTTTTCTACTTTAATGTTTTTACCCGTTTTCCTCATGTACTGTGTTCAGCTTCTTGGGCTCTCCGACAAGGTTGTGGATGGCGCTTTATAAATGAAGCTTTGATTGATTGAAACCTTCCGTCAATTTGCATTAACGCCGTGGCAGCATCAGGGACTCTTAGACACTTAAAAGTGGTCAGACCGTGGCGGTAATGTGGCACAATCAAGTACTTTTTATAAAAGATTAGGTGATGGCGACATAAAGGGGGTATGGGGCGGTCTCTGCGCTGCCACGGACTTCCGTTAATCTTGGACATAACTTGCTTTTATTGTGACTGAAGCAGTGATGTTTAAGCTTTTTTAACAAGCCACTTCTAAGGGTGTCTGACCTCATCAGTGTGAAGTTCTGAGCTTCAGCTCTAACTGAGATGCTCAAGGAGCACAAAGGCGCTCCAGTTTGCCATCTCAGCTGATTTTGTTCAAAAAGCAAAACTTATTGCCCGTGTTTACATTCATTTTCAATATATTTGCCAGCCGAAGCTTGGCATTAACTCCTCACATCATCATGACCATTACCACAATTTTACTACCAAGCAAGGTGAAAAGAATGCTGCAAAATTCGTGCAACGCCATGCCGGCATAGCACGTTTATAAGACACACCATTGTGGTAATATTACGCCGATTTGCCGGCACGACGTGTCTTGTAAAAAGGGCTTCCCAAATAATACAAAAATGGGACTGAGAGCAGAGCTGTGAGGGTGAGGGCAGATGATTGACACTCATCGCTGAGCCGATGTAGCCACAAGCTAACCAAAGCTAATGGAGGTTGGTGGGCGCATTTAGCCAGAAAAGAGATTAAGCGACTCTGCAACCCTCTGGCTTGCAACCCTTAACATGCAGCTGAGGCCTTTCCTGCAAGAATGGGGGAAAGCTGCTAGAGCCATGAATATGTATATGCCCCATTGAGTGCTGGAGTGAGTATAGGTGTTGCCATGGTATTGGATGGGTTTCCACTCCAAACCCAAGTGGAGTTGACGCAGAGTGAACAACTATGCCCGTTTTTGTGCAGCCTATGGCTGCGACAACCAGTGTATTAGTGAAAACAGATTACATGGGATAACTATTGACTTTTCTAGCCTCCCTGTTGAAAAATCCTTCATATGTTCTGTTGTGGATGCTGGTCCAGGTTGCAACTCTAGTCTAGCATGATATGCAGTTTTTTGGATTTTGGACCAGCATCCCGTCCTGGACCAGTATCCATTTAACAGCATACCGTGCTGGATAAATGAATGATAAATAACCCCCACACTTGTATAGCACCTTTCAGTCAAAGGACTCCAAAGCGCTTTACACTAGTGTGTTTCATTCATCCATTCACACACATGCTGGTGGGGATGAGCTACAATGTAGCCACAGCTGCCCTGGGGCGCACTGACAGAGGCGCGGCTGCCGAGCACTGGCGCCACCGGTCCCTCTGACCACCACCAGCAGGCAAGGTGGGTTAAGTGTCTTGCCCAAGGACACAACAGCAGAATTCTCTGTCCAGAGCCAGGATCAAACCTGCAACCTTCCGATTACTGGACAATTCGCTCAACCTGTTGAGGTACTGCTGCGCTAGCATCAGTATACCAACAACCAAAACACAACATATTTTTCAGCAGGGCTAAATGTAGGGATTTTATATTTGAAATTATTTTGTTTAATTGTATTTTATATTTGAATCATCATGCCTTACATTTGTCTGATTTAGTGAAAAAGCATAATAAAATATGTTTTTTCATTGGGTAAGCACCTTTCTCAGTAGATGCACTGAGGCCACCGGTCAAAGACACGCCCGAAGTATTAATTATTTCAAGCTTTAATTACATCTAAAATTTTGTCACTTCCGTGTTGGCTTCACTTTTGGCAGGTGGGGTTTGCCCCTTGGTTACCCCCACCCAAGTCCTACTCTACCCACATTCCTAATTAGAAAAATGAGCCAAGAGTCTTTAACAGTGAGTGACAGACCACTGTTTCTAGAGACCCTAGAGCAGTGGCGAACTGGCCATAAGGAGCATAAGACAATTCCCGGTGGGCTGACAGGTGGAGTGGCCCGCTCCGTACTGCTTCCAGTTTACCTTTGTTACTTACCTGGATTTTCAGGACAAGAAAATATTTATAAAGTAAAACAAATCAAGTCTACTTTCATATTCCAAAAACACAAATAAGAGATCAAATTACAAGTCAGAATGTCTAATTAATCCCTTAATCTTCTATTGATTCCCAGGTCCCAGAGAGGTTTCTGGAAGTGGCTGAGATTACACTGAGAGAGTTTTACATAGCTATTTCACTGGGAAGAGATTATGATCCATCCTGGAAGAAAGCAATCTACAAGGTGATCTGCAAATTGGAGAGTGATGTACCAGCGGAATTTAAGAAACATTACACTGGATAAAATATATGCCACAGACACTTTAATAACATCGACTTAAGTCTCCATGATTAATGTGGTTTTAAAAAGCTTGGTTCATTTGTGCATTCCTTATGTTAGATAGTAAATATGTTTTCAGTACTACATTATTGTATTTTCCTTATCAAATAACCTGGTCAAGGAGTAGCTGCTCAAATCTGGTTTTTGAAAAACAATGACAGTAAAGGTGATTATTTGTAATTTAACATTTACTTTGTATTACAGCCAACAAAAGCAGTTTTCGTCTGTCTCAAGAAACATTTGGTTTTAGAAGCACTTTCCACACTTAACACAAAATCGGTTCCACACCAGGGGATTAAAACTTTTAATATTCAGCTGAACAAGGCCATGACATTTTTTTTTTGCATACAGATTATCTATGATTTAAATGTGAACTTAACGTATTACTATTATACAGTTTCAGTCTTCTGTTTCTTTGAAACTGCCATCAGCAACATTTCCCTTTTCATACTCACCATGTGGATTCTTCATTTTCTGGCTGTCAGTTGGTAAAATAAAAGGTGTCTTCATCAGCAGTTACGTACTTTTTCATTGCTTAAGTCGTCTTCAATTAAAGCAGCAAAAGAGTTGATCTTCCAGAAGAAATCCTCAAATATGAAAATTCCAAGGGTTCAATGTTGTTTCCAAAAGTAAGGATAAAAACAAAGAATGAAGCAAATGTCTTCTGTGGCATACGAAAAGCAGATTGTAACAAATAAAAAGAGTTAATAGGTCTTAGTAAACGTGTTTGGCCTCTTTTTAAACCAATTTATTTACATCTAAATAAATAAATGTTTCCATGTCTTAATCACCAGGTCCTTATAAAACTCCAAATGTCTGGTTTAAAGTTGTGTTTAAATATGCAGGCATTGGCAATCAGATTAAACGTGTGGGGCACTCATTTAATTAATACATCTGTAGTGGTCTAGTGGGAATGAATGCCTTGCAAGTTGTACTGGGGGTGGGGGGACTGCTATGTGCTTGTTTCAGAGAGCGGCAGGATCTGAAGTCTGATTTCCTGATATTTGGACATCTCTCCTCTTATTGGCTGACCGTCATCAAATTAGTCCCTTGCAGGAGACACGACAACCCCACTCGATAGAGTAGTTACGTCCCTCCTTCCTTTGTTTCCAAAGGAGAAAAACTGACAATCCCTGCAGCCAGCTGGTTATGAAATATGTTTTATTATACCAGTCCTTCCAAAATAATAATAATAATAATAATAATGCATTGAACTTATATAGCGCTTTTCTAGACACCCAAAGACGCTTTCACACACACTCACATTCACACACTGCTAGTGAAGGTAAGCTACTTGTAGCCACAGCTGCCCTGGGGAGGTCTGACAGAGGCGAGGCTGCCATTTGGCGCCGTCGGCCCCTCTGACCACCACTAACACAGGCAAGTTGGGTGAAGTGTCTTGCCCAAGGACACAACAGCAGGATACCCCTGACGGGAGCTGGAATCGAACCCATGACCCATGATCATGAGGCAACCCGCTCTACCACCTGAGCTACTGCTGCCCCAAAAATGACTGAAACATTGGAATTTTTGGGATTTTCTCACTGTAAAATTCTCACTATATTCTTACATACTGCACCTTTAACTTAAACAAAGGTGACCGTGAGCAGTGTTGCTTTTGGAGACTGAAATTGCATCCTGCTCTGCTGCGTCTGTCCTTCCGTGGGACATCTCGTCTGGTAATGCTGTGTGTGTGTGTGTGAGATCCTCAGAGAGAGAGAGAGAGAGCGAGAGAGAGAGAGCGAGAAAGAGAGCGAGAGAGAGAGAGAGAGAGAGAGAGAGAGAGAGAGAGAGAGAGAGAGAGAGAGAGAGAGAGGGAGGAAAAAAAGGACGACTTCAGTCAGAGGCATTTACTCCAGAGTGATAATGAATTGCGCATGCGGGGAGCCACTGCTGGCTGACTCAATCCACCAATCGAAGGCTTCCTCTAAAGGTAGGCGTGAATTTGAGCCTGCTAAACAGCTGACAGTTGGACCTGTTCGGCCTGAAGCAGACTGCCTTGGGAAGAGACCTGTAAAAACAACTGGTTGTGTGCGAAAAAAACAACCAAAAACCAGGTTATTCAGATGCGAACACTCCCTACTGTATCTACACGGAGTGGAGCCGGCGCCAGTGTGGAAACCAACATAAATGGGTCCATGAATGTTTAGGGACAGTGTGACGTAGATCCTTCAGGCTTTTCAAATCCTAGCTTTTCACCATCTATTTTCTATAAGAAGCTAATGCAGAACATAGGTGTAGGAGATTGAACATGTTTTTATGTTCAGTCTGCATGAAAAACTCGGAGACAAATTAAAAACAGAATACTTATTTTTTTCTAGGTTCCACACTTTTACGTGAAATTAAGACTATACTTTTGCGTAATTACTTATATACAAAAAAAGCTACCTTTTTTAACAGACATTTGATGTGATACAATCTCTTTGCCAGATGGCTACAGAGATGCAAATACAATTTCAGTGTCACAAAGACTAAAGGGAAACTAGGCAGTTTTGGCTTGCTTTTAGCACCCCCTGGTGTTAGTTTGTAGAACTGAAAGAAAAACCCATCTCCTTGCTGAGCGTTCATTTTTTTAACAGCTTAATCTTACAGCTGAAAGGTCTTCCCAGCCTTCATTAGTGACTACAGGAGTGATTAATCACTAAATTAAACAAATCAGCTGTGTTCATGATCTAAAGCATGCAACAAATGAGCTGGAAGCAGACTGCTGCACCAGGTATGTCAGCTCAATTTTTTCTCTAAGTCCCAACAGAGCAGAAGAGCAACTCTGAAGTTACAAATATTCTGGTCACAGGGGGTGGTAGGGGCTGGGTTGCCTTTCATTAACCCTATAAATGGTCATTTTAGCACATCCTGGCTCAAGAAAACGATATAAAAATATGAAAACTTTGCAAAGTATCCCTTTAACAACTTTTGGTTCAGGATGTGTTACAGTATAGCAATTATGTAATAGTAGCAAATAGTAATTTTAGAGGGGACATTCCTGATCCATCCAGTAACTCTGAAATAATTTGGCACTCAAAAGGAAACCGCTTAAATTCAGATCTGTTGGCACAAAAAAAGTTAAAATGCTTTGTTGTACTTGCTGAAAGATTCACATCGTTAGTTATGAACATTGTCAAGTGACGAGAGGCCGAGACTCTAAGGCAATAGATACATATGCAGGAATAATACTCTTGATAAGCCAGAATATTAATTGGCAATTCCAAATGTGGGTCAGACCAACATGCTGTCATTTACAACACATCTGAATTAAAACAAACTTTATTCAAGTATGAAACCCCACTCTTCAGAGAAACTGATTATGTGAAATTTTTATTGTCTTTTTCCACTAAACACTGATAAACAACCGCATTACAGGTTTACAGAGAAATAAGTCAGAAGTATAAAACACAGGAAAATTGAACATTACGTGGATGCTTAAACAGGAGAAGCACCAACTATGAACCACAACTTTAATATCCAGAGAGGAAAACAAAGACTCTAAATAGACTAAAAGTTGATGACAGTTGGGTCAATCCGCCTGACGTCCGTTTCATCATCAGCCGGGTTCACATTCTGGACACCTGTGGACAGTAAAATGACATAAATGGGTCATATATTCCTGGTTTTTCAACACACCAAAGTTAGCTTAACTATATAGAATGATGAGTGAAAATGTTTTGTCTTTAGTTTTAAAGGGGACCTATTATGCAAATCTGACTTTTTACATATTTTGTGTTGCCGTATCGGTCTCTACTGCATCTATAAACACACCAATAGTGGACAGACTGTCCATCCATTTTCTGTCATTTAGAAATATGCCCAAAAAAACACGTTTATCAACAAGTTCATGAATGTGACGGTAACTGCTCATTTTCACGTGTGGTCAATACCAAGCATGATAGTTTAAACAAAAGAAGAAGAAAAAAAAGCCACCCTATCAAGGGATGGATGGATGTGGCAGGTAACAGCTTGTCTCACTTAAAGTGATAGAGCAGTGAAACGGTTAATTCTGGAACGTACCGAACATATTAAAGAGCAAGACACCCCCTACAAAGTTGGTTTTACTGCACTCCCACTTCCTGTTTGAAAAATGCAACAAATGCTGTTGCCTGGCAGACCGACGGTGGAGGCGCTTAGAAACACACACACAGGCTCACAACAACATTGTGACATCATAATGTACCAGCGGACATAATAGTGTACCTCTTAGCCAATAGCATTAGCAGATTTAAATTCAAATGCAGTGCAGGGTTGTCCTTAAGAGGGTGCAACACAGATTTAGCCAGAATATTTAAATTTAAACTAAGATGTACTTAAGTACCAAATTATCGACTACGTGTCTACAGCACAATTAGAAACTCATTTTTATATAGTTTATCAGCAAAATAAAGTAGATTTGGGGGTGACTTGCTCTTTAACAATAGAGGTTTACTTGAGTGATTTTACGCTAAACCAAAAAAACTTCATAAACATGTTTTGTTTAGAGCCCAGAACTATTTAAACTTATAATTTGTCCCCTTTAAAATATTAAACAGGTAGTTTTAAGAGTAATGTCATAAACATAATATCGTATGTTTTCCCAATTAACCACAATTTACTTTACAGAGGTACTTTTTCGTACAGGAAAAGCATGCTGAATAAGATCATTAGTTTTATACCAAATTTCTTCATATTTTGCTCAAGACGACATTGATAGGCAATTTTCAATATTCTTTAAGACTTGGTCTTTTTCATTCACAAGCCACATAAATCACACAAACTTTTAGTTTGGCAAAAAAAAGTATGATAACAGTTCAAATGTAAGAGATTTTCTAATATTCTATGAACCTAAAGCGATGTTGCAAAGACAATTCGACATCCTCCAAGTTGGAGAACTTCAGGAAACACGTTACAAATAAATAAACGTGGCACAGAAAGTTTAGGATGCTAATCACATTTTCTTTTAGAAAAATTAATATTGACATTACTTTAAAATAACTTCTATAAGCTATTATTAAACAATATTTAAAAAAAGAGAAGCTTACGTACCTTTGCATCAACTAAAAAAGGATAAAAATAATCTTCTTAGAAATACTTGGTGCGGTTGAGAGCTTTTTGTGCCAGCTGGCCACTCTCGTCTGTTATTTTTTCCCAGTCTGTCTGACCAACAACAAAACCAATAGCACGTTTTCGATCGGCATCCTTTTGCTCCTCCAGATCAGCCCATCGAACCTGAACAAACAGGGTTTCGAGTTAGAAGCATAAAATGAACAAATAAGCTTTATTCTAAATTGATTTCCAGACAATGTCTTCCTAGAATCCAGTTTGTCCAAATAAAAATGAACCTGGTAGAAAAATATCTGAACGTACTCTTTTCTTTCCTGGTTGAGATGTACGTGTGGCGTAGTCGTCCGGCAGCTGGAGGTAGTCCTCTAGGTCCGACATGTGTTCACCTTCCCGTTTCCTCTTCCCGCCGATCATTAAACCGTCCAACTTGTCTTTAGAAAAGGAAGATTAGGATCCCGGTCACTTCGGCCCTCCCATAAAAACATTCACCCTTTCACCTTTAGTTAGACCAGAGATTTTAACACCTCAGGTGATATAAGTCATATCTAACAGACTCACTTTATTATCAGCATGCTACAACTTAAGATTGTTCAAACAACACGCACTAGTTAGATAACGTGTTGTTAGGTGAACACAGACAGCATGACTCACCAACAGGATCTTTGTACTATTGGTGAAAACAGTTATGTTTACAGGTGGGCAGTAAACTACATTTAAATTTGATTTTCACATTTGCAAATTCTCTGTAACTCAAATATCAGTATTTCTACTTAGTTACCAATGAGAAGGAACCCCCAAACCCTAAACTAAAATAGGTTACATGAGCTGCCCAAAAACTGTAGGTAAGCAACATAATGTTGCTGCAGAATCCTTTAAAAATTTGAGTCTTTAGTTGTCTGATTATTTGGCATTTCCCTTTGGGAAGCAACAGCATACTAATCAATAAAAAAATTACAGCTATTTCAGTATTTAGAATAAAGCAAATGGATGCCAATTGCTCTCGTCATGATAGTGAAAATGAACAAAACTCTAACAGTGAACCTTTCAGACAGAAATCTATCATATGGATGCAAATACCTCAACAGCCGTGGCAACATGTTTTGAGCAGGATAAAAATGTTGGTTTTGACAAAGTCTGCTGCTTCTGTGATTTTAGACATTTTTGTCTGTTGATTCTGTGACATTTTGAAGTAACATTAAAAGCAATTTAAAGGCCTGGATGGTTGGGTAGCATTTTTTAGAAAATTGTGAGGTCATCCACTCACTTGGATGAGAAGCACCCCCCACGGATGAACGGTCCCACAGTGCTTTACTGTTGGCATGAGTCAGCACTTATGTTAGCGGCCATGATTTTTTTGGACAATCAGATAAAAATGACTTCATTCCGCTCTCAGCAGTCCGCTTGCTGTAATTTTAGGAGAATATCCATCTGTCCCCCCCTTTTTTTTTTGTTTTTTTGGAGCGAAGCAGCTTTTTTGCTGCCCTTCTTGACACCCAGTAACTCAATAAAGGTATTCGCCTCACTGTGCATGCAGATGCACTCTCACTTAACTGCTGCCATTCCCGGGCAAGCCCTGCATTGGTGGTTGCCGGATCCTACATCTTTAGGAAACAGTTTTCTCACTTGACGGACTTTCTTGGGCACCCTGAAACATTCTTCCCAACATTTGAACCCCTTTCTTTGACGTTCTTGACGGTCTGAAATTATTGTTTTGGGTGCCACCTTACTAGCAATAAAACTGTTGCTTGTGAAGCCCTTTTAATACAGCTCAATGATGGCTGCATGCGTGTCCTTGTAGGAAACCATGATTAATGGGAGGAACAATGATTTCATGCATTTGGTTGGAACACATCCAGTTTGCTAATCAAACCTGACCAGCATGAAATAATGATCTCCAGCCTTGTTCTTGTCAAAATTCTCAGCTGAAGAGGGTTATTGAAATGATCTCGCATGCATTTTTGTGGCAGCGATGAAACACGGTGAAATTTGTGTTCTTCGAAGGAAAAAGAAGGACTTTCCTAATCATCTGATCACTCTTCATAATATTCTAGAGTCTATGGAAAATGTCATTGTAAAAACTGAAGCAGCAAACTTTCTGAAAACCAATAAGTCATTCTCAAAACTTCGGGCAACGACTGTACGACACACAAATGTTATAAAACAAAATTTAGCAGATTTCATTTACCCACCGAGCTTTGCTTCAGATGTGTCCATCTCCCATTTGCTTTTTGGAATATAGCCCTACATTAAAGAAACACTGCAATGGTTAATAGTCTGGGTGGTGCCAGCATACAGGGAGAAAAAACAGAGAGCAGGTGAAAAGGGCTGGCTGGAAAGAAAGGAAACTGTTTAGTGGTTAAAATACAATCAACAAGCAAACGAATTAAACTGTATTAATGAGTGATGCATTACTAAATACTAAACCAGCATGCAGACAATTAAACATTACTTAATAAAGTAGATTCAGACTAGACCCAAAAAACATGACAAATGAAGATCAGCTTTGGAGAACAACAAACTGTTTTATGGATTTTCTCTGAGCTACTGATCACTGAACAGCTCCTTTTGTGCATTTCTTCAAATCTTTGTCAAACTAAGTCCGACACACAATGTTTTACACTGCTTTGTTTCACATCGCTCAATTTCAGATGCTTAGCAGATGTTCTTTTGAGTCAGGGTGGTAGCAAAGTGTTCATGTTTTAGTGTAAAGGACAAAAAAGACCATCCTGACAGATCAGTTTATGTTATATAAGAAAGCAAAACTTATTGAATATTCAATAAGCGGCTATTAACAGACATTAAGAATCTCACCAGACCATTGAGTAAGACCATTATAACATTTATCTATGCGGTGTCTATGCTGACAATGTATTTGTGAGTGTGTGTGTGCGCATATGGATGCATTAAGTAATATTTAGGTGTTCCTCCGCCTCCAAAAAAATGTCAGACTGAGTCGGAACCGCAAAAGAAAAGAGTATTCACGGAGAAGTGGCTGCAGGAGGTCGGCTGGCTTCAAACAAACGATGAACGCACAGAGATGTGGTGCAGATTATGCCATGAAAATCCCACCCTGGCAGACAAAAACAGAGCCTTCTACATAGACACTAAAGACTTCAATCATCCAGCGTTTGATAAACATGCCAACAGCAGAGAACATCAGAAAGTTGTCCTCTGCTGTGTGTGAACTGGAGGAAGCCAGTCAGGATAGTGAGGAGGATGAGGATGAGAGTCTGTAGAAATAAAAACGGCATTTATGCCATTTTAAAAACTTCAGTGCTCTGAAATATGAATTTTGTTAAGTGCTTTAAAATTCTTTTTTTTTAATTTTTGTTGTCACAAAAGCAGCTGTTTGCACATTGTGTTCTACATTCAGACAATTCAGTCATGTTATTTGAAAATTAGAAGGTTTAAGTTAAGCTGGCAATATGTACTGTTGTACTTATTGTTTTCTGTCAAAATTAAAATATGTTGCATCATGAACGTGTTACTCTGTTTTGTTCCTATTGTGAGTTGGGTTAAGAATTAAGTGCATTAAAAAATGTGAGGACCAAGAAACAACCATAGGTTCTCCCCCGAGTACCAACTCAAAAATATGATGTGCACCCCTGAGTATAAATCAGGCTTAAGTGGTACAAACGCTCGATAGTTTGGTTGTAATTTACGATAAAGGATCAACAGGGAAACTTGCATAGTAGATATTTCATCAAAGGGAGGAAAGACGATGAATATGCAAAAGCATCTGAGTCCAAAATATGAGATAACTGAAAAGTGAATGTCATATTTTTGACCTGCGCAGGACTAGTGAATTTCAACACAGCACCTGTGGTGATGTTTGCACGTCCGCTCCTGTTAATACTGCAGGTAACTGATCAGCTAACCCTGCCAATCATGTTAGCATCATTTGCCTTTAGGGTTGTCACGGTAACCGGTGTAGCAGTAAACCCCAGTAAAAAAGTTGACAATAATAATAACAGTCTTGTTTTAAAAAAAAAAATCTATTATCTCTGTGGATTACCGTGGCTGGGATGTAGGGGCGGGTGACCCTTACCAGCCACCGTATCATCTGCTGAAGTTGCCGGCGACACATGCGCACTTTGTTTACAGCCAAACTTTCTTGAAACTAAAGAGGCCAAATAATGGCCAAAGGAGGAGACGGCAGCATTCCGGACATTTATTATCCCTCAAAGAAGACAAAGTGGGAAGTACGGGCATTTTTTGGATATTTGAAGAATGCCGAGGGACAGTTGATAGAAGACGGCTATCCTGTTTGCAGCACGTGCAGAAAAAGTGTCTGTGAAAGGCAGCAACGCTTCAAATCTCATGACCAAGCCCCCACAATGCGGCTCAAAATTTGAGTCCAACCCAGAAGTACCATAAATTGCAGTTCCACCCTCATCCGCTAGGGGCTGGTGTCAGAAACGAGCAAATCCTCATTGACTCCCATGCTAAAAATACCAATTTCACAGCAGAAATAAACATGTTTACAGCCTGGTACCAAAACATGTTTTTGGTTTAAATGATCTAGTTTACACTCATGACAACTCTGAGGGGGGTGAACTTTTTTCTCACTCTTCTGTTTAAGTGTATTAAAAGCCTAAAATTCTGTATAATTAATGAGCATCAGACCCACGTGACCACAGAGCTAGCTCCGTGGAAAGGCCTCAGTAGAGCCTCGGTCTGGCTTGGAAACTGTTCCAGGATTTGAGTCTCTGTGTGTGTGTATTCTTGTTTGGATATTTTTTGTGCAATTGTTGGACAAAATGACTTGCTGTGGCATTAATTGCACTAATAGAGCGTCCAAGGAGTCTCCACTTCATTTTTTTTCGGTAAGTAAAATTATATTTATGTATTTTAGGTCACTGCCGAGCTGAGCTTAGATTTTAACATGTACTGTTTAACCATGAAACTTAAATGTAATAGGGTAAAACCCAGTGCATTTAACATAATGCTGCACTTTAGAAAATGGGTTGAAATATAACATGTTGGTGGAGCTGGGTTCTGACTATCGGCTTGTGGAGCTCTCGGGAGACCGATGTTTTCCACCCGGTTCTCCCCTCCCCGCAGCTCGGTGCATCTCTGTCTGATCGCGGCTTCAGTCTGCTGCGCCGGGCTGCCGGCTTGTGGGGCTCTGGGATGGAAACCTTTCCACCCGGTTCTCCCCAGCGGCAGCTCTGCGCATCTCAGATCGCAGCGGCGCTTGTCTGCTGTGCGGCTGCCGGCTTGTGGAGGTCTCAGAGACCTCTGTGTTCCACCCGGTTTTACCCAGCGGTCAGCCCAGCGTATCTCTTGGGCCATTCCCATCTGTACCGGGTCAGCCCAGGCCGGGTAGCCCCAGTCGGCCCCAGCCTGGCCCGGTTGATTCCACACATCCTTGCCTTAAGCCCATGTGGGCTGATTCTACCCACCAATCAGAGGCTTGCTCTAATGGAAGGTGTGAATTTGCTGTCAGCAGTGGGTGTGTTGGCCCTGGTTGGCCTGAAGCAGACCCCCTCGAGAAGAGGGCTGAGAATGAGCCTTGGTTGGCCCGGGAAAATTCCAGGCCACCCAGATATGTAAACAACCTACGCTACCCGGCCCGGGCCGACCCGGTACTGATGGAAATGGGGCTTCTGACTCTGAAGCTCTGGTGTTGTGCACAATTAACTCCGGTTGTAGCTAGGTTGCTACCACCATTAGCTTAGCTACCACCTCCGCGTTAGCTTTGGGTTAGCTTCAGGTTAGCTTGTAGCTAGTTCGACCGAGTGTCGTCAGTTACAGCCCCACCCTCAGCTCCTCCTCTCTTCCCTTTTGTGGAATTGTCTGGGCTTGACGGAACCTGTGACGCGGTCAAAATGGCGGTGGTGGCCACCTCCCATTTGGCCTCAAAAACGTGTTGTTGGAGTCTATGGAAATGAATTGTCCAGTATATATGTCGTTGCTCATGACACATCTGCGTGACCATCACCCACAACTCTACAGTCAACGCAAGGCAAGCTAACGTTAGCGTTTTAGCTAAAATGCGTGATCCGAGGATTTGGGTTGAAGGAGAATGCAACGAGTCGCTATATAAAGCAGCCGCAGCGCCGCTACCTGCATATAAACCGTGTCACGGACACCGCCATGTTGAAATGACGCTATGAGTTACGGGGCTCCCAGGGGCAGATAAGAGTTGGTCTCTCTCTGAGAATAATTATGAATTTAAGAAAGATTACTGCCTGATGACATTTTCCCACATCTGCAAAGCTCACTGGAAGGACACAAACTGAGGATATTTTCCTGGTATAGGGTTTATTACTCAAGTAAGGGTAAAAAAGTATCTGATTAGAAGGCTACTTGAGTACTATCATCTGCTCTAATATTTTTAAATGATGACATCAAACAGACAAAAAATAAGAAGTTATGGGCAAATATTGGTATTTTAAAGACTAAAGGGGAAAAATGTAAACAAATAAACAACATAATTACAAAATAACACATTTTAGGCAAAATTTAGACAAACTGAGGACAATATTTTCCTGATATACAGGGTTTATGTAGTTGTCTGAAAATGTAACACGCTTTAAAAAATACCGCAATAATACCGAAAACCGTGGTAATTTTGGTCACAATAACCGTGAGGTTACATTTTCACACCGTGACAACCCTATTTGCCTTATGTACACACCTCCACACTAGCAGACTCCAGCAACTAAAGTCCGACCTGTGGTGAGATGTTGCCCATTTTTTCAAAAGCTACAGCATAGGGGTGGGAATTGATAAGTTTTGATCATTTTCAGGTAGGCAGCAAAAAACAAATTGCACACGGATCTTGCATTATAACTTCCAGTTTCTTTATGATAAATAATCAATTGTACCTGTATCGGTTGGAAAAATCTTTCCAAATGTTCTCCTTTATGCTCCCATCTTGTTCAGTGCACTGTTACTGTAGCTTTTGTAGAGCAGGAAAAATGTCACCACAGGTCAGACCATTGTCACTGGAGCCTGCTGGTGTTGAGGTGTATATATAAGGTAAATGATGCTAACATGATAGGCAGTGTTAATTAGTTACCTGCAGCATTAACAGGAGAGGACGTGTGAACTGCTGCTACTGCGTTGAAATTCACTAGTCCGGATGGGTCAGAACACATCCATTACTTTAAGTTATTGTGTACCGTATTTTCACGACCATAGGGCGCACCGGGTTATAGGGCGCAGCTTCAGTTACCGGTGTCTTTTTGGTATTTAACACATACAAAAGGAACACCGGGTTATAGGGCACGGGCACGGTAAAACATCTGTGCGGGCTCGGGACTCGGAACATATCAGTGCAAACCAGACATTGTGAAAATTATAAACACCCAAAAGCATGCTTCACTTTACTGGTCTAGTCCTGGTTCAGACCTGGTTTAGAGCGCACGTGCACTTCCTCATTGCGTGCGCTGACGGCTCGTGCTCTTCTAATGGGCTTGACACACGGGAGGCAACTTCGCCTCTCCTCCATTCATTTTCAATGAGACATGCGTGACAAAACAATAATCGCGGGTCTCCCTCCTACTAAAGCCGGGCGTACGCCGGGAGTGCTGCAGGAGGACACACGGGGATTTATGGGGGTTGGATGAGGAAACGAAATAAAGAAAGTAAAGCTGCGTTTTGTGATCAGTTTAATTTGACATGAACACGACAACTTTGCGAGTAAATTAACGTGTAGAAATAAAAACAAACAGCGTGTGTTATTAGGGAAATAGCGGGCGAGCGGTGTTGATGCAGGATTGTGCATGCGCCGTGAACGGTTCTGATACTTTTTGGGTCGCAGCTGCTCGCAGTGCTGATGCGCCGTGTTGAAGTTCAGAATGTGTTTACCGAAAGTTGTTGGATTTAACCACAAAAACTTTCCACATGAACAAAATCATATGTGTGTTATTAATAGGCCTAAGAAAATCGTGTATTTGAATTGTGTTTTATTAACCCTCTGGGGTCCATTGATGCGTATCCGCGTCTTTCAAACGGGTCTGATTTGGGATGCTGTAGCAGCAAGACTCTGCCTCCCTGAGTTTTGGTTTCAATTCAGCTTTAAAAAGGAGATTATAAACGACACCCCAGTTTTTAAATGTTGTTAATAGGCAACGTAAAAGAGGAGTTATACTAAACTAAAAAATGACCTACTTTTAGACAATCTGATAACTTGTCAAAACAGCAGTTTAGTAATCTGTGAGCGGGAACGTGCTTGTGAACATAAAAACCCCACAAAAACATGAGATCCTTTTGCTGTAGGTGGAAGTCTCACATGTTCAGCTGATAAAAAGCATCATTATGTAGCTGAGAGAGAGAGGAAGGCTGCATGAGTAACGAGATGTGTGCAAAAAGGAGCCGCTTGGCAGGGAAAGGAGTGACGCGAGCGGAGTAACAACAAACAATTAGACAGATATTGACGGCAAAGTTCATATTTTGGAGCGATCCGGACAGATCTATTGTCGCTGCAGTTTAGTAGGCTTCTATTAGGCTTATATAAAGGATGGTGAGAATGATAAATGTCCACCAGGCAGTTCAGATAGTACGGCTGTTTTTTGAACTGGAAGCAGAGGAAGTGGGCGGAGACTCACAGCCGGAGTCTGAAATAGCGAGGATGTTGATGACGATGTGGCAGATCTACAGGTCTGTCTTCGCTCACGTCCGCACGTTCATGCCACGCATCTTGTCTTCTACTACGTTCGCATCTCACAACAACACAATAGGCGCACCGCACCATAGGGCGCGGCGTACATTTTGGAGAAAATTTAAGACTTTTAGGTACGCCTTATGGTTGTGAAAATAAGGTATTTTGTGCCCAAAGGCTTTTGTATATTCATAATGCTTCCTCCTTTGATGACATATCTACTTTGTAATTACTGCAAGTTTACACTGTTGTTACCCTTTTTTGTAAAGTATAACAAAACTTTAGAGCGGTTGTGCCGCTTGTTTCCTGCTTCCGTGAGCTACACAACATGCACAATGATGTTATTCGTGCCAGAATTGTTTGCACAAGTGGAAAATGATTCTTAGGGATTTAAACAATGGGAACCGGTTCTCAACAAGAAATTGTTTTTGATTACCAACCCTACTAAAGCTACACCACACCAAACAAGAAGATGACTCTGCCTTCACAAGGAGCATAAAGAAGACCATCTGGAAAGATCTTTCCAAATGATACCAGGTACAATTGATTATTTATCATTGATAAACTGACAGTTGTAATGCAGGAGACAGTGAGCAATTAATTTTGTCACCTATTGAACTACTGAGGAATTGATAAGGAATTTGATTGATATTGATAATATTTACCAATTCCCACAACTATTCACAATGTTGTCTTATTCAGCTTTACCCATGTTTTATTCAGTTTCCTCGTGAAATCATTTTAGATTTGTTTTTAATCAAATACAACCCAAAAGATGACAGAAGAAGATTTATAAAACAAAGATACTGAAAGGTAGAGGGTAGGGGTGTAACAGTACACATACTGAAGACTTTCAGTATGGGTCTTCTGGTTCAGTATGCACATGTTTGTGTACATTTTATGACATCCTTAGAATGACCTTAGATGTAAGACCAACAAGTAAAAAAGCATCAGGTTCCATTGAAAAACTGATCAGACAAAAGAAAACTGTTTTTTTTCTCCACTACAGCAGCAGAAAGTAAGATTCAAACAAGTATTTTTTTTCCTTTTCTTGAACTTTGCCTACAGTTATGAAGCTGCGGTTAGGCAGTGACATGTGCATAATGGTAAATCACGTTAGGAGCCTGACTCTTATGTTCTGTTTTATTGCACGTTTTTTACATACTAATCTGGCTGTGATGTTAGCACCACCTGCAGAAAGCGTCTCCCGGAGACACTTTTATTGGATAGAGTTTTGTCTAAGCGCATTTTGTCCAACTCCAGTGAAACCCAATGCTTTTCCTTTACAGTCTGGCATCTGAGGCTGTGTGATCTGATGTGTGACTGCTTTCCTAAGACCGGTCTAAAATGTAAACAGTGTTTATGCTTGTAACTAAAGTTCTGAGTTCTTCCCTCAGAGATTTAGACACTTACCAGACAAGACTACATGCTGCAAACAGCAGTTAGCCATAAGTGAAGTTCAAACAAAAGCCATTTGCCAATGTTTGGCAACTTCCCAGTAAAACTTCACTTTCTTCAATAAGGCAACACCTGAACATGAAAATTAGTATTACAAGAATTTAAAGCTGAGGAAATTCAATCAGCCACTGCCAAACAGTTTAGATATGACCAAAGCAAAAAAAAAAAAATAAATAAATAAATAAATAAATAAAATAAAAAATCTCAACTTTGCATTATCCTGACTTCAAAACCAAGGTGCATACTGAACCATGAGCTCACTGTACCGTAAAACCCCCAGCAGAGTGGATCCCGACGTACATTTAGCTTTATATGTTTGTTTAAATAAACTATAGTTTGAACTGAATTAAGCATTTTTTCATTATTAGCTTGTTTTACATCACTTTTTCTTATATAATATTGAAGAATGCATTTTAATAATTGAGTAAATGTCCATAATAGCCTGTTTTATTTAGAGAACTTAAAAGACAGAGTCCTCTGAACTTTCGCTTGACTGATAAGAAAATGTGTGTTTATTTAATATATTTAGAAGTATCATCACATTTAATAAAAGAAACTTCTAATTATGATGACATTGCACAACACCCTCATCAATTTGTTTTAGTGATTTACTTCGGTGCCTTTAATTAAATGTTTGATTCCACATACAGCTAAATATTTTCATTGCCACCTGCAGAAATGAGCAAGTTTGGAAAATCTTTATTTTTCTGATTTGTAGCGGTGTTCCTCTATAGAATGAATTAAAACTTCGCTTTTTAGCCAACACAAAGAAAAACTGAACAAACTAATCATTTAATATTTCATTCAAAATAAAGAGTGGTTGTTTTTTTGTAAGAATATGTTCAAAAGACATTTGAACATTTTCTTACAAAATACTTTTGTTCTTGTACAAGTCTGGGGTCCAGTTTAAGCAGTGAGCCTTTTTTACGCCTTATCTTGTTTCAGTTGTGTGTGTAACAGTAGCAATAACTAGGTGGTCTTGTTAACAAAGACCTTAGACGTTGAAAGATTGGATTACCAGTCAACTATAAGGCTCATTAGCATGCTGACCCATAACAGTTTAGGTTTCAACGTGCAATGTTTGACAAAAAGTGACCAATATTTGTGGAAACATATGATAATGATAAATGACTCACACTTGTAGAGTCAGAAGACTCCAAAGCGCTTTACACTTCAGTGCATCATTCATCCATTCACACACTGGTGGGGATGAGTTACGATGTAGCCACAGCTGCCCTGGAGCACACTGACAGAGGCGAGGCTGCTGAACACAGACGCCACCGGTCCCTCCGACCACCACCAGCAGGCGAGGTGGGGTAAGTGTCTTGCCCAAGGACACAACAGCAGAATTCTCTGTCTACACCGGGATCAAACCTGCAACCTTCCGATTACTGGACAACCCGCTCAGCCTGTGCTACTGCTGCCCTATAGATGAAGCAGAGACAGCTGCTTTAACGAGACTAGAGATTGGCTTAAAGTACCAGGGCAAAAGAAGCATTAATGGCTACAGGAGTGGAATTAGGCTTGAGTAGTCTTTAATTTCTTGACAAATAATTAAAAAAAAGTGCTAGATCTGCAGCCGGCATACAGTTCATGTCTTTTGTACTCTTAAGGACAGTTCATACGTCTCCGTCAGCAACTTTGCACTCACATGCACAAACACTGAGGGAGATGTTTTTCCTTTATACCTCTCCATTGGTGTGTCAGTGTGAAGCAATTCTCTGTCAGGACAAATGATAAATGACCCGCACTTGTATCGCGCCTCTCAGAGTGAGGACTCCAAAGCGCTTTACACTACAGTGTATAATTCACCCCTTCACACACACATTCACACACTGATGGTGATGAGCTACGATGTAGCAACAGCTACCCTGGGGCGCACTGACAGAGGTGAGGCAACAGAGGGTGTAGCGCTTTTCTGGTGCATACAACCATCAATGCACTCATGTCTCTAATATTTACTTCTTGTTTATGTATTCAGAGATTTTTAACACCAACAATTTGTTGTCCATCTCTTCATCCAGTCATCATCCCTAAACTCATGCTTGGAGTAATTTCCTGACATGAATGAAAAGCTCTTTGTACTCCTTTAGTCATGAGCGTATAAACGTTTGTCGTTGGGCTTTTGCTGCAAGACATTCTTTAATCTGCTCCCTGTCTGTCGCTAGATATGTTCGGTTCTTGTTTTATTTTTTGAGAGGGAATGGCGGTGCTGTTGAAGTTAAAGGAGGCGGCGTCCTGACCAATCATAGGCTTGAGGGTCTTCATCACTTTAGAAATTAGGGCGCTACATTGTCCTTCAAATGTTGATTAAAAGCTTTAAAGTGGTTCCTTTCAGTATCTGAGAGCATAAAGTAGGGGCAGTGAATAATGCTTCAACAATTATTTAGTCAACAAATTATGTAGCGTTATATGCTAGATCTAATGTATTTTGTCCAATATTATTTATTGTAATGTAATTAAATAACTAGAAATGATTATTAAAATAAAGTTTCCACACAAAAATGTACTTGGGAGTTTTTTTTACCGTGTGACTTGTTACTGTAATAATATGCCCGTAATTCAATGATGCAACACTGGGTGAGTTATAGTTCACCGGGAGAAACTGTATTAACCTTTTTGGACAAACTATTTGAAACAACTAAATGGATATTTGGACTTATGAATCAATTCAATTACATTCATGGAATTTTTATAAGTATCGAGTCAGAATGGATTTCATCATCAGAGCACTTTTTCACGCATGTTTTAGCATCAGCTTAAATCATTTCCAGTTTTTTTTCGAAGCCTGCAGATGGGACACCAGGCATTGCTCTTCCCCTGAAGTCTCGGCTCCGGACCCCCTGCAAATCAAGCAGCTGCTACAGAGCTCAGAAGATGTCGCTATCCTTCTCAGAAGAGGCGCGACCAGGAAAGATCTAACACCAGAGTAAGTTTAGGTGAAGCCTACAACAGACGGACCCAAATAAGACGTTCTACATATCAGCAGCGAACCTGGAATCCCAACACCTGTAAACCTTGTTCTATTGTTGTAACTACAACCTCCACACACTAGATGTCGCTTTGGTGTTCTTGCTCCGTATTCAACCTTTAATTATTTTTGGATGTCACCCACTTGGAACTAGAGCATTCTTAGCACTGGAGAGTGATAACTGATGCTTAATGCATTTATCTTTCTTTTTCAGGGAAGAAGCAAAACTTGTAAAATAACTTTCAAGAACAAATGCCAACTTTTATAATCATCAAAAGTGGAAAATGTATTAAAGATTCACAAATTAGTGCTGATACCAGAAAGAACTTCCATCAATGTTCCAGATGTAATTTATTGTGTTTGACTGGTTTATCCGGTCATCTACAGATAAACTCACTGCATTAATCCTGTCGATGTTGAACCTTTGCTGTGAGCATTTCCAAATGTGTTCATTGAACCACACCTACGACTTCACAGGTATTTTATAAAAGGAAAATTAAATCAGACAGATTGGCTTGAAAAACTTAACAGATCAAATTAAATAATACTAAATAAGTCAAAGTAATAAGATTAGGATTAAATGCTACATTCAGACGTAAATAAATGTCCATAAAGACTACACACCACTTAGATTTGTTTTAAAGGAGACCAAGAATGCAGTTCATCAGCAATCAAACTGATCTTTAAGCCTTTAATTAAGCATATAACATTTTGTTGGAGCTTAAAATGACCCAGGAGCCCTGAGAAATAGCCAACTAAAACATGCATAATAAAGGTCAATATAAGAAGACCTGATTTCCCCGCCCACTTCACCAGAGTGTGTGTGTGTGTGTGTGTGTGTGTGTGTGTGTGTGTGTGTGTGTGTGTGTGTGTGTGTGTGTGTGTGTGTGTGTGTGTGTGTGTGTGTGTGTGTTGGGGGATTTTAAGAGAGACAAGTGACTGCAGAAACAAAACTACAGTCAGGGTTTCTCAGCGAGTTCCCACTCAAGCCTTATATAACATTGATTAATGGATCTTTAAGCAAAACTGCTTTAAAAACAATTAATATTTGCACTACATATAAATTATTTGATTTTTTTGCACCCCTACACATGATCTGTGTCAACTTTTGTTTACATTTTGTGGTTTTGTATACTGTTTGTTTAATAAAGCTCTGAAAAGAAAAAAAAAAGCTCCCACTGAAGGGGTGAGTCAAGAATGAGTGTGGGACAAAGACAGGCTGCTTGTAGAAGGGTTGTAGACTAACAATGAAGGAAAGCACCAGACCAGACCACAGCATTCACCTACAGACTGGATTTTACCAGTTGATCCTGGAACCTGCTGGTTTTTGTCTCCTTCAACAAGGCTGTTGCTAGCTGAAGCTACCAGCTAGATGGTGCTAACAGAGGCCTGGCTTACCATGGCACTGCGGCAGCGTTTAAATAATGTTGATGCTGAAGTAGGCTGGAACATGTAGGTGTAGCAGGAGTGGTTACCTCGTGACATTACTTTGAAGGCTTGGTCAGCAAGAGTTTCTCACCTTTTTCAACTTTCTAATTTACATAAAAAGTAGGTCACACACTGCTTTGACTTTTTGGCGTGCTACTTTTGACCACCCAGCCTGTCTTTACAACAAGGAAAATGTTAGTTTATATTCTTGGTCTCCTTTAAATTGAGTTGATTCACTCCAACTTATTATTAGTGTTTCTGTCCTTTTTTGTTCAGTCTCGAAGGCCAGGTGTTTGTTTAGAATATCACATTGGGAACGTTTTCAACTGTAGAACTTTTGGAAATGTAAGTTCTCTTCTTTGCCACTATAATTTTGCTTTTACTGTTTTTTTAATTCGTTAGAACAATGTTGTTTAATAAAAATGATTTAATTGTAAAAGCGGTTTCATTAAAAATATTGCAATGTATGACTAAACTGATTATTTCTGAAGAAGCTTTTAAATGTCATTTTTTTTAAATAGAGGTTGAGTTTATGGAGAAAACTAAATAGAGGACTCCTGCTCCTGTGACTGTAATGCATCTGAACTCATCAGGTCCAAACTGCATTCAATTTCAGCTCATAATAATTTCACCTATAAAGCTGGGCGGACACTGTGCGACTGGGCGAGCGGTGTTGATGCAGGATTGCACATGCGCAGTGAGTGGTTCTGGTACTTTTTGGGTGGCAGCCGCTCGCTGCGCCGCTTCAACCCTCACGAGGAACGAGCAAAATATCAAACGCCAGAAGTCCGTGCGAGCTCACGATTGCTGATCGGTAGCTGGTCACGTGGTGTTAATCGCCTCCTGTACACTACACGACGATCAGCACAAAACTCGCCCCGATCTTGTGGATTCTCACACGAGTGGAAAAGCGGCTCAAAAAAGTGAAAGTCGCACAGTGTACGCCCGGCTTAACCCTCTACCAACTCCAAATTTGAAAGCCATTTAAACAGCTATACTGGCTAAAACTTGTCTGACAGATGAGAAAACAAATGAAAAGAACGAGCAGTAATGTAGCGTCAACAATAAATGTTCATGTCCTACCAGGTCACCCTCTTCCTCCTCTTCCCTCTTGGGTTCCTGAGGCTCGTCTTCAGGGTTGAAGTCTTCCATCTCAACCTTAAGAGTCAAGCAAGTTAGCTTAGCTCAGCCTCTGAAAACGTATAAAAACGACTCTTAGATCTGAAGAGAACCTCACCTCCTCTATAGCAGCATCCTGAAGCAAGGACCGGACATCCAAACGCACCATGTGACGAGGTGAAGACTCCCAGTCTTTGGATAGCTGCATGAAGACAAATCCAGTGAGATTACTAAAACTAATGTTTGAAATCTTTGAAAATCAAGAAAAATGATCACAAATAGCATTTGAGAGTAGCTGACTGATGTTTTAAACCTTTGTTATTTCCTTGTGAGTGCGCCCATGGACATTCCTCTTTGAACAAGTCTGAGTGTCTGCTGTGATTTCAGCGACATAAACCTTAAAATGAGAGAAATAAAAGCTCTTAAACTGAAGCCAGACTGGAACAGTTTATCCAGACTTATTCGTGAGCACATCTCACCTCGAAGCCTTTGGTTTTCGCCGCGCTCCAGAACTGATCAAAATGTTTAACCCTGTCATTAATAGTGTCTATAATAATGAAGGGAAAGAAGCCGTCATCCAGGGTTTTCTTAAACGTTTTCAGCATGCTGCTTCGGTAGGTGTCCTCCATCTCTGGCTCGTATTCATACTCAAGAACCTGGGGGAGCATGTCAAGTGTTTGCAAAAAGTGAAGATAGTTCATGATGCGGACTACAATGCATCTTCAGTCTGGTAGATACGTTTTCTCTTTGGCGGACTAACCTTGGTTTTCACCCTCTTTCCCGTGTCCGGGTCTTTCTCAACCTTCTCGACCTCGGTCATGAAGTAATCATCCAAAACAAGAACTCTTGGAGGAGCACCGCCACAGTCAACTTCTTTGTCCTAAGTATTGTGAATAGAAAACATTATGATTGTTAAAAAGTTGAAGTTCAGTTTGAGGAGAGTGTTTCTGCTCTTCATGCACTTTAGATGTGTCACAAACCCGTATGAGCTTTGCAACATGACTTTTCCCACTTCCTGGGAGACCTCTCATTATGATGACGATCTGTGAAAACATAAAATTTATTAAGAAATAAACATATACAACAATATTCTTATGAAAAATGCAACAGGAATCAATTATTACCCTCTCGGGTCGAGATGATCTTCCCGGTGGTTTGAGGATGTCCTCGATATTCTTGATTTCAGGCTTCTTCTCTACTCTTGCAGGTGGTGGTGGAGGTGGAGCGAGTGGTGCTGCAATGTGAGACCCTCTCTCCTCTGGATAACCTCTTCTTTCCACTGCATTATATCATTTACAGTTGAAATATTTTTATCAAAATATTTTATCTTTACTGTTTTCTGGCTAAATTACAAATCAGTATAATCGAGGCCTTCCGATGGATGCCCAAGCAGCGAGTAACGCAACAGGCGTGTTTTCACCAAAACCTCGGCAGACTCAGACTCGTAATGGTTGTGAATGCATTAGTGCTGCCAAGACGAGTTCAATGGACTAACATCAACGACAAATGTACTAATCGACATCCTCGTTAAAACTTGAAAGCTTTGTTTTTCTCTCAAAATTGCCACAGTAGTTTCCACTGCTTTGTCTGCCTTTCTGCCCAAGACGCACAGGCGAAGTAGCAGTGCTCGGAGTCAGCTGCGGCATCACTGGAGAAGTCCAAACAATCATGTGAGCTTGGAACAGCTCAGAAGTTTGGGAGCATTTCATATATTAAAAAAATAAAGAAAATCAAGGGAAGCATATGCTAAACTTCCATGGCAGTACAACTGATTCGCAACCATTTTAGAAAGAAGCAAACGAAGAGCGTGTCGCCTCTTGAAGTTAATTTTCTGGTTAGCTGCTAACATCAACAGTAAGTGACTTGTATTGGCAGCTGTAACCCCTTCTTTCCACTGCATGCCAAACTGTCACGAAACGGCCGCGAAACATACAGTTAGCCGCTGTTATAACGAATGAGTTCCTGTCCACCGGAAGCAATGTGTGGTGTTATGGACGTGCTTCAGAAGCGAGGGAACGCCATCATTACGTTTCGAGTGACGCGCCACGCTTCCAAAACACGTCAAACTCCGCAGTTTAGATCTAGCCACAAAGGAAGTCAAACACAAATGAAGCGTAGAACATCCAGGACCCTTCAAAATAAAAGTCACGTGCAGTGCGCCATTTCCTGTGACCCTTTGTGACCGATGTAAACAGAACAGGAAATAACCCACAGACATTTTTTCATGCAAGCATCTGTCTTTCTTCTCGTTTATTATTGTGTGTGAACAATGACATCACGTGGGGTTTTGCTATTATTCCGTGATTTCATGACGTCACAAGATCAGCTGTGTGAAACTCTTTCTCTCAAGTTTCGTGTGAGAATTGCTCCCGTTTGGGAACGAGCTCAGCGGTGGAACCCCGCTATTACGTTACGTGGCTGCTTCCACAGACAGTGGAAAGCCGGGGACATGTTTTGGACGTGCCCCTGAACCAAGGGGACGCCATTGTTACATTTTGAGCCTATTTGTTTTTACACACTACACTTCCCAAACATGTCAAACTCTGCAGTTTAGATCACGCCAGACAGGAAGTCAAACACAAAAGCAGCGTAAAACATCCAGAAACGTCAAAATAAAAGTCACGTGCAGGACGTAATTTCCGGTGAAACTTCTGAAGCCTACATAAACCAAAGCCCTTTTTGGAGACATGCAGCGGTCTTTCTCCTTGCTTTTTATTGTGTAGACTCCTGAAATCACGTGTTGTATTGCAATTCTCCCGTGATTTTGCAACCTCACAGCAGGGGTGGACATTAACTTCAAAACCAACCGGCCAGCCGGGCCGATAACTCTGAATATTTACCGGCCCTGCCAAGAATCTACCGGCCCCACTGGTCAGCCGCCAAAACGAGTCAAAATAACAACTCAACCGTTTTAAATGTAATAAACCTTTATTTTGTACACATTCACAAACATAATAACGTATTCAAGTTTGAATTTGTTTGTTCCCTCAACAAAACACGATTTTGTCGTCGCATACTTCCGGCATACAACGCAGCACATCACCAACGCCGCTTTGCTGTATTCGAGCCATTGACTGTGTTCGAGATGAGCCAGTTCTGCGCAGATTAGACCAGCAGTGATCGGCGAGCAGTGCATGCCGGTTAGATTTGTGCCCGAATTGACCCGACTTGCTCTGACGTCATGCATACGTAGGCATCGATAACCTCGTGAGATCAAGGCGGCCGCAGATTTTGGAGCAAGGCGCTGCAGTTGCTCTCTACCGGCTGCAAAACCTAGAGGATGACGGGAAACGCCTGGCTCTCACCTGATCTAAGATCTGATTGGTTCACATTTTGATCCAAACATCCGGTGGTAGAACATGAAATGTTAGTTGGTCACATGTATTCTGTAAATCATGTTACGTTGATGATGACAACAATATAGGCCATAAGGAGAAATGTGTTTTGTGTTCTTTTGTCACGTTTCCTATGAGCACACTGAACAGCTGATAACCTTTACTTATTATTACAGTCATGTCTCCATATACAATATATGATATCCACAAGCGCGTGAGGATGTGTTTCAGCTGCTAACAGGCACCAGAATTACAATTGAAAATTGAACAAGTGTGAATGCTAACGCGATATCTTCATCCATCGTCACCCCCGAGCTACACATGTAGGGAAGTCCAAGAGATTCAACTGGCAGAAACAACTGGTTCACACCACTCACTCACACACACACACACTCACTCACACTCACACACACACACACACTCACACTCACACTCACACACACACACACACACACACACACACACACACACACACACACACACACACACACACACACACACACACACACACACACACACACACACACACAGGAAAAGAGCTGAGGAAATGGAGAAAAACTACAGCTGAGCCGAGGCGCGCCTCGAATGGGGAGCGTCTGATCTGAACTGAGGAGCGGCGAGCAGCGGCCGGACTTCGTGAGCGATTCGCTTCGGGCGCTTCCGCGGCCGGTGTGTCCCCAGCGTTAAACGCCGGCTTTCAGCCACTCCCCCTGCTGCTTCCGTCTGCTCTCGTCTGTTTTCCAGGCGAGCCGCTGCTCAACTCAAATACGGCCATTCTCCGCGCCTACAGTCTTCTTTAAACCACCAAGAATCATTCCACCTACGCACACGCTTCTCTGCTTCATACCGTTTCGAACTGTCTCGCTTCTCCTCACCAGTTTTAAAGCGTTTTGCCGGAGATTTCATCAAGAAATCCCATCCCTGTGGTGGCGCGATCTTCCTGCGTGCTTGTGTGTTTCTAGCGTGGTTCCACTTCGTCTTTAATAGTGAACTTATAGTTCACGTGATAATAACTAGAATCGTGCAGGACGTGCACGAATCGTACAAGTGCAGTACGTGGCTAGAGGCGCGCAGGTTCACGCGCGCGAAATGAAAACGGCAGCTTCCTACAGGGCGGGGCCATGATGTAGGTGAAAGCCGGTGTGTAAATGACAAATAAAGCTTGGGCGCCACCCGGGCAGTAAGTCGTCAAGTATTTACCGCCCGACGAGAAAATTTAGCGCCATTGGCGCTCGGGCGCTTTAAAGGTCCACCCCTGCTCACAGGATCAGCTGTGTGGAACGCTTTCACTCTCATTTTGTGTCGGATTTTGTTCCCGGTCGGGCATGATCTTGCTGGTAAAACATACCTGTTATGTTACACGACCACTTTGGCGGCCGGTGGGAGGAAGGGGTAACGTTAACATGAGTCATGTGTCAGCTGTAACACATGTTGTGACCGTCGCCTTCTGGCCATTGCCTGTGTATTGCACTTAGTTGATGTGACGGACGCTTATGCATCCAGTGGAAATCCTGAGTTACACAGCGATTCAAGTTTCAAAGAGCTTATAAACATACCGTAAGGTGAGCTGTAGCGCTCAGGCCCAACTCTGTCAAGGCCAGGACGTTCAAATGGAAGTCTGTCATAACCAGCTCTTCCATCCGGATCCCGACTGCCGCTGCGATCCCGGTCTCTGTCTCTCTCCCTGTCTCTCTCTCTCTCTCGGTCTCTGTATCCCGACCGCAGAGCAGACGAAAGAGGAGACCTACACACAGGATTTGAATTCTTAAATTTCATTCCATTATATATTACTCAATGAAAACCACACTCAGGACTAATCACAAGGTCTGATATAATGTGAGCTTGTACCTTTCCACAACCATAGAGCGTGAGCTTGAATTTTAAAAAAGTACATATGTAGAGAAACTGAATACTTCTGTAAAAATCAGAAAATATGGTATAAACTCAGAACAAATCCTACCTTTCATCTCGTTCTCGTGAATGATAGCGCTCTCTCTCATATCTCTCCCTGTCATAGTCGAGGGGACTTTCTCTGTATAGTTCCCTCTCTCTGCTGTACTCCCGCCGGTCCATATAGGGGTCAGATCTTCTATCGTAATAAAGGTCTCTGCCGTAAGGATCTCTTACAGCGAACAATTCTGGAAGTTATGTTTTTGAACATATTTTTTAGAAAGATGCAAAAGCAGAATGAATACAAAAAGATCTTCTTTAAAAAGGGACCCTTACCTTTTTCATAGCCTCTGTCTGATGGCAATGGGTCAGGCCTCAGCACGATTCTCTCACCATAAGGGATGCGCTCTACAGTATGCCCGGGATCTGAAACATTAAATGTCAATCAGTAAATGCAATTGTCAATGTTTTGCAACATAACCAGTGTCTTTTCTAAAATAAATGTATAAGGTGCTTGGTTTTGCAACTGATACCGTGTCCATGTCCATAGTCAACAGTTTTAGAAATCAATGAGGGCTTTGACTGGTAATCTGGAGCAGCAGATTTGGATTCCCATGATACCGATTCACCAGTACTTGCATGTGATGCAGCAGTTATACCCTGGTGAGAATGGATAACATTTAAAAGATTGTAAAAACGTGTACATCAAACAATAGCAATGCCTCAATATTTTCTCCTTCTAAATACTTAAAATAATTACTTCTTGCAATCAAGTTAAAAATAAACGTCAATTTAATAACCTTCAGTGCGTTCCTGACATCTGCTGGAATCTCCAAACCAAGAAGACCTGCAGGGAGATCTGGCAGATTTTCACCAGGTGCAGATTGTAGCTCACCACCTGGGAGCTTTACTTCTTGCAATTCCCTTCAGATACAAAATAAAATCAACTGAATCTTTTGAAAGTTTCCTAAAACACTTTTGAGCATATTTAACAGTTAACACAAGGTGCTTTTAAACCAAACTGTCCAATGACCTGTTTCACTAGACTGCAGTCCTCAAAATACAGCTTCAAAACTGCTTTATCTATTCTACTTCACCTTCATAGTGACTTGAAGTTTATGCTATGCAAATATTGTACCTTCTTGTGTTTTGTACAGTTGAACGTTTAAACAACTAGTTTCAGGCTCTTTCCTGCTGCTGTTTTAGAACAAACTTCCACAATGCATCATACGTTCAAATGTTTGGAGCATCGCTGGCCAAAGTAAATAAAATGACCCAAAAAGTCCAATGATGGCTAATGTGACCTCACGTAATGGCATCCAGGAGGTTGAAAACGGTAATCAAACTTTACATGGGTGACTATAGAGGGTGGGGGCTCTCCGTAGCTGTTTTTACAAAACAATGCAGTCAATTTGCCGCAACGCCATGGTGGCATCAGGGAGCCCTAGGTCATTTATAAATGGTCAGACCATGGAGGTAATGGGGAGCAATCGTGCATCCTTTTTTATAAAAGATTAGGCGATGACGGCATAAAGAGAGTATGGGGCGGTCTCTGCGTTGCCGCAGACTTCTGTTTATCTTGGACCTAACTTGCTTTTAATTGCGAGCCGTGATGGTTACGTTTTTTTAACAAGCCGCTTCTAGAGGTGTCTGTCCCCCACAGATCCCATGCTGTCTCTTGGTAATCTGACCTCAAGCTCTAACGGAGAGAAGCTCCTGGAGTACTGCAGCGCTCCAGTTTGCCGTCTTGGCTAATTTTGTTCAAAAAACAACTTACGGCCCGTATTTACTTTCATTTTCAATTAGGTTGCCGGCCAGAGCTTGGCATCAAGTCCTTTCGTCATCATGACACCCCCCTCTGTTGCGCCAAGGCACAATCACAGTTTTTATGATGGAAAATTACTGCAATATTACTACCGAGCAAGCGGAACAAATTCCGCAAAGTTTGTGCCACACGATGCCCGCGTTGGCATGTTTATAAGACACACCGCTGTGGTAATATTACGCCTATTTGCCGGCACGGTGTGTCTTGTAAAAAGGTTCATGAAAGACCACTACCAACACCTTCAGTTATTTTATGTCTGTATTTGCACAACAGATATGAGGGCTGAGAAGATATAATAGCCAAGCAGCCAGCTGCAGCCAATAGGGGTGGGGAATAAGTTCCCTTTTACTCGTGTAATTGTTAATGCAATATCAAAGAACGAACGTTTATAGAGAGAACATAAGATCTTCTTGTGTGCAATCATCATGAAGGAGTCATAACTAATAGCAAAAGTTTTAAACACAACAGACCACCGAGTAAGAGTCAAAAAAAAAAAGTGTGTGTCAATTACGACCAAGCCCCCACAATGCGGCTCAAAAATTGAAGCAATCCCGGAAGTACCAAAAATTGCAGTTCCACCCTCATCCACTAGGGGCTGGTGTCAGAAGCGAGCAAATCCTCATTGACTCCCATGTTAAAAATACCAATTTCACAGCAGAAATAAACATGTTTACAGCCTGGTACCAAAACATGTTTTTGGTTTAAATGATCTAGCTTACACAGGGTTTCCCTTACATAGGCGTGGCGGGTCGCCACGGCTGAAATCCCACCGCCACGCCTACAAGATCCCAAGGTTGGTTTTTTTTGCGCTGTTTCCCGAAGAAGCAGCGGGAACTACTATGTTGTCGCTTGTGATCACAGCCGGCAGGCAGGTCAAGGTGAAGTTACAGCATAAGTTACTGAGTTTAAAATTAGAAAGGTAGCAGTGGATATAATGCTTTTTGGTTTACATGTTTCAATAGCAATAAAATAAATGAGTGTTGATGATCTTGACAGGGTTTCCTCCAGTGCTTATTAGGCCAGGTTCTCCTCCCCCCACCAGGCTAATCATCACTTAATCATGTAAAATGTATTTATTTTTTCATGTCTGACTTTAACCGCATCTAAAACTGTATTACGGCGTGAGCGCAACAGCGACAACTTAAGATCGAAGTGTGAGCAGAGTGAGAGGTCGGGTGTTTCATCTGAACCCTTAAAACCTCCAGCAGGCTACGCTGCACTATTGACGCGTTAGCACGCGGCGCTAACAACTTAGCGACGCGACATGTCTCGGAGAAAACGTAAAAACACGTTGGACGCTTCTTCTGAAGAGGGAAAATAACACCTCTTCAAGCAGAGCACGACGTCGCCTTGGCTCGTTCACGGCCGAGCCGGACTGAGCTCGATAACATTGACCCAGCACAGCCACTGGGTCGTTGGAGCTGCCCCGTGACTGCCTGATGGAAAACCAGCGAGTTTCATCAGACTCGTAAAGTTTCTTGTTTTTGCTGGGGACCCCCTGCATTTTACCGCTCCCTCCTGCAGTCTTCCCCTGTTAAAATCTAAAATGATTCTGTAAACTCCGTGTATCAATAGAAACAATATCTGCCTCTGCCAGCTGCAGTAAATGTAGTTTCCAAAAAAATAAATAAGAGGTGCATTCATCTGTGTATCTCCTTTGATCCGCATTAGTGATATTTTCAGCACCAAAACAATGAAGCAAAGAAACATATTCCTGAGTTTGTTAGTAATTTTATTTATTAGGTGCATCTGACCTGTTCTATTTTTCTCTGAAATGAGATCAAATCAGTGCTTCTATGGGTTGTCTCCACTCTGCACTAGAAAATTTTACTTTATTTAGAGACTTGTCATAATATCTCCCCATGCCCCGGCGTATCTCTGACTCAGAAGCTCTGGTGTTGTGCACAGTTAACTCCGGTTGTAGCTAGGTTGCTACCTCCGTTAGCTTAGCTACCACCTCTGCGTTAGCTTTGGGCTAGCTTGTAGCTAGTTCGACCGGGTGTCGTCAGTTGATCCCAGCCTTACAGCCACACCCTCAGCTCCACCTCTCTTCCCTTTTGTGGAATTGTCTGGATTTGACGGAACCTTTGACACGGTCAAAATGGCGGTGGTGGCCACCTCCCATTTGTCCTCAAAAACGTGTTATTGGAGTCTATGGAAACCCACTGTCCAATATTTATGTCGATGATTACGACTCACCAACATTAGCTCTCTAACCCTTAGGATAAAACAGAAACCCTTAAAATTATATTTCAAACAACCATACAGTCTTGCAAATATAAAAATAAAGGTTGTAAACATAATTACTAATGCATGCAACGTTGTTAATGTTTGGGAAAAAAGTACACGATTTTTAAAATAATTACCACACTAAGGAATGATGGCATCATCCCTACCCTACCATACACACAACAACACAGACATAATTTGACATTTGGAATGAGTGAAAGACCAAACTGTTCAATAATTTTTAAAGCAGCTTATGAAATGCATGTAATGTATATTGAAGAAAAACAAAAGTATGCTACTTATAGTACTTAAAATATAGTTCCTTTTAATGAATAGGGTAAAATTATTAACACTGTTTAACACAGGCTAAAATAAAACAGTGCAGGTTGCACTTATCACAGCAACTCAATGACTACATCTTTTAGAAATGTGTAAATCAGTAAAATAAATATATACTAGAATAATTTAAATGAAAATATATAAATTACCTTATTTGCTTGAGCTCTTGGGCAGCTTTTAAGATAATTTCATGCTGACGTTGAGACAGGGCAAGTACATTTGCCCCACTTGTTTCTTGCGATGCTGGGTCAGCTGAGCTTACAGGCTGGTCTTTAACAGATGCAGGTAAATCCATAGACAATTCTTCCCTACGTTCATCATAGAGAGATCTACGATCAGCATAGTCTGGATACTCTCTCTCTGGTAGTGGAGGAAGCCTTGAGGGCCTATCCCAGTCTGCAGGGAGAGTGCGTGGCAGGTCTTCATTCCTATATTGTGGCTCATCCCTGTATTCATGAACTCTAATCTCTCCTCTTGCCCCATTTTCATCATATGGATATGGGGGATCTCTCTCAGTTTCCAGATGCCAGCGTTCACCTCTTAGGAGCTCTGGAGGTGGCATGCGAGGAGGATATTCTCTCTCAGGAAGCACACGCTCTCTATCCCACTCAGACTCCAAGTGCTTGGGTTCATGTCGACCAACATCAGGATCATGGTCTTGTGGTAAACCTTTGTGATACACATCCTCCCCATGTTCGTAATCAACAGTAAAACCCTCATTATACCCTTCTTCATATTCCTCACATGTTGGACCTGGGCGCCACATGCCTCTTGCTACTCCTTGGCCAATAGGTCTTCTCCTCATTCCCCCCCTATCTATTATCTCATGTGGAGGCAATGGAGGGCCTCTCTCAGGTTGATACCATTCTTGCTCACCTTCTTCATCATACAAAGGTTCTTCTACAGAATCCACCAGTTCTTGAGATGGCGGTGGTCTTCTGCCTCTTCCAATGTCAGGATGGCTGTATGGATCATTATATACTGGGTGTATTGATGGATCCATGTTCATGTCATCATCAGACTCCAATTTCTGGCCTAAAGGCTCATGATCCATTTGCCCATGCATTGGATGAGGTGGGTGACCACGTCCTGGTGGCATAAAACCAGGGTGACCACGTAGGGGACGACTTCGACCAGGTGGAAATGGAGGTCTCATACCTCTCATTGGAGGTCTCCATTCTCCCCAGTAAGGGTCTTCTTCCTCAGCATCTTCAGCAAAATTGGGATCTTCCCAGTGTTCCTCCATGGGATCCCCTCTACCCATGAGTGGACCTCCTCTACCCATGGGGTAACCTCCTCTACCCATGAGCGGGCCTCCTCTACCCATTGGTGGGCCACCTCTACCCATTTGCGGGCCCCCTCTTCCCATTGGTGGGCCCCCTCTACCCATGGGTGGGCCTCCTCTCCCCATGGGTGGGCCTCCTCTTCCCATGGGTGGGCCTCCTCTTCCCATGGGTGGGCCTCCTCTCCCCATGGGTGGGCCTCCTCTTCCCATGGGTGGGCCTCCTCTTCCCATGGGTGGGCCTCCTCTTCCCATGGGTGGGCCTCCTCTTCCCATGGGTGGGCCTCCTCTAACCATTAGTGGAACTCCTCTTGCCATATGTGGCACACCTCTACCCATTGGATGTCCTCTGCCTATTGGAGGACCTCCTCGTCCCATAAGGATGCCTCCTCTACCCATTGGAGGTCCTCCTCTTCCCATCGGGGGCCCTCCTCTCATTGGAGGTCGACCTCGCCCCATATAGGGTCCAATCGGCTCTTCATAATACTCGTCCTCTTGAAAGCAATTTTCTGGCACCCATGGTTCTTCTGGTGGTTCTGCTGATTCATCACCACCAGCTTCCTCATAAGAAGAATCCTGCCATTGGTAGTTCTCCTGCTCCTCTTGCATTTCCATACTCTCTTCAGGAGGCATATAGTTGTGTGGCAATTCCTCCACCTCTTCTTCAGCTTGTATGGCATTTGGTCCTCTAAACTCTCCACGTCCACGCATTGGGGGCTGGCCTCTTCCCCTGCCAGAAGGCAGATTGGGAATTTCTGGCTTTGGAAGCAGACCACCAGAATCTTGTGGCTCTGGTTTGTTTTCTGTAATCTGTGATAGTCCACCTTCTTTGAGAGGATTTTGTGCAGAAGTCTCTGACTTTGGAGCAGACGTAACAGTTACAGAAGGCTTATCAGTAACAGGTTTAGCCTTTTCTGTAACATCAGAGGCATCTTTACCATCTGTTTCCTCAGCCTTTTCAATAGCTGATGTTTGAGGAATGGGGTCGTCTTGAACAAAAAAGCCATCAGTTCCAAGCAAGTTGTCATCTGTCAAGTCTTCAACATTGCTCTTATTTGGTTTTTCTTTGTCACAATGCAGCTCATTGGGTGGTTTAGATGTAGTCTTGGAATCAATAATGGCAGATAATGGTTTCTGATTAGATAGCTCTGATCTAGGCTGGGGACCTTGCTGTTGTTCTTGCTCAGGCACTGATGAAGAATCCAAAAAAGGTGGGGCACTAACCAGCCTTGGGGGTTCAAACATGGGCTGCTGTTCAAACCGAGATTGGTCAAACCTAGGTGGCCCATCAAAACGCTGTCGTGGTTGGTCAAATCTAGGTGGCCCATCAAAACGCTGTCGTGGTTGGTCAAATCTAGGTGGCCCATCAAAACGCTGTCGTGGTTGGTCAAATCTAGGTGGCCCATCAAAACGCTGTCGTGGTTGGTCGAATCTGGGTGGCCCATCAAAACGCTGTCGTGGTTGGTCGAATCTGGGTGGCCCATCAAAACGCTGTCGTGGTTGGTCAAATCTAGGTGGCCTTTCAAAGCGCTGCCTTGGTTGGTCAAATTGAGGTGGATTATCAAAACGCTGCTGAGGCTGGTTGAACTGTGGAGGGCCATCAAAACGCTGCTGAGGCTGGTTGAACCGTGGAGGGCCATCAAAACGAGGCGGGGGCTGGTCAAACATTGGAGGACCATTAAAACCTCGTGGTGGCTGACCAAACGTTGTAGGACCTTCAAGGTCTTCTGGTGGCTGGTCAAATATGTTTTTCCTGAGATCAGTAAAAAGAGAACATGTAAACTATTACTATAAATAATTACATTGCATCACATTTTGCTTTAAAAGAAAAATCAACTCCACCTATCTAAGAAGAGAACAGTCCCAACTGACCTTAGAGTTCCGCTTTCATCAAAACTTGATGGTTGTCCAGGTGGTGGCCCAGGGGGTCTGACTCCAAGTCCAGTGGGAGCACTTGCCTGCAAAGGGGGTCCAGCAGGTGGTTCCGATTGTGCTAAAAAAGGAGGAGGTTGCTGACTTTGAGTTATGTTACCAACAGCAACTGGAGGTTGCTGAATACCTGGGATTATTTCTTGCTGCTGCATTTGGATACCTTGTCCAGGGTATTGACCAAACTGTCCCACCATAGCACTACTGTACTGGTTTGAGGCAAATGGTACAATGGCAGAAATAGTGGCTACCCTTTCTTGAAGGTGGGCATTGGTGGCATTCATCTGTTCTTGCCACTGCTTCCACTGGTGCTCATAGTCCTGTAGTTGATCTTTGTGGGGATAAGTCTGAAACTGCTCATACCACAAGGCAAATGATCTAACCCAGTCTTGGAATAAAAGAGTGAACTGTTGCAGTTGCATTTGATAGTGTCTCAGTTGCATTTCAGCAGGCATCGACTGAAAAAAGGGCAATACAGTTAAGCTCTAGTACAAGTGAAACTGATGACTTGCATTACACTCTTAAGAGTTGATCTACCTGTAGGTCTGATGGTTGTTGAATCAGCTGCTGGTATTGTTCAAGGATCTTCTGAAGCTTTTCATGTTGCTGCATGAGTGCCTGGTACTGTAAATTGGTTCTCTGCTGTTGCACCTGCTGCCACTGTGCTGCTGCAGCCTGTAACTGCTGGAGACGAACAGCTTCTTCAGGGTCTTTTGGAGCATCAGGCTTTAGATAGAATTAAGCAAATGTTAAGCAAATGTTAGAGTATATCTCATAATTTCTATTTTGAATTTTTTTTTAAATATGTCTGGTTGAAGATGACATGTTTTAATGGAGTCAAGTCACTACAGAACTTAAAACAAAACAAAACAAAAAAAAATCACTGACTAAAATCAAGCAGTTCAAAACTGAATAACATAAAACATTTAAAAAGGTAGAGTTGCACAACAAAAGAATGAATAAGGTTGGGTCCTGTTTAGGGGTGTGCCATCTTACGATTTGATTTTGACTCAGGGTCCTTCATTTTGATTACTAACCAATCACCATGATTACGACTATTCATAGCTTCATCGTGCTTTCAAATTAATGCAGCACACATTTCAAGTTGCCAAACACATTTTACTCTACTCTTTTGTACGTTTGTTCTGCGTTTACCTATGTAATACATATCTTTCTTTTTTTACACAGTTTAGTACAAAGATAAACGGAAGCGATTCCACTGGCAACTCTGAAGATGATTAGAGGAATTAGTCAAGACGCGCCAGGATTTTTTTTTATTAAACGGTGTTAAAAAAAAAGAAGAAATACAATTAACTCTTATTATTTTAGTTATGTACAACTGAACAAATTCCCAACACACTTTTGCTAGTGTTGCTCTTGTATTTTATTATACTTGAATTCCACTAAACACATCTCTAAATGCTTAAGTACTATGAAGTGGGCCGATGTTAAACAATAGCAACTGTGTCAGTTCCAATACAGTCATGAAAAACAAAAAAACAGTGCATGTAGGAGACAAAGATTTAAAAAATAAATATATAAAAAGATTAACAACAACCATTTAATGTTTGAAAAAGTTGCGTGGTTGAATTTTCAGTTTTACTTAAATAGTTTAAAGGGGCTGTCCAAATTTTAGAGACGTTCATAAAGTTCATGAACGTGATCACATGACAGCACCGACACGGTGCACCGAGACAATAGCAGCTCACGCAGCAACTGACTTGGTATCTTAAAAGAACTCAACTTCTGTGGTTTGGGAGTATTTGGGTTCGAAGCAAACTTAAAGGAAGAGCCAGTAAACACTGATGTGGTTATTTGTGCAAACAAATGATGACTGCGAAAGATGCATGCCTCGTTGGAACTGCGGAGGAGAAAGGTGTAGCTGAAATAGCAGACTTCTGTTTAGACGACAGCATTCTTTTCTGGTGGAAATAAGCAGCTAGCCCTCCCCAGGTGTCGCAACTAGCCCCAAAGTACCCGTATGTCTGTGCCACAAGCTCATCAAAGCGGGTTTTCAGCAATCAGTATACAATGTTCTATGTTGAAGCCAGAAAAGGTAAACATGCTAGTTTATCTGGCGTAAAATCTTTTTATCAGCTGCGTTATTTTTTTTGAGTTGTTAATATTATGTTTGTTATGTTGTTATCTTTTAAGTAATAGTGTTTGTTATTCAGTTTCTGAATGGTGAAGTTTCAAACCAACAGTTTGGTAATTCCATTTGAGGCTTATGTCTTCATCTTTAAATTAGTCCCAGTGATACGGTGCACCTTGGTAAAATGTGGAGGAAGCTAGACGGTATTAAGATGTATGAAGAGCTACACCATTGGCAGGATGTAAACAATGGTGAAATATCCGTTAAGCCAGTCAAGCTGAGAGTTGGCTGATTCGGGTCCTTAATCAACAACCTATAGTAACATTTACTTTAGCAGCAGACTTCAATAATGGGATGGATACTACACAAGCTAGCATCCACCACAATCAGGCTTTTCCACCAAAGGCAAAAGCGTTATACGCATAGTATGCAGCAATAAGCTGCTGTTATTGTGGATGGGTATTATTCCAACAGCCAGTGTAGTCTTACACTTTAAATCAGTGTTAATTATTTTTTTTCTCACCACAAAGCGACATTGGATATGACCGTTCGGACTATTTTTTTTTCCTTTACATAAAAATATTCTCTTCTTAAACATTTTGTTCTTATTTGTTAAAGGCCTAGTCCACACGTAGCCGGGGTTTTTTAAAAACGAATATCCGCCCCTCCAAAAACTTGCATCCACACCACCGCGTTTTAAAAACAAACTCTGTCCACACGTACCCAGATAAATACGTTGTTAAGGACATGCCAGACCTGTAGGCGGCAGTACTTCCCCCGTTCTTAACCTCGTCCTTCGTCTGTGGTCTTCCGCAAGGAGCAGTAATTCCGTTTGCAAAAACAAACGAGCAGAAAGCGCTTGGACAATTGATGCATCGGGTAGTGACAGAGCGCAGCTCCGAGGGCTTCCATGATGCCGGCTAGTGTAAACACAGGTCGCACACGTGATGTCAGCATTTTTTTGTAGCGGAAAGTGACGTTGCGGACCTTAAAACTCCGGTTTTGTCTGTCCACACGCAGACACCCAAAACGGAGAAAACGCAGATCTTCACTTTGGCCGGAGTTTTTAAAAAGATCCGTTTTCATGTGAAAAAACTCAGTTTTCGTGTGGATGACAGGCCAAAACGTAGGAAAATATCTACATTTTGGCAGATCCCCGGCTACGTGTGGACAGGGCCAAAGTCTAACTTTAAAGATTCGCCTAAAAAAATGCATCCAATGTGGTGGATGCTGGTGGGATATCGTTACTTTGGCAGGCATAAAATTGAAAAGCATCATAGGAGTTGTAGTTTATGGCCAATGTACACTTGATAGCATTATTCTTAATGTAATCACATGACTTAAGTGCTAGCATGCCAGATTTGGCCTTCAGATGTCCACTTGTAGGTTAATATGAAAAAGCAGGTCAAAGAAAGGTCTTTTGAAATATTTTTTAAAATATTTTATGTTTCAAGTATCTATTTAGACAGAAAAGTGCAAATGAGAGGCAGGTGTGGTACCCAACCCTATTCAGGAAATGACAGGAATCACAATAACTATGGTTAAATACCAAGATATTGTGTTTATGGGGAAGTGGTCAGTATGACTTACTGTGTCTGTAACTGTGGATGGGTTTCCAACATTTCCACTCTGCAAATTTGTGCAAATGATATAAAAAGATTTAGTCTGCAAGACAAATCCCCTAGAAAACCTGACTTGGAATGTGCTTCAAGGCTGTTCAGTAAAATAAATAAATAATAATCTAATAAAGTTTATCTGAATGACTTAATTACAAATGCATATACATGTTTTAGGTAGCCATTTTTTGTAAAATAAGGACCAACTTTGTTTGGGCCAAGAAATTAAAAAACTATTTCATTTTTTTTAAAAATGCTGCAGTGCTACCCAATTTTCTTGAGATCTGATCAAAATTTGTTTCTAAGAAGCTTACTGAACAGCCATTAGGTACACACCACTTTTGTCATGCATAAGAAAAACAACTAATACTAGAGAACACAATTAAAACTGATTATTTGGATTAAACATTGTTGCCTTTAAGGAATGTTTTGCATTGTGTAATATCCCTAAACCAAACCTTCACACATTTAACATATTTAATGAATCTGGTCCCCTAGACTCACTCGGTCAGTGCCTAGAGCAAGTTAATGACTGGATGCAATCAAGTGTCCGTCAGTTAAGCAAAAACAAGACTGAAGTTATTGTCTTTGGAAATAAGGATAGGTTGGAAGTTATTCCTCAACTTAGCTCTAAAGGAATAAAGGCAAAGACCCAAGTTAGAAATCTTGGTGTTACCATTGCTTCAGAGTTGAGCTTCACTGGTGACATTAAAACTACACCTAGATCAGCGTTTTATCATCTCCATCAATTAGCAAGGCTCAGATGTCTCATGTCAAAACAAGACCAAGAGAAACTCATTCATGCATTCATCTCCAGCAGGCTGGACTATTGCAATGGTCTTCCCAAAACAGCTGTAAAACAACTGCAGCTTATTGAGAATGTTGCTGCTAGTCTTAAGGTGACAATGTGTAGTTTTTACCATTAATTTCTGGAAATATCTTTTGAAATGTTGTTGTAAATGAATTAAAAGACACCCAGCTGTTGAAAAACGTTGGCAGTTTCACAGCATATAAGCCCGTGAGGACAGAATGTATTTCCTGATTTGTAGCAAATTGTTATAAAACTTTCAGCATTAATAAACGTTTTACACATTTACCTCTTCACTTATTGCGAGTTATTAAAAGAAATCTGATGCTCTTGTTATTTTGCTGGAGGTTGCGCTCCTAAGGATTTTTAACCCTAATGGCCATCTGTTGGTAAGGTAGGGATGGGTACCTTTGACATTTGAATCGATTCGGTACTAATTCCCGGTACCTAGGAATCGATACCGGTACTTAACGGTACCAATTTTCGATACTTTTGAGTGTTTATTATTTTAACTCTCTTTTATAATTAAATATATATTTTTCTCAATTTATAACCATATTTGATAAATATCACGATAAATAACATACAACTGTTTGTATTTTAACATTGTCCTTGTAGTTTTATAAGCTGATAATTAAACTGAAGCAAACATCTTTACTGTGAACTAAATTTACTGTGTATCTTCATTCCTTTTGCCGTCCTTTTTCATTTGATTTTTCCTACTGGGAAGTTAGAATTTCCGAGGAGATAGCGAACGCACCATTAGCTGATAACAATGGTGGCAATGGAAGCTAATTTATCAAGCTAACATTATCTTAAACAGTTTATTTAGCTGCTGGAGCAGATTAAAACGATGATGCCTCACGCTTAGATCGTTGCCGCTGGTATCATCTTCACCCGTCGCATTTAGTAAAGTGAAGCCAAACTTTAGAGCGCGTTCATGTTCTTCTAGTCAGAAATTCTGAGTTCCGAGGAGAAAGCGAACACACCATTAGCTAGACGGAAGCTAACAAATCAAGCTAACGTTATCTTAAACATTTTATTTACCTACCGGAGCAGATTAAGATGAGGATGTCTCACTTAGATCGTTGTCGCTGGTTTCATCATCGTTCTTTCTACCATGTTGCTCTGTTTACAACTCGCTCGCAGCGACCGACGACATAACGCTCTTGCGCATGCGCAGCTGTCTTGGCAAGTTCTCTTTATGAAGGACGGGTACCGAAACGAGGCACCGTTTGAAATGACGTGAATCGGTGCTCGGTCGGTACTGTGGAATTCGGTCGGTACCTTAAAAAGTACCGAATTCGGTACCCATCCCTATGGTAAGGTATTACTTGAACTTGTCAAACAGTCAGCAGGTAGAACCGTGGGTCAGAACCAAACAGGGTGAAGCTGCTTTTAGTCACTATGCTGCACACAGATGGAATCAGCTTCTTCATGACCTCAAATGTGCCCTAAACTCTAGTAACTTTTAAATCAAAATTAAAAACCTTCATGTATTCATCAGCCTTTGAATAAATGTTTCTTATGCAGCACTTTCTGCTCTGTAACTGCTAACCTTTTGACTATGCCTTTTATCTCAAATGAATCTACATTTCTTAGTTTGATTCACTGTGTTTGCTGTTCTTGCTTCTGTAAAGCACTTTGAATGTGCCATGTGTGAAGAATCCTCACCTTTACTACCACAGGTGGTGGAGGGGGCGCAGGAGCCTCATCTTTCGGAGGGGGTGGAGGCGGTGCACTTTTCAATGGTTCTGATGGAGGTGGAGGAGGTGGAGCAGTTTGACATGGGGGTGGCTGAGGCGGCAGAGAAGCATCACCTTGTTTCTGATTCTGTTTCTCTTTCTCTTGTCTCAACTTCTGTAGATTTTCAAGATGTTGTTTGTACCACAGGTGCTGCTGCTCCTGGTGGAAAAAAGCAGACTAAGAAAGATCCCACAAAGACTTTATTTATCATTTTCCATACTTTTTTTTACACGCCCAAAGTTATGATGAAATATGAATTAAAAAAAATTAACACATAATCACCAAACATGGCAATCCTTGGGCGTGTAAACATGCAGAATATTATTTTTTCTCTTAACGTTGGGCTACAAAATGTATTTTTGCAATTAAGGATTGTGAAACGTGTCTGCTCATTTTAACAAAAACATACCACATAACTTATAAAAATCAAAACTCACTTAAAGGTTAGCAATGTGGCACACTTTTTACTTGTTTTTATTTTGCAGCTGTTTGGCGAGTGGGTGTGCATAAATATAAATGTCAGCTGCATTAACTGTTTATCAAGTGGAAAAACAAAGACATTACCTGCAGATGTAAGGAAGTATTATCCTCAGCTGTATTTGCATTATTACTACTGGCTTCCTTAGTTCCAGGAGCCTCGATTGGTGGTAGTGGTGGCTCTGGAGGAGGCGGGACCTCGGCGTGCTTCTGCGGTGCAGGTGGCGGTGGAGGAGGCGGTTGGGGTCCCTGGTTGGGAGCCGCACGCCCTCTTGGCATCTGAGCCTGATCCTGATGAAAATACGAGTGACCATCACCAACCTCTTCAGCGTATCCCGTTTCTTCTGAATGCCACTGAGAGCCAGTAAAACCACCGGAGTGTCCACCTCCACCACCGAACGCAGGGGAGCTGTTACCATGATGCAACACAGACTTGAGCTGTTTCTGGTGCAGCATCTGAAGCTGCTCCATCTGTTGACGGTGCTGCTCCTGAAGGCTGGAGAACAGCGAGTTGCTGCTGCTGGTTGAGGCCTCGAAGCCGCCGAATCCTCCAGCTTGCTCTGCATGACCACCCATAGGAGGCTTACGAGGTCCAGACCCTCCGTAGTTTTGCGACGGAGGCGCCCCATAGTTCCCCCAGGAGGGATACATTGTGTAAAACTAAGCCAAAAGAAGCTAAAACTTTACAGTTAGCCCGGAGAAGCTAACAAAGATAACGTCGGCCTACGTACATGAGGACGGACGCTACTGAATCGAATCTTTCCCAACAAGCGACATGTGATGAAATTGTAAATTCGGCAAAATAGTTAGTAATGCACTGGAGAACAAAATGGGGGTGAAAATTTTTCTGTAAATGCCTTTTAAACAACGTCTGGTCGTGTCGTATCGTTGAATGGCCGACGACCGAAAACGAGCACTCTGATGAAGACGGAAATACGTCACACATTAGGCGAGCTCCTTGTCTTCTTCGTTTTGTTAAATAGCGGATGCAAGCTACCTTTTGATGCGTTACCGCCACCACCAACTGGAATAGAGTGTAACTATAAAGTTGCTCAGGATAAACGAAATAAAATCTTTGTATTAAAGGTCCAGATGCAGCTATTTCTCTTCTAAAAGAAGCTGTCTTGTTTCAAGGAAAATAATCAACAACTGGAATCTGAATAAAATAAACTATGTAATGAATCAACTTCCTCAATAAAAGCTGCATTTAGCTCATGTATTTTGATGTTCAATCACTGTCCTCGATTGAAGTGAGGTAAAGTTTTTCTTCTCCTCACTCCATTTAGAGCATTTTTGTTAAATTTAGACCCAATTGTGCTGATGTCCTATTTTTGTAATTTCTGTTGTTAATTGTTTATTTTACGGCACATTACTGACTCAAAATAAAAATGAAATAACATTGATGAAATGAACTATTATTTTGCCTTTTTAAAACCAAATCCTGGAAGAACCACTCATGATATTTGAATCTTTTAAAGCAGCTGTATTAACCCGAACATAGACACATTTATTATTTCAATTGATCTGAAATATTAGCTTTGATTTGATTTTTCATTTTAATTTTTTTCTATCCACCAGAGTTAGAGTATCAATCAAAGGTAACCTCTAATGCTGACTGAATAACATCATGTCAGTTTGATGTAATTCAAGGTCGTTCATAATCTTGTTTATTTTCCAGCCAAATTGTCTTGACTTGGAAAATCACCATTCTATAGGAATTGCTATTATGGCACTAGTGAAGATTCTCAGTGGTTGATACGAAATAGTGTTTATTTATAGTTAAACTGATGCTGAAGCAAATGCTACCTAACCAAAAACTGCAGCCTATGTTTGAATTCAATGCTTTCCACTGAGCTCCCCATGTGAATATTGTGAATACATCATTGTAAAATGCTTCCTTTTTCTGATGAAACCAGAGTTCGTGCTCTTATTTTGAAAGGCAGGCCTGCCTTTTCTCAATAACTTCCGGTTAGCTTCACGTTCTCTCTCGGTGACTTTTTCTCATGCATGAAAGGAAGCTGATAGACGCTGAATACGTGTTCTGATTAATGAGAGACCCACAGCAAGCAAAACGTGTTTTCTCCCCTCCCATTCGGAGCTGCAAGCGGGCAAAGTTGAAGTCTGAAGTTAAGATCAAGCTTCCAGTAAGCTACACTAGGGAGTATATACTGGCTAACAGAGCTGATTTCCCACAAGTGAAACTGAAGAGGCCTGGCCTCACTCAGAAAATCTTGCAGAGCAGATGTTGCAAGAACTAGATTGTGAGGTAGGTTTACTAATTGGTTATTGTTCTCAGGCTCTGGCTCCAAGAGAAGTTATCCATGGAAGTGAAAATCAGCCTTTTGCACTCAAGTCTGTGCTGGGTTGGAGCATTGTCGGCTATAACAGTACTGCCAATGACTATGAAGATGGAATAGGTGTAAGTCACCACATCATTGCGAAGCAAGTCACAACACTCACAATGCCTTCTTCTGAACTTAAGTCAGAAGTCTACTTTTCTGTTAGAACCCAAGTTAAAGAAGTTATCTCCCCATCAGACATGATTAAGGTTTTTGAGTCAGACTTCTTTGAAAGAAAGGGTGGAGAAGCTCTAATATCACAAGAAGACTTGTGGTTCCTTGCAATACTGAAAGAAGGTATAAAGCAGAAGCAGGACGGACACTACCAGATGCTATTGCCTTTCAAAGCAGAGAAGCCAAGTCTACCTAACAACAGAGCATGTGCTGACATCGACTAAAATGCCTGAGAAAACGTCTAAAAAGGGATGAGAAGTGTTGTAAAGATTATTTGGCCTTCATGAAGGACATGATAGAAAGAGGGGATGCCGAACGAGTTCCAAAAACAGAAATAGACAGTAAAACAGCATGGTATATTCCCCACCATGTGGTTTATCACCCTAAAAAGCCTGGAAAAATTAGAGTCGTGTTTGATCGTTCTGCCCAATTTCAGAACATATCACTCAACAAACATCTGTTGACTGGACCAGACCTCACAAATAATTTCACTGGGGTCCTGTTTCATTTCAGAAAGGGACAGGTAGCCATTATGTGTGATGTGGAACATTTGTTTAATCAGTTTCATGTGGCACCACAAGACCAAGACTACCTCAGATTTCTATGGTGGGAGGATGGCAAAATGGACGATCCTTCATCAGTGTATTGTATGAAGGTCCACTTGTTTGGTGCTGCATCTTCACCAGGATGCACCAACTTCGGGCTTAAACACCTGGCAGCTCAAGGAGATGGACAGTTCAGTGAGCAAACAGTGAAGTTCATCCAGCGCAACATTTACGTTGATGATGATGAGGCAGACACTTTGTCTACTTTTAAGAATAGGCTTGAAACATTTTTATTTGATAGGGCCTATAGTTAAAATCTGATGTTAGCCTAAATCTGGACAAGTGGGGGAGTACAGGGAGGCGGAGTGTACAGTCGGTAAAGATGGCTCTCCCTTGCCCTGCCTCCAACATGCCTACATCTAAATAGGATAGATTATCCAGAGTTGTCTCTGTAGTTATGCTGCTATAGGCTTAGACTGCTGGAGGAAAACTGACCACTTTTCACACTCTACTGCTTTCTTCTACAGTCTGCTCTTTAACTGTACTATTTTGTGCAATTTCAGCTGTTAACTTTATTTTCTCTGTAAGTGTTTTTCTCCCCAGAAGAAGCTACAATGACGTTCTGCTGAGCTGTGGTGGCCTCATGGAGGGGGCCATCGACTAGCACACTGCTGCTAACCACTAAAACATTCTCCCTCTCCTGATAATAGCTTTTTGTTTTCATTGACTTTTGATGTGCTAATACTAGTTCATCCGTTTAATTATAGATCCACTAGGATAAATACAATAAAGTTTATCTTTCACCAAATACAATATTTACTAAGACATCACAATATAACTATAGACACATTACGTGTGTGTGTGTGTGTGTGTGTGTGTGTGCGTGCGTGCGTGCGTGCGTGTGTGTGTGTCTGCTCTGTCTTCTCGATCCCCAGTGAGTCGTGGAGGATGGCTGCTTATACTGAGCCAGGATTCTCTGGAGGTTTCTTCCTGTTAAAAGGGAGTTTTCCTCTCCACTGTCGCTGCATGCTTGCTTAGTATGAGGATTGCTGTATAGTCACTGACACTAGTCAGTGACTTGATGCAATTTGCTGGGTTCCTTATATAGGAAACATTATTTCTGCTTGGCTTAATGAACTGTGAATTGGAATGTTTATTATGTGAAGTGCCTTGAGACGACTCTTGTCGTGATTTGGCGCTATATTAATAAACTTGAATTGAATTGAATTGAATTGATGGATTGACAAGTGTAGACAGCGAAGCTGAAGCTATTCAGCTTGTCCAAGAAGCAAGGGAGCTTTGCAGCACTGGAATGCTTTGCTTGCACAAGTTCATCAGCAATAAGAAAGTAGTGCTAGACACATTTCCAAAAGAAGAGTGTGCTGATGGAGCAACCAACCTTGACATGGCTTTTGGAGAACAAAAAATGGAAAGAGCTCTTGGTGTCCAATGGAGCATCAGTTCCGACAAGTTCCAGTTTCGAGTTGAAATTAAAGAAAATCCATTCACCAGAAGAGGAGTACTGTCCACTGTAGCTTCAATCTTTGATCCCCTTGGATTTTTGGCACCTTTCATCCTAACTGGAAAGATTATCCTACAGAAAATGTGCCAGGACAAGGTGGGTTGGGAAGAGCCCCTTCCTGATTACCTAAAGCCACACTGGGATGCTTGGCTTCAAGATCTTTACAATCTGCCTTCGGTTGAAATACCACGGTGTTACACACTATTCACAGCCAAGGAGGTTCAGCAGTATGAACTTCACAATTTTTTGATGCAAGTTCATCTGGCTACGGAGAATGTTCTTACCTTAGAACTATTTCCAAGTCCGGAGAAGTTCACTGCGCTTTCGTTATGGGAAAGACCAGAGTTGCATCAACAAGAGCGACAACAATCCCAAGATTGGAGCTCTCAGCTGCGGTTGTAGCCGCACAGACAAGTGAACTGCTGAAACAAGAAATGGAGCTGGAAGACTTGCAGCAATTCTTTTGGACTGGCTCAAAGGTCGTCATTGGATACCTCAATAATGATGCAAGGAGGTTCCATGTATTTGTGGCCAACAGAATTCAACAAATTAAATCAAGTACCGAACCAAGTCAGTGGCTATATGTTGCCTCTGAAGATAACCCAGCAGACCATGCATCTCTCGGGCCAACCGCCAATAAGCTTGTGGAGTCTAGCTGGTTTACTGGGCCCCACTTTCTATGGCAAAGGTATATCCCTAAACAGGAAGAGACTCAGGTTGAAGAAATCAACAATGTCGATCCAGAACTCAAGGGAGCACAGGTTCTCACAACCAAAGCGAAGGAAGAAAAATCACTACTGGAACATCTTGAGAAGTTCTCAGACTGGAGGAGAGTAACAAAGGCCATAGATAGGCTCAAGCGTCTTGCAAAGGAACTAAAGTGTTTAAGGGCAAGATCAAAAGAACTCACCACACTTGAAGAAAGACAAGAAGCTGAACAATTTGTAATCAAATTGGTTCAAAGGGAAGCATTCAACAAGGAGATCAAAGAACTGAGCCAAGAGGAAGAAGTCAAAAGGAACAAGTCAACTTCCCTCCAGAGGCTAAGCCCATTCTTGGACAGACTGGGTATCTTGAGGGTGGGAGGAAGGTTGACACAAGCAGCACTTCATCCACATGTGGCAAGGTGGATAAACGAGGGCCCGGGCGGGATTCAATCCCCAGACTCCCGGGTGAGAGTCATACGCTCTAACCAGTCAGCCAAAGGGACATCCCCTTGGCCAAGTAGCCAGGGCGCATGATCAATCGGGACATTGTAACAGGACACTCACACTGTCACACACATATCAGACACCTAGTCATTCTTCCTAAAGGACATCATGTTTCCCGTCTCTTACTTAAGCACTGTCATGAGAAGGTGTGTCATCAAGGTCGTGGAATGACAATCAATGAAGTTCGTGCCAATGGCTTCTGGATCCTTGGGTGTAATGGCGAAGTGTCATCCTTTATCTTCAAGTGTGTAAAGTGCAGGAAGTTCAGAAAGTCTAACCAAGAACAAAAAATGGCCGATCTTCCACCTGAGAGAATGGAAAGTACACCTCCGTTCACGTACAATGGAATGGACTGTTTTGGTCCATTCTATGTCAGAGAAGGAAGGAAGGAGCTAAAGAAATATGGGCTCATATTTACATGCATGTGCTCTAGAGCCATTCACTTAGAAGTACTGGATGACCTTTCTTCTGATGCCTTCCTGAATGCATTCCGATGTTTCATCGCAATGTGAGACAACTTCAAAGCGATCAAGGTACCAATTTCGTAGGTGCGCGAAATGAGTTCCAAAACATGATGAAAGGACTATCAGAGGAACGTGTGAAAGATCTTGGATGCAGCTTTGTGATGAATCCTCCTTCTTCCAGTCACATGGGCGGAGTCTGGGAGAGGCAGATCTGCACTGTAAGGCTTGGTTTATGCTTGACGCATTCACTTTCCGCGCGGTGATGCGGCTCGCAGCTGGAACGCGCTTCACAACTCACAGCGTTTATGGTTTGTGCGGCTCGTCTCTGCGGTGAGCCAATATTCTCCCAAACTGAACGGGGCAGCATGGAGCTCTACAGCATGCATCCAACACTACACCATAGTAGAAGTAGAAATGACTGTTTACAACATGGCATTTCAGCATTTTTAACAGCGTTCTCGTCTTTTCCGACAGTGCGAGCTATTTCTCTCCAAGAATTATTAACATGTTGATCACGGTGATCTCTGAGAGCTGAATCATACAAATGTCTGTATTTACGAACCTCTGCCGTGCCAGTCCGCCATGTTTTTCCGTGTCCGACCGTCCACGTGGTTAGAAATTTTCCGAGGTGCGCGTTGCGGAAATCTTGGGCCGTGCGGAGACGCGGTGGAGGGGCGTGGTTGTTAAAATGACGCAAAATGACGCAACTTTTCCGCGTGGAGCCATGCGGACCTCGCGGACGCGTCAAGCATAAACCAACCTTAAGGAGTGTCCTCACATCTATCCTTGACCAATCTGCAGGTTGACTTGACAGCTCATCGCTGAGAACACACATATGAGGTGATGCTATAGTGAATAGTCGACCTTTGACCACTGTTCATCTCAGTGATCCATCAGGCCCAGAACCTCCGACCCCCAGTCATACCCTCACAATGAAATCTTCAGTCATGCTCCTGCCTGGTGAGTTCGTGAAGGAAGATTTATATCTTCAGAAAAGATGGAGGAGGGTTCAGCTTCTATCAAAGGTGGAGTTTTGGACCAGGTGGAAAATGGAGTATTTGCTCAATCTACAACAAAAAGAAAATGGACTACCGAGAGAAGGAATGCTAAAGTAAATAACATTGTCTTGCTGTTGGATGACAACCTGTTAAGAAACCAGTGGAAGTTGGCAAGGGTAGTGGAAGTCTTCCCAGCGGCAGACAACAGGGTTAGAAGAGTCAAGCTGTTAGTTAGTAACACATCACCGGACAAAAGAGGCAAGCGCACATCCCAGCCACTTTATTTAGAGAGAGCCATACACAAAACAGTGCTATTACTAGAAGCAGAGTAAAGGGTTATCTTAAGAAGGGGCCTTTGTTTACTGTTGGAAGTTTTTTGTTGTTGTTTAACAAGTTATTGTAAATAGTTTAAACGAATCACAGTGTGATTGGTGGGAGTGTGAATGCTGTGAATATATCATTGTAAAATGCTTCCTTTTTCCGATGAAACCGGAGTTCGTGCTCTTATTTTGAAAGGCACGCCCGCCTTTTCTCAATAACTTACGGTTAGCTTCACGTTCTCTCTCGTGACTTTTGACATGCATGAAAGGGTGCTGATAGACGCTGAATACGTGTTCAGATCATCGACATACATATATGGACAATGGATTTCCATACACCCAATAACACGTTTTGGAAGAAAAATGGGAGGTGGCTACCACCGTCATTTTGACCGTGTCACAAGTTCCGTCAAGCCCAGACAGTTCCACAAAAGGGAAGAGAGGTGGAGCTGAGGGTGGGGCTGTAAGGCTGGGATCAAATGACGACACCCGGTCGAACTAGCTACAAGCTAACCTGAAGCTAATCCAAAGCTAACGTGGAGGTGGGAGCTAAGCTAACGGAGGTAGCAACCTAGCTACAACCGGAGCTAACTCTGTGGAACACCAGCGACCTGAAGCTCACACGGTTTGTGTGGAGGTTTGCGGTGCTTTTTCATGAAAACTATCTTTCTGTGAATAAAAAAAGCATTAAATCGGTAAGTTTATAAGTTATTTCCTTAATGAAAACATTTTTTCCTTTGAGCAAGTTTTCAATATTTTAACGTACCGTATTTTCCGGACTATAAGTCACTCCGGAGTGTAAGTCGCACCAGCCATAAAAAGTATAATGAAGAAGAAATAAACATATGAGTCACACTGGACTATAAGTCGCATTTTGGGGGGAAATTTTATTATTTTTCTTACAAAATCTGAGACCAAGCATTTCACATTGCAAGACAAGTACCGGTAACAATAACAGAATAAACAATGCGGGCGCAGCAGCGCGTCACGGTCTCCAGTAGAGGATGGCGGTGTTTGAATCCCTCCCAGCGGGCCAGGGGAGCCCATTCCTGGGTCGGAGCCAGCCCGCAGCAGCGCGCCACAGGCTGCAGCAGGTGATGGCGGGGCAGAGGAGCTGAAACTTGGGCCGGATCCAGTGTGCAACAGGCTCCAGCAGGTGATGGCTGTGTGGTTTTTATTCCCAGCGGGGCAGGGGAGCTCATTCCTGGTCCAGAGCCAGCCCGCAGCAGCGTGGTATAGCCTACAAAATTTGGTATATAAGTCGCTCCAGAGTATAAGTCGCAGGACCGGCCAGACTATGAAAAAAAGTGCGACTTATAGTCCGGAAAATACGGTAGTTATTAGTATTTGAGATAAATTAGCAGGCTAAATACATTTCATATATTTCCAAAACGTAATACTTGTTTGTATCGTGTACAGCCAAGTAGCCTTTATTCTGGACTCAGTACAATTTACCAAAAGTAAAGAGACATTATACAGATGAAGTAAGCACAAGACAACTTACTGGAAGAAACAGAATTATTATCATGAGAACCAGAACAAGAGAGCCTGATAACAGTCATGTGAAAATAACAGTTAAAAAGTATGTATGTGTAATAGAAATAAAAATATATTAGAATTAGTGTAACTCACTGTGATCCAAACAATAAATCAGCCATAGCTGATTAGCAATCATGAAATGAGGTCTGGGAGTTTTTAACTTTCATTCTTTTATTACATTTTTTTTTCTGAGATCTGTTAAAAGGTCACCATGGCAGCCTGTGTGTCTTCAATGTCAGCTACACAAAGCAGCAAGTGTAAGTACCATGTACCTGTCTTGACCACTTCATGTATGATTTTGTACTTTAAACAGCTAGGCCAAACCTGTTATTGTTTTCTTCATAGCCATTTGGATCATTGGAGACAGCTACGTCAGGCGTGGTGCCCAGAGAGCTGCAGAGACCCTCGGAGACAACCTTGGCCTCCCTGACGTCCGTGTCTCCTGGTTCGGTTGGGGCGGACTGAGGTGGAAAGACCTTCTCCCCTTCTTTTTCCACTCCCTGCATGGAATGACATGGGGGTGGTCAGCAGTGTGAAGCTGGTCAACAAGATGAAGGAGGACCTGCACCGGCTTCACCTTCTACACCCTCATATGACGATTATCATGTCGTCCATCACCTAAAGGTGTAGATGGAGGGCAGGTGTAAAACCTGCTAAAACTGAGAAGGCCAGGAGGTCTGTCAACAGTGTTTTGGCTACATTTATTTCTAGCTTAAATGGTGCCATTGTTGTGCATCCTCACATCAGACATGACAGTCCAGGGATATTTTTGTCAGACAGAGTTCATTTCACAAACAGGGGAAATGATATATTTTTAACTAATATTGCAGATTGTCTTAATGGCCAGCTCCAAAAGCAGTGAAAGACTTCCAGGTGGGAGTCTCGCTGCTTTTGAATTTGGCCTTTAGGACAAATTTATTTTCAGGCAAACAGGATAAACATATCCCTGACTGTTATAGCTAACGTGTCATTGATATATTTTATCTATAGCCATAACACTGTTGACAACTCTGTTCTTCCTTCACAACCCAATGTTCCACTCACTCTGCAGCTCTCTGGGCCCCTTTTATTATTTAACGTTTTTTTTAAATGTACCGACACTTTGTGTCCTGTTATTTTATAAAATGTGATGTAAAAAAATGTTTTTGCTCAATTACTGGAATTTCTTTGGTTAAGACAAAAAAGGAAGGAAGAATCATTTATGCCAAGTTGTTTCTACAACAGACCCGTTTCAAGTCCAACAGTTTTTAGCAGCCAATTGAAACGTGTTCTTTACTAACTTTACTTCATTTAAAAATCTTTCTAAAATAAACCTTAGAGGCTGCCATATTGCAAAACCCAATCTTACTTGTTATCAGTGTTGGGCAAGTCACTTCAAAACTGTAATGCATTATTTATTACTTGTTACCCTCATTTTAAAGTAATTCATTACATTACAATATTACGATTTTAAAATGTAAGGCATTACACTACTTTTGCATTACTTTAAGTTACTTTCACCAAAACAACTTCAGTATGAATCTGGTCATGTGACGCTCAGTGAGCTCATGACATATATGTGGAAGGTGATGTGGTGTCTGAGCTAGGACTGCTGTTAAAAACAGTCAGATATAATAACAGTGCTTTATTAAATAAATGCAACAACAATCTGTACTCTCAGCACGCTGCCATCTTAGATTAACTGAGCAGGGAGTGAGGTGGTGGGGGCCCCAAGCCTATATTTGCCTTGGTCCCCAAATGCCTTGATACGGCCCTGGATGTGGAACTGACTTCTGGGGTGATCTGATTCTATCACATGTATAAATATTAAATGCTTATATATTATTGCTTTTCACTGGTAAAAATGTGTATTGGGGATAAATCTACCTACTTTTTTTCTTTTCAAGCACTTTGTTTTTTTCTTCTTGATTTTATGTGAATAATTTCCTGCCCTTTCTCTCTCTAACCTTCCTGCATGCTGCATGTTTTCTCCGTCTTCCAGAAAAAACTGTTTCCTAGACTTCCTACTTTCTAACTATCAGCCAAAGGGATCTTCACATGCGCGGCGCTCCAGCAGTAATGAGTTGAAATCACCGGGGCACAGATTATGAACTCAGCTTTGGCAAAGCACGTCAGAAAAGCACAAAATACCAGAGAATATGCGCTGATATGAACGATCGCAGGTGAATTATTTTGTTTTAGTGGAGCGATTTTGTGAATGTTACAGCGGCCGCGTGGAGGACGCAGCTGGAGTAGCTGAGCCGTTACCGCTGCATCCTCTCTGCCCGCAAAGCTGAGTCCATAAATGATGTAATATATGCAGATACTGGATCTTTCTTCGGGTTTCCCGCAATTTGAATTTTTAAGGAACACATCTTGATTCTGGGTTTAAAAATGCATTGTAATTACCGCGTTACTGACAATTGTACCGAGTAAATATTACCATTTTCTTTCCCTGTAATGCCTTACATTACCACATTACAGCAAAAAGCAATGCATTACAGTAATTAATTACTTTTGTACCGCATTACTCCCAACACTGCTTATGTAAATATTAGCTTTGTAGATATTTTTTACAGATAGATATTTGTGTGCTAAAAAAACCATAAACTGAAATAATTTGTCATTCTTTATTAAAAAACAACAAAATACAGGTATACAGAAAGTGTGGGAAAATGATAATGTGAAAGTATTGCTCTTTAAATGTAATACTATTTCTCTTTAAAAAGAAAAACTCTAAAAATGTCCTGTACAGCAACATGACAGACAGGTCTGTCTGTCTGTCAGAATGTGCTGAATAGATTTGCTCTATCAAGAAGAGCCTTAATGTGTACGAGTTTATGTTATTGTAATATTGGTTTGGGTTATGTATCGCCACATCAGCATGTAAATGCTGAACCAATCTGGAATAAAGAGGGTTGATAGAGGACAAACAAGTAAAGAAGAGAGAAAAATTAAAACAACTAGGAAACCAACATAAAAACAGCAACCAGCAGCTGCACTTGTAAAGAAACCTTTCTAGGAATCATCAAGAAAACGTGGGATGAACAACTATAAACATGTAAACCATGAACAACAAACATCAACAAGCATGTGTTCGTGTGTGTGCTGGGATGTGAAGTGTGAGACCTCCAAGGATCAGGTGCACCCTGGAACGGCCCCAAGCACCAGGAAACCAGCAGCCAGCACAGAGCACAGAACCAACTCAGACCACCTCCCAGACAGCCGAGCACCTTGCTACAGATAACTCAGCAAGGCCACATCCAGAACTGGGCTGACACAGGTCATGGGCCACAGGACACAGGAATCACACAGCAATTCCACCTGAAACAGAAACATTAAAATTAGAATTAAAGACAACTGTTGTTCAATATGACATCAAATGGAATTTTAAAGAAGGCAGTTGGACTTCTTTGGTTTCATGAATATAGGAGGGTCCATCTTATTGTAGCTGTCTTGTTGCTTGATGAGCAGAAACTGTCACCTGCAAAACACCTCCTCCCTACCTCCTCATAGTTCGTTTGCATCGTTTTCTCTGTTATGTGGGAGTCGTTGTGTTGATTAGATGATCACTTAGGTCACTTAGGTGTCTGAAGGACTCTGCACAGGGGTTTCTTTGTAAGTAGGAACAGGAATAAAGTTATAGAGGTCAGCAGGTTCAAGATCAGCTTCAATTAATTTCAACATTAGAACAAAGGATGTTTTGTAGGCGTGAGATCACCAAAGATGATAGAATCTTTTAAATCTTACTTTCAGATAAGCTGATGACGTTCAACAGCTGAAACTGGGGTGGTGGCAGGAACTCAACGGCAGAGAGAAAATGAATCCCTGCTAGGAACAAAATAAAACAAACAAACCAAAAACCCCATACTCTCAAAACTTACCTTGTCATTCCTACTTACCTGTACTTTCCTTCTTGGAAGACGGTTTTTGACCTTTTAAGGTAAAAAAAACATCTTCCTTTAGGACAAGAAGATTGTAGGTACAGCTGTGTCCTTCAGGCAAAGTCTCCCCTGAAAAAAAAAAGATTCACTCACACACACACACACACACACACACACACACACACACACACACACACACACACACACACACACACACACACACACACACACACACACATCAGACAAGGTCAATTTCTGTATCTCAAAAACACACTGGTACACCAGAGCACTGTGTGTGTGTGTGCACATGCTTGCGTGCATGCATGTGTGTGTGTGTGTAAAAGCCATGTGGAGAGTGTTTGTTATTTATAAAGCATATGTAGTTGGATTTTATCCAGAATTGACACTTTGAAAATATATATTTTAATTACAGTTTGATTTATTTGACAACAGTAGAATGTTAATTATTTTGTTAATTTTCGTTAAATGCCTAACATTTCAGTTTAACATGAATCTTTGTCATTCATCCAAATACATAAAGTTACACATTAAAGACTGACAAAAAAGGTTAATTTGTTTATGAGTAATTAACCATAGAATTAGATGGAAATTAATAACGCGATTGTTTCCCATCTAAACAGCCCCAGTCACAGACAGTTCAAGGGAGGGAAATTTTTTCTTCTTGTAACACAGCAATGTAACATCTGTATATTATACAGCTAATGCTTCAATTTTTTCAATCTTAACCAAAATATGAAGTAATGTGTTTGTTTTCTCCCCTCCCATTCGGAGCTACAAGCGGGCAACGTGGTTGGTAGACTGTAACTTTATTTGTGGTTTTTATGGGTTATATGTGTGTAAACTCACTGTTTATTCTGTCTGTTTGTAGTTCTACGGTGGTTTACGGTGCAGCATGATTCTAGCTTTGCTAGTCAATAAGAGTGCAAAACAAAGAACTGTGAAAAGAACTGAAGTCCTCGCATGCTTCAATGGCCGCCATACCCCACTTCTTCCCTAAAACTCTTTCATGTTTATCAATATATATGTTCCAGGTATTTTTTTTCATCCAAATATACCTCCAAAAATGACATTTTCCACCCATTCCATATCATGACAGTACATTTGCAGCTCGTAGGTTCCTAAACTCCTTTCTTCCTTAAAAACAAACACCCTTTAATTTGTTTTATTTTGTAAGCTGAATCTCCATTTAAAGGAACAAACCCCCTTTTTTATAATTGGCTATTTTACTTTCTTTACAATAATATGAACATTTTTATCACTCTTCTAGATTGCTCCATAATTAGCAAATAAAGAATAAAAAACATTTCCTTTCCCAACATTTTCATGTATTTTGTTGTGATAGAAAAAAATCTGTTGATATCACAAAAAAATTTGGAAAAAAAATCAGTTTCAAAAAATATCTCACTGAAAATAAAAACGGTCCTTCCACGTCTCTGCCACTAGAGGGCGACATGCACAATAATATAAGTGTTGTCTGTATAATGGGACATACTAAAACTGGGGGAATAAACTACAGCTAGTGGTAAAATGTACTAATTAGGATTTGCTTTATATAATAAAATAGAAGTAATTTCTTAGTTTTGGGCTGATCTTTGAGACAGTTCTCTCTTGAGTTGCATTTACAAATCATTTGATTGCTTTGCATTGTTCAGTTTTTATCTCAAGCAATTATAAAAACAGCAAGCAACAGTAAACTGAAGCATCAAAATGGCAAAAAAGTTTTCAGAAACGTAAAAAACCCCAGCTGTGAGTGTGTTCTGTCTGTTATCGGAGAGAAGGATGAAGGGAGCAAAGGGAGGTACAAGACCTGACTTTAGGTTGCCCTTCAGGTGTAATACACATAAAATTATTTTCCTTACCCTCACTAGTAAATCTGTATTAATTTTGACCAGAACCACTTAAAAAGAATCGTTAAAGCGGATTAATCAAGCTGGTCCTGTTTAATGTCTTCCGTTAATTAGTTTGTCAGCAGTGTTTTAGTATCGCCTAATGACTTCATATTTCACCAATGACATTCAAAGGATAATACAAGAGGAGAAATGGCCCATTCAGGCTTCCGTTCTTTCCCTTAAGATGCCCTGGGTGAATAAGACAAGGTCAGGGAGGCCTAGCCTTTGGGGAGCGTTAGACTACCGGGGAAAGGGGGAGGAGGAGGAATTCCATTGAGGAAGCCGTCTCCCCTCTAAAACAGCATGACGGGTACAATGTGATACAGTCAGAACAATACTCTGCACAAGGGATTTGTGATACGGCCCTGTGGCGTACAGACAATCGGGTCTGACTCTTTTTGATGGAAGGGATCAAAGCTGATTAATATCCTTATAATTTGTGCTCGTAACCATTGCACAGCTCACTGGAAGTTGGTCCTTTCTGATCCACATCAGCACTTTCCAAAGCTTCCCAAAGCAGGAACAAAGAAATCAGAAATCGTAAAGTTGTGGCTCACAATATTGAGGACGCAGCATTTTCTCTGTGATGAAAATCCTATGTTAAACAAAATGCTCAATGGAGGCTAATGGATCCCGAACAAGTCCATGCACTGCTTCTAAAATGCTTTGTTTGACAAATCAATTTTCCCATAACCCGGTGAGGAGAAAAGTGATGCAGATTGATCGCACCCCCTGACTTTGTTTCCAGAATGTTGTTTGATGGCTGGATAGATTAATTGGTATGACATTTGAAAGCCTCCTCTTGACTGTCAGCATCTAAGCCTTTGCTCGCCAATCGAACGGCGGTCTAATTGTCTCCTCTGTAATACCTCCATTCACAAATTAGAAATGGTGCCTCTGTAAACTGTTCCCATTGTAAGAACCAACAACATCACGCTGCTTAATCAGATATGGATCTGAAGTGTGTGTGTGTGAGTTTGTGTGTGTAGAGGGGGGTGATGATGCTGGACTGATAAGACAGAGTGCATTAAAGGGCATCAACCCAAATCGCTGTGCCAGCACATCCACGTCTCACTGAAACACACAAATCAGATCCCAACATGAGCTTGAGTCAACAGGCTCTTCAATCTGTTGGAGTTTATCTGGATTTCTGTTCATCCACACACAGCTAATGTTTGTATTCTGTTTAGTCCTGAAAGGGGTTGAGGTCCATGCAAATGATCCACTTTCTCCTCAGAGACATAGTGCAGGCTAGTTGGGTATGACAATGTAATAACACATCGGTGCGCCTGCAGAAAACGCATTAATAAGGAAGTCATGTCTACTTAACTTTTCAGCTTGTGTTATTTTCTTCATGCAGAATACAATGGCGGACGGGGCGACAGTGGCACAGGAGTTAAGTGCTCGCCCATAATCTGAGGGTTGCAGGTTCGAGCCCTGCTCAGTCTGTCGCTGTTGTCATGTCCTTGGGCAAGACACTTAACCCACCTTGCCTGCTGGTGGTGGCTGGAAGGACCGGTGGTGCCAGTGCTCGGCAGCCTTGCCTCTGTCAGTGTAGCTGTGGCTACATCGTAGCTCATCCCCACCAGCTGTCATGGACTGAGGTGAGATCATCCTCTTTTAACAACCACGCCCCTCCACCACGCCTCCGCACGGCCCAAAATTTCCGCACCGCGCACCTAGGAAATTTTCTAACCACGCGGACGGTCGGATGCGGAAAAACATGGCGGACTGGCAAGAACTAGTATGGCAGAGGTTCGTAAATACAGACATTTGTATGATTCAGCTCTCAAAAATCACCGTGATCAACATGTTGTTAATAATTCTTGGAGAGAAATAGCTCGCACTGTCGGAAAAGACGAGGATGCTGTTAAAAATGCTGGAATGCCATGTTGTAAACAGTAATTTTTACTTCTACTATGGTGTAGTGTTGGATGCATGCCATAGAGCTCCATGCTGCCCCCTACAGTTTGGGAGAATATTGTCTCACCGCAGAGACAAGCCGCATGAACCATAAACGCTGCGAGTTGTGAAGCACGTTCCATCCGCGAGCCGCATCACCAAGCGGAAAGTAAATGCGTCAAGCATAAACCAAGCTTAAGACCTCCACTCCACCTTCAAACAACCAGACCTACTAATCCAGAATTTTCTTGCAGGCCCAGCCCCCCTTTGCATCTCCCAGTTTGGGACGTCGTTAGTTGTGCACTGTTTAATAAAGCCTTTGTTTAATTTTACATTTGTCTCTTGTGTTGATTCTGCATGTCTTGGGTCAAGCACTTAAACCCCAACATGGCACCAGCGCGTGAATGTGTGTGCAACCCTCAGATTATGGGCGAGCACTTAACTCCTGTGCCATTCTCTAATTTCCCTATGGGATTAATAAAGTATTTTTGAATTTTGAATTGGATTGAATTGACTGATGGTGTCGTAAAGCACCTTGGGGGGTTCCAGGACTTTAGAAGGTGCCGTATCAAATATAGGCCATTTACCATTTTACCATTTACAGTGTGGTGCGGGTTGCATCAATTCTTGCACAGAATTAATGAAAATGTTACCTAAGCAATCACTTATCTTTATTGTTCCGGACAATGCACACCAATGTCAAAGACAAATTGAGCTTTTTGTGTAAAAAACAAAATATATTGTTAAAAATGAATTTTGACTTGGTTTGCTTTTTTTGAGGTGAGTTGGCTGTGGCAGCCATCTTGATTTGGGTTAATTACAAAAGTTAAAGAGGCTGAGAAATCCTTTTTTACTCATTATTTTTGAAAACGATCAGTCACTCTGAGTTAACATGCAGGCTGAACATGAAAATCGTCTTCTACCAGTATTTCTGAGAGAAAATAGACATAAAAGTGCTCGGTTCAGAAAAACCTGACAGATCTACGTCATACTCAAACATTCTTGGACTCACCCTTCTTGACTCTCAACAGGGAAAACTGTTGTTGGTTTAGCGACCAGAAAACCGCAGTGAATGTCTTGGCTAGAAAAGCTAACTGTTAGCATTAGCAACATCATCACAGTCATTCATTCCTACTAAAGACCACTGCAAAAGTATTACAAATATGAGTAAAGTTGTATTTTAATAAGTTGCATTTATTGAATGAATACATTCTTAGACTTTGATTAAAGGGGACATATAAGGGGACTAAACTCACATTTTGCATCCTTTTATACTGCCATGCATGTTTCTACTGCCTCTATAGAAACACCCCAAATGTGAGGAAAAACACTCAACCATTTTCTGTCCGTGTTTGGTTTTAGGACTTGTGTGCCTCAAACAAGCAGTATCAAAAAGTTATTGTTTGTGATGTCACAAATGGGGAAATTAGCATAGAACTACACAGCAGCAGCTTTACTCAAGTCTCTTTTCAGAGCTTCTCAGCTTATAGCAGTATGAGCAGGAAGGGGTGGGCATGGCCAGCTCCAGCTTGTTATCTCAAAGTGACAGAGCCCTGAAACGACTCATTCTGGAAGGTACTGAAACTGTCAAGAATGAAACAACTGAAATCACTTCATGTGAGAGGGATTAGGTACAATGAACTTCATAAGCATGTTCTGTATCAACCAAAGAACTATTTTAACTCAGAAAAAAAGCCATTAGATTTAAAATCCATCTGCTGATTCATGACACGTTCACTTCCTGATGCTCTCCTCAGGTTTGCAGCTTTAAACGTCCTTTCTTTTGCACAAACCAGAGTTTAAACCTTTTCAGGACATTTTTCTACCTTTCCATCATCTAAACAATTTCAATTTCTGGAACTGAGACATTCTATCATAAAATTATGTTCCACTTTTATACATTTGTGTCAAATGTGCACCCACAGTCACATTTCTTAAAAAAGAAATCAAGTAATATAATTGTAGACAACGCAGAAAGCTTCAACAATCTGTTTTATTTTTCTTTATTGAGAAGAAACACATTATTCTGAGTCAGATCAGACTGCTGGTTGGGCATCTGCCCTCCATATTTCATCACCATTTATTTACCATTCAGAATGACTAATTGCCTCCCTTGATTTCAATACTGTGGGCCGGGCTCCTCGCAGGGAAAACAGCTCAGAAGAGCCTCTTCATCCGCCGCCGGGCCTCCCTATCACCCCAACACACCCACTCGCCTTTGAAAAGCTATAATTGAATGAGTTTATGTCATCAAATTGATTAATCATATTAATTTGTGCTTGTTAGTGGGACAGCTGAGAGCAATGACAATTAGATTAATGAAATTAGTTAATTCTTCTTCCAATACCATAACCTCAAATTTACCCCAACCCTTTTCCAAAAAAAGAAGAGATTCTGTTATGACAAAATTAGCAATCAAGATCTGGCTGCTAATTGAATGTCTTACTTTATTAATGATGGGTTTATGGAAAGACCTTGGGAAGAGAATATTAATTGATTAATCAGAGCGCTCCAAATTATTTGTCTAGTATACAAATCTAGTCTGGAAATTTGTTTAATATTGTTAAAATTAAGTGGTTCAACTGGAAATTGTTAACAAAAATCTGTTTTTAATATAAAATGTTGATTTAAAGTAAAATGTAGTGTCGTTTTTACCGTTAATCTCTGTAAATATCCATTGAAACATTGAAAATAAATAAAATGATGTTGTTAAAAAACACCAGCGGATTTGTACCATATGACTGTAAAAATTGGGTCTAAAGTGCATTGGGAGCAGGTCTGGCATCTCCCAGAGACGCCATGTTTCCTTCTGAGTGGCTTGGGTTGCTGCGCCTGTCGATGACATCACACTACATAACTGGCTGGACGTACAACTTACGGAAGTTACGTTACAACATTCAAAAACGTTTAGGCAGTAAGAAACATTTAATAACAAAACTGCTAAACTCTTTCCAAAATGTGAAGGAACAGAATCAAAACCACATGATTTATGAAATTGCTGCTTTTGATGTGTTTTTGTTGAAAATCAATGTCCACTTTATCAACATGGAAGGAAATGACTTTATTAAAGAGACAATGTGTAGTTTTTACCATTGATCTCTGGAAATATCCATCGGAATGTTGAAGATAAATAAAATGAGGTCTAGTTGTTCGTAACATATTATAATAAAAATCAGGTCTGAAGTAAGGTAAAGGTGTTTGCTTCTGGCTGGCTCAGGGACTTGCGTCTGTTGATGACATCACACTAGATGATTGGCTGGATGTACGACTTACAGAAGTTAAGTTACCATGTTCAGAAACATTTAGGCAGAAAGAAACATGACTTTAATAACAAAACTCCTAAACTCTTTCTAAAACATATGAAAGAACAAAATTGAAAAAGAGATGCAATATATTTTGGCCAAGCGGTTTTGCTGTAGTATGATGATGTCATCGGCAGGCGCAGGACCCCTAACTGATCCTGAAACTACAGCGCTAGAAAACTACAATCAGCATTGCATACTCTAGATGGAATTAACTGAAGTACCATCAAAGTCTGAGGAGTCACGCAGAGATCTCATGCTTTCTGCTCCACAGGCAAAAAACATTTACCGTAATGTTTTTTAAAATTAGCTACAGTCAAGGCAAGGAAATGTATGTACTGCCCCCTAGCGCCAGGAAACTACACACTGCCACTTTAAATTGAATAAACGTTGAAGTAAATAAATAAATGATGCACATTTTAAATTACACATAACACATACTCACAAATAATTACGCAACAGGTCACTTAAACATCCTTCTGCAGAAATCAGAACATTATGTGTGACTTTACGGTAAAGCTGCTAAAAATCACTTCTTTGGAGTCACCAGCAGAACCACAAACATACATTCATCATACCAGTTCTTATTGAGGAAAACAACAAAAACCCACATGAATTTATGTAAATATAAGTAAACGGAGTGTGAGATCCTTGGAGACGATAGAGTGCTTCGAATTTCATTATGCAACAAACTGTCCAACTATTATAAACGATGCTCGTAAAATAGAAGTGATTGTTTGATGTGATAGTGATGAAATGCAATAGTTTACGCCAGCATGAATCTGATCGTAACGGCCCCACTATTATAGAGGCCGATAAGAGCATTTATGACTATTTGCTTTGTGTCATAAAAGAAAGTAGGCTGCGTGATTAATACGCGCAGCTGCCTGGCTCCGGATGCAGCAGATTGTGTTGCTGCATATAACTTACAGATGTGGTAACGGGCTGGTTTATACTCTAAAATGTGGTCTGTCACACAGGTGAGATAAGCAGAATTATGACACGTTCTGCACTTGCAAAAGGATATGCACACTGTGTAAATGCAGTTGAATAATGTTTTTGTTTTCCCTATAAATTTACTTAGATGACAAGATGCTATCTGCTAATGCAGACCGTACAAAAGAGCTAAAAATGGCCGATTTCTGCATTCAGAAAACATATAAATCTTGCTCACACTGATGCTGCAGGAATGGATTACTGCGAGACTTCACCTATTCAGTCGATGTATCAGGTCAGCATTTTTACGTAGCTGAGTTTATTCCTTCAGGGAATTATTGCAAGTGAAACAAGCCTGGTAAAGAGAGACAACATAGATTTTGCATAGAAAAGTCTGTCTTGGGAATTCTATGTATCTAAAAAAATGCAGGAGCTCATAGTGGAGTTAAATAGAGTTGGAATGGAGTTTATTAACACATGAATCAAGTTCACGTCTTTTTTTAAGCCAAATTCTTTCTCTACACTCTGAAGATAATACGTGTAATTTACCAGACCAAGTTAAGTCAACTGGCTCTACCAAACCTAGTTACTTAAATGTAAAGAGTAATACATGCTGACTTTTAACATAATGTTGTTTAATATTGTTTACATTTAAGCAACTGGGTTTAGTGGAACCAGCTGACTAAATTGAACATTTCCTACAACGTATCACCTGGCACTGAATGATAATTTCTTATATTTACCTTCACCTCACTGTCTGGTGCAGGGTTATATCTGCACAAGTCTGCACAGGAGATGCTACAGCTATACCACTATTCACTTTTTGTTGTTACTATTTGCCAGAGGTGTGACCAAGTCACTGCAAGTCACAAGTCAGTCACAAGTCTTTCCAGTCAAGTCTCAAGTCAAGTCTAAGTCAAAGACAATCAAGTCCGAGTCGAGTCCAAAATCAATGATGTGAAAGTCCAAGTCAAGTCCAAGTCCTTAACTTTGAATTTTCAAGTCATAATCAAGTCATCTGTCCAACTTCAAGTTAATGACAATGATAATAAATAAATTACAGAAATAAAGCTTCTTAAAGTTTCATTTATTTGCTCAAACAACAGAAAGTGCATCTGAACCCAATCATAAACAAAGTGCTGCTGCAGTTAGCGGAACAAGTTTAAACCCAGAACAAAGAATGATTTATGATTTTTGTCCATGTCGGGCCACTTTTGTGCTAAAATATCAAATATGCTCAAGTCATCATCAAGTCAACAGATGCAAGTCGATTCAAGTCGCAAGTCATTGGCGTTCAAGTCTGAGTCAAGTCGTAAATCTTTAAAGATTTTATCAAGTCAATTCCGAAGTCATTAAAATAATGACTTGAGTCTGACTCAAGTCCAAGTCATGTGACTCAAGTCCATACCTCTGCCATTTGCACTTATTTCAAAATGTGGAAATGGTAAATGGCCTGTATTTATGCCTGATTTATTCTTCTTCGCCTGCGTCGGTGTGGAGACACACAACGCCATTATGCATCGGTGCAAGGGCTCTCCGATGGGCTCTTAGGGGGTGACGGAGACATGCTCAAATTTTTAAACATCTATCGAAAGTAACAGAGACTGTAAGCTTGTCAGGATGCCACTTCCTTTAAATTTGCCAACAGCCCCGCCTTTTCCCCTTTAAAAAGTAAAAAGATATTTAGCAACAGACGGAACAGACTGAAAAACACATGGCGGAAAAAGCCCAAAAATATGAACGACTGACGGAGTACAAAGATACGGAGCAAATGTGGATGGAAATGATCAGAAACATGAGTTTAGAGGTGGCGACCGCATGAAGAGATGCAGAAAAATGAAGGACAAATTTGTCCGTGTTATAAAGTCTCTGAAATATTTAAACACATTTGTAAATACATTATTGTGGTCCAGATACATCAGAAAGCACTACACCCTCTGTTTTCCTGGCGGGGAATTGTTTTGCAACACTCCCCGGATGACGGAGAAGTCAGAGAGCAAAACGTCTCTGTCATTGCATGTGCGTCTCTCCCTTGCGGAGCTGACGAAGGAATATAAATCAGGCTTTAGGGTTCTACAACCCCCAAGGCTCTTCACAACACAACCAGTCATCCACCCATTCACACACTGGTGATGATGAGCTACATTGTAGCCACAACTGTAATGGGGCACACTGACGGAAGCAAGACTGCTGTACACAAGCGCCACTGGTCCCTCCAACCACCACCAGCAGCATTCTCTGGATGGAGCCGGAGTTAAACCTACAACATTCGATTACTGGACATCCCGCTCTACCTCCTGAGCTACTGATGCCCTATGATAAAGAAAACTATGTAAGTAATCATTTATTTAAAAAAAAACAATGGCAATGTAAATGTTTAGAGTTTTGGAATTAATTTCTGTAAATATTTTTTCAGATTGGCGCTTTTTCAATACAGTAATGATTCAATCGGACTAGCCGTTAGCTTGTCAGTCCAGCAAGCTCTAGTCCATCTCAGACCATTCAAAAAGCTATCGGCAGCAGGTAAACTATTAACTGGTTCAAACTTTTCCACAGAAACTTTAATCAAAAGATATGAAGCACGACTTTAACATCAACAAGGTGTGTTCTGCTTCTCCATTCCAGTCGGACATGCGTTCGCCAACAGCTGTCTGCAACACTCAAAGAAATCACAAGATAATTAATGTTCACAATGCATCATATATCTATAGTAATGAAAGCTTTTTAACAACGTACCATCAATGTCAGATTTGAATAAATGTTGCCACTCTGGTCAAACGTTGACTGTGGTCCCCGTCGGCAGGATCTACCGTCTTTATTTACACAGCCCATCCCTCCTTAAACAGTGCTATTGATCTTGGCCGAGGTCATGGAGGCTTGGCATCAAGGGGAGGCACTGGTGGGTTACGAATGGAACAGAGAAGGAACGAGAAGAAGCGGCGTTTTAAAAACGACACTTTTTGGGCCTAATTGATCCTCAACGTTTACTCGGCAATGGAATGTTTGAAGACTTGTGAGACAGCCCATCATCACCGGTATGATGGTGTTTCACTCAGCACCAGAACATGTTCCCTAAAACACTGGGCCACACTCGTACAAAAGAAGCTTTTTATTGGTTCAAAAGTGGAAAAAAAAGTCCAGATGTCACATTATTGCTAATAATGCCTGTCCTCCAGTGGTAAGAATAATCAGGACTGTTAATAAACAAACAAACAAAGTCCTGCATTAAAGTTAATGTGCAACCAGGAATATCAACAGACAAAATCAGATCCGTTTTACGGACCTACTATGATTTAAAGATCCTCTAATGAGCTGCTTCAATGTTGATTTATTATCCAATATGTTTAATTTCTAGCACTACACTTTAATATATGGGAGTATTTTGAACCCAATCTGTACTAATTATTATAATATTTATTTTATTTTTTGCAAGACTGTACACAAGTCTTTGTAACATTCTGGGTCCCATGTATCGTCTGTCATGACCTCCCTCACTTTCAGCTCCTTGTCTTTGAGCTATAATTCAAACTTCCCACAGGAAGCGTCTCCAGGGCTTTCCCAAAAACAAAACATGTCCTCTCCGCTTGAATGAGACTGGGAGGGGTTTGAGGATTTGGCTTAATTGTTGTCTTTTCTGGTGTTTAATTGTGAAAACACCAAAGCGCTGTCGTTGTGGCCGCCTAATTCCACTGTGTTCTGCTAATTATGTTGTGTTGATGGAGGTCTTCTTTCTGTTGTGGCATCAAACTCATTAGCTTAACGGTGACCCTGCCCTTAATTGGATGAGAGGCTACTGAGTCACATTTCTCTGATTAGAAAACCTCCCATGTTTATAACACAAGCTGTGACACTCTTAAGCACATTAAATAATGTTAGCTTTTTCGCTTCACGTTGCTTTTTGTCTTCCTCTTTAAATGTTTTATAGAAAGCTCTAAAAGTGTTATTTTACATCAAAGAGCTTCTTTTTTACAGCCTAAATATTTAAAATAAAACATGCTGACATTATTTCTTCCTCAGATATGAGACTGGAGACATTGCTGCAGTAAAAAAAACTCACTCTCAGTTAAATATGGATCAGTTTGGACAGAGAAAGTCCTCAAACCTCCAAAACGTCACACGACGCGGTATCATTACTCACAGTAAAAGGCTTCTTCCTCTACGTTTGTATTTTGGTTGTGATTCTCCTGCATCTGGTTCACAATGGTGCTCTCAACAGGTATCAATTATTCAAACTGGCATGAAAATTTAATCTAAATTACAATAAAAAATACTTCAGGCAATAACAGATGACCTACAAACACATCAAAACATGAAAACTGTTAATTGTGAATCTACTTTAAAAATCTTTTACTGTGAACGCCTTTTGGCGCTGATCAGTGACATCACTCACTGCCGAAGCAGTGTCATCAGACGTCTGTGCAAAGTCCTGAAAGGGCTGAATTCGTATGGAGACACACCAGCTGAGAGGACCATCGTATCTTCAGGCCAGTTTCCCACTCCCAGGAATTACCCTGAAGTTCCAGCAACGGAAACACTCCTGTTATGAGACATTAGGCCAGTTTCTACTAACAGAACTTGCAGGTAAGTTTACCAGACCTTCACACTAAAAGCGTGTCTCCATTTCTCTGGGCCGGCTCAAGGACCATTTTCCTGGACATTTCAGGAACCAGTAGAATATCTGAACTGGGGTATGTTCTCCGAAAGGCTTGGTGGAGTCGCTGGATAGGACTAAAGCCTGATTTATACTTCTCTGTCAGCTCCACAAGGAAGAGACGCACATGCATTGACAGAGACGTTTTGCTCTCAGACTTCTTCGTCACCTGGGGGGTGTTGCAAAACAATTCCCCGCCAGGACAACAGGGGGCGTTGCGCTGTTCTGTGGTGTCTTACCACCATTACACTCATGTATTTGAGCCTCAATACTGTATTTTCTAATGTATTTATGTATTTCAGAGTTTTTATAACATGGACAATTTTTCATCTCTTCATGGTCGCCACCTCTAAAGCCATTCCTGTCATTTCGGTCCATGGATAAAACGATTGTTCCATATTTTTGTACTCCTTCAGTCTCGGGTGAATAAACATTCATAGTTTTGGACTTTTTCCGCGAGGAATTCTTCCATCTGTTCTGTGTCTGCCGCTAAATATCTTTTTACTTTTTAACGGGGCAATAACGGTGTTGCTGCACTTTCAATGGATATTAAAAAAGTTTGGCATGTGGGAAAGGACATCGGCAGAAGTAGCAAGACAACTGGCATTTGTAAAAGTTACACAATCTGTTGCAGATGTTGTGTTCTCTTTGGACAAGACACTCAGCAGTCTCACCTCTGTGGCCCAATCCCAATCCTCGCACTTGCACCCTTCAACCGGCCAGGGGTGCGAGTGCGTAGGGTGTCCCGATTCTTAACTCATTCACTGCCAGCCGTTTCCTGATCGGTAAAGCCCTTCGCTGCCAGCGTTTCTCACTGTTTTTACTGTTTTTTAAGAGTGACAGAACGTTGCGCGCTAGCATGATGTCGACGCCAAAACAACCAAAACAAAGTGGAGACTCACGTCTTACATCAGGAAGAATCCGCACGTTTCAAGCGTTATCCGTTCTTTCATTATCTGTTGTTGAATTGTGATCGGCAGAAGCTTTTCCGGTTCGCGCCTCACTTTTTTTAAAGCAGCGGCCCAAAATGATCTCCTAACACATGGATTTTCTGCTTCCTGATCATGTGACGTGTGACGTATGCGGATGAAGATCGGCTTTAGAGCTGAGATGTTGGTTCTCACGGTGTGGGCCGGGGGCTCGTTCTGATGCCCACACAGTAAAAAAAATGCAAATGACGACTTTAGTCATCATTTGCATTGAATAAGTAAAGTGCGGAAGTTGACCACGCCCCCATTGTACCCTTAATCTGTGCTTCACCCAAGTGCGCAGCCATGCAGACCTCGGGCAAGGGAATTACCCACAGGTCAAAGCTGCGGGAGAAAGGCTCAAGTTACTTTTTTGAAAATGTATATTTTCTAATGAAATTAGTTAATTTTAGGACGATTAGTTGATGCTCTAAAACGTTTAGACAAAGCAGCAATACATGTAAATTTAATTCAAATAACCGTTTGGCTGTTTGTTTAAAAGTTGTTAATAAAGGTTTTTTAAAAAGTATGACAGCGACCAGCATCCCGGCATGCGTTGCAATCAATGATGCAATGCACCCTGTCTCAATTCTGTAATTATTTGCACACTTGTGTATTACACACTCGAAGCTTTACAGCACACTTTCTCCAAGTGCACTTTGCTGAAGACCGCAGGGCGCAGCGTGAGTGTTGAGATTGGGCCTGTCAGTGCACCCCAGGGCAGCTGTGGCTACAACATAGCTCATCACCATCAGCATGTAAATGTGTGTGTGGCAGAATGACTAGTGTTGCAAAGCACCTTGGGGGTTGTAGAACTCTTCTATGTCAAAGACAGGCCATTTACAATTCCCCATTAGGTCGTCCTTATTTTTGAAATCTAGAACAAAAATGTAGACGTTTACCTCCAAGGAACTTTAATTTGAGATTGTACAATTTGCATCACAACATTTTTGGAAACAGCTTCGTAAACCCGTCCCTAATTCATGTTTTAATTGCTGAATTTGATTTCAACAACACTGACACCAAGCCAACTTCCATTTAACATAAAGTCCTGCAGACACAGATAACATAGATACCACCACTGCTTTTCAGCATCTAGTATCCCAGTTCTCACACTCACACATGCCCTCAATTACCCCGCCAGCGCCACACGTGCAACATCATTAATAAGATCCACCAATAATGGTGACGAGCTCTATTGGCCATGAGTGAGATTTGACTAATTACTCTAATTGTATTGGAGTCATGCTCATTAAATATGAAAATTGTGTTCTGTGAAATGAATGGGGCTTCATGATCACTCTTGTATGGACAGGAAAAAACTAAATTAGAGAACAGTTTCTCACTGTGCAATTAACTCCAGCTCGCCGCCACGCCCGCCGATCTGCTAACACAACGTGTGTGTGTGTGTGTGTGTGTGTGTGGGCACATTGCTGTTATGCTAATATTACTTGTTGATTTTCTTCACACAAACGCTATGCTTGACCTGTTTGCCCTGTACAACATGGAAATGTTAATATTTCACAAAGCATATAATTGCGGTTGTAATGATTTTCTCCAGCAAGCTTTAAATTATCATTTTGTTTTCATTTGATTCGAGAATACTAATATCAGACATGCCACCTCTACTATAGAATAGAACAGTATTTATAAATATTATTTGTGTCTCATACACAAAAAGGAAAAGCCCCTTTAGTACATTTTGCTCACAATTTGCAACTTTCCATCCAGACAAAACCGTTAACTCCGTCTTGCAACAAGAACTAAATTTGTTCACATTATTTCTTTTATCATCTCGTGGGATTTTAGCAGCTGACAGGACTCCAGAGTCGAGACGACGGCATCTTGGAGTGGCCGCATCCCCGAGGAGAATGTGCACCCACGCTCAAACATCTCAAGTTGTTTAAAAAAATCTTGCAATGCAAATGCGGTGCTTAGCTGCACCGCCCTGTAACAAAACTGTGTCACAGCTGGAGACTCCTGTGAAAGCCCTTATTTTGTCTGAGGCAGATATAGAGGTGAAGGGAGGCAGGTAAACAAAGCGTAATGTGGAGGTCAAATGCTAATGAGCGCTCTATTTGCTACGTCTGGCTTCCTGCAAAGGCAGAGCAGCGACGTCGGAGGGACCAAGATGCAATAAATCATACAAATAAATAATAAACTTTAGGACTCGGGGAAGGCTTTGTGGTGTTTGTCGGCCGCCTGGAATAGATTCACGACTGAGTCCTGAATTTTCACACGTGGCCCATTTTCAGCTGCATATTTAACAAAAGATGCTTGCAAGTCAGGCCGATCGCACACTACCAAATCTTTTCCATCTGCTGCTTAAGAACATTAAGAAACCTCATTCTGTACTGTAACTAGCTTTAAGCTGTGAGATCTGAACGGATGCAATACCACGGTGGGGGGCTGCAGCTGTTGTGAGGCCTCAGATACCCACAGCTGCCCTCCGTACGCCTGAGACGCCAGTGGAGATGGAGACATGCATAACTGATGAGCTAAAGGGAAGAAGACAATGCTAGTGGATGATCCCAAATGAAAGAACTGTTATCTGATCATCTTTTTTTAGTTGCAGCCTATAGATGGCGCTCTGCTCATTTTGAAAAGCACCATCCTCCCGTCTCAGGGCTGTCCATCACAAAGTGCCAAAGGCTGCACAGCAGCGGGGATGAGCCGTGGAGAAAAGAACCGTCCTTGAGCCGGGCGAGAAGGAAAAAAAAAAGAGTAGATTCAGCATGTATGCACCCTGCAGCCCGCAGCCATAAATCACGACCTTCTTCAATTTAAACAGGGAGCATATTGATGGTTTCCTATCTCCTTCAGTCACTTTCACCAGGTTACATTGTCTAAGACAACACCTCTCTGGGTAACCATGACTGACACTTTACAGCCTGTTTCCAGCGGACTTTCATGTCCACCGATGAATAAACATCATGCAGGACAAAGGATGAAACGTGGAACCAGCAGAGATGCTCCGGCGTGATGCGAGGTTGGAGTGTGATCAGAGATTTACTGTAAGTAAAGTAAGCATGAAGAATGGTTGATTAACAGACCTCGACAAAACTGACAACTACTTAGATGTCAAGGAGATCGAAGGCGGGTTTATAAGATGGGAAGTCACAGCGAGGACAGTAGGTCATGCCCTAATTCTCTTCTACATGACAGACGACAGATAAAACCTCCAGTCCTGTTGAACGGAAAGCCACAAGCTCACTCAAACTTCCATCCATCTGTTTTTTTTTTTACTTTCCTTGCAGATCTGACTAATTGACACCTTAAAAAAGGAAAGGTTGTTTACCTGGTGAAGCTATTTCAGTGACCTCAGTTTGGGAAAACAAACAAGCTAACCGCTAGTCAGAGCAGAACACAAACCAGTTATTGAAACAAATGCTAGTCTTTAAAACGTCGTTCTGATCCATGCAATTGTTTTAAAAGAGCGGTTTACGTGTTTAATCAATACATCTGCAGTGGTCTCTAGTTGGAATAAATGCCTGGAACGTCATTCCCAGGGGGACAAATATACTGGTGATCCATTTCTCAGACCTAAAAGTATTCCACATCACAGCTGGGCTTCAAATGGCAGGTTTTGGAGTCTTATTTCCTGATATCTGGACATCTCGCTTCTGATTGGATAACAGTAACACGACTATCGCTGATCTTCATCATGGATGTTTCATCTCTACAAATGACAAAAGTTTAAAGGAGTTCTGCCATGTGGTGAAGGTGCTAATGCTAATGGTTAGCTTAAACTAGCCGTTCGCTGCTGATTTCCGGACGTTAAAACAACAACAGGAGTTTCACAGTCAGAAGCTAATGCAGGATATAGGTGTAGGAGACTATTTTTATGTTCAGTCTGTATGAAAAACTCAGAGTGACCAATTATAATCAGCAAAAACATTGTAAAATAGTTTTACAATGTTCCACGCCTTTAAAAACGGTTATATTACTATCAAATTCTCCATTGTTCTGGTAGAAATGTTATGAAATTACATCATGAAGTGCTTCTGCCACCTGCAGCTGCTGCTATTTGTGCCAGGAATGTAATAAAAATGAAACCAATACGGATTATGAAGAGATGTTTGTTTTCCTTTTTTAAACGGATATGGTAAATTAACTAACAATTAAACAAGTTAAAGAGCAAGTCACCCCTTACAAGAAGCGTACTTCACTCCCACTTCATGTTTGAAAAATGCAACAAATGCTGTTGCCTAGCAGACCGAGAGGGTGGAGCCACTAACAAATACACACACTCACGACATTGTGACATCATAATGTACCAGTTTACATCATAGCATACCTCTTAGCCAATAGCGGTGGCAGATTTAAGAGTGGAAAGTTTTTACCTGACAACGGCACAACACTGACAGTTTTAGGCAGAACGTTTAAATTTTAACTAAAATGCACCAAAGTGCAAAACTATTGACTACACGTGTCTGCAGCACGATTAGACACGCATTTATATAGTTTATCAGAAAAAAATAGTTGATTTGGGGGTGACTTGCTCTTTAAATACAATTTAAGTCATTTAGAATGCAAGATAAAGTAAAATACATAAAAACAATAAATGTCAATGGATGTAGGGACAATAATCTAATTAAATGTGACAATTTTGATCAGAGCCAGTATTAATTTAATCAAACCGAGGTTCAAAGAGCAATCTAAACAGGTAAGATACTGACGGTTCAAGGCGTCTCCACATAACCGTTCTTCATGAGAACACAACCAGACAAAAGCAGAGTGCAGAACAAGCTGGAAATACACATTTACCACCAGCTGCTGCAGTCATTTAGAGTGTTGCGTTATGTAAAGGATGGGTAGTTTACATCTTACATATGAACCATAAAATGTGAGATTCCATAGAAATATGACCTATCAATCTGATGGATCTTTGAATATTTTAACCAGAAGATCAGAACTTTTTATTGCAGGGATTAAGCGACACTTCGTATTAACTCCAAGGAAAGAGAGAGAGTCAGGTTTAAAATAGTTAAGAAATTTATTTCTACACAATTTAAACAAGACTAACTGAAACACTCTGTGTACTGATGGACTAAGGAGGAGTGAGATGTGCGATGATGGTGTGTGTGTGGAATGTTATTCAGAACCAGCGGATCCGGAGAAGCAGTTAGTTCTGAGTGGGAGTGAATGTTTCGCTCTAAAGTTTAGTTGGAGATTTATAACACACATGAAACACCATCTGTAGGTCTACGTACCCCAGGGGAAGCCTTCATTAGATCCAGAATGTCGAGGTCCTCTTGGACCCTCCTTGGTACTGAAGCTGGTAGAAAAGCAGCGGTGCCGACCAAACATGTCTTGGAATGTTTCCAGGTCATGACAGGTTATCACTGGCGTCTCCGAGACCCTGAAGGGGTCATGAGGTTCAGCTTTTATTCTGAAGGAACCGTTGCGGTCAGGTGTAACTTGCAACAGATTTTATCCAGCTTGTCGAGGTTCTTTATGGCTGAAGAGGAAGTCCGGATGGCCGGTCCGAGACTTCTCAAGAATGCTTGAACTAAAGAAAAGGTGGCGTGGGATAATTTTTATAATTGTCATATTTTGGTTTACTGGCGAATCAGAATTTGACATGAAAAAGAGGGTTTATACAAACACCACAGAAAACCACGCCTAGCCAGAAACGAAGGTTCTGATTGGGTCAGACAAAAGGAAACATGTTGTGTGACGTTTAGCATTACATGTCTTTAGTGTCTAGTGCAAATGTCCAAGATTATAATTACTTGTAAAATACTACTGATCACAGGATTGTAATAACATTGTCATTTCACAGATTGATTGAACATTGGGCTCACAGTATTATTGGTAATAACAAAGTTGTTGATAATCACTGTGTTTACATGCAGCCAGTAACCCTTTTAAAACCCAGATTATTCACAATAACCCGGTTCCGCAGGTCCTTGTAAACACCACCAAAAACCCGGATATGCTCATAACCGGGTTTTGAAAAACCCGGTTACTACACCTGGGGTAACCCTTTTCTAACCCAAATGTTTGGTCGTGTAAATGCATACCGGGATATCCCCATCAAAGCGTGTATTCTGCGCATGCTCTGTTCGCAAGGAATCTTGGTCTTTTGAGTAGCGAGACGTCTTGTGTGCGCCAGAACACCGGAAGTGAACAACAAGTTGGGAGCAACATGGCGAGTCGCAGCACAGCACCACACTTTTGGAGTGACGAGGAAACTAAAGCGCAAACAAACGCGGTCGCTATCTCTTCCGAACTGGGAAACATGTTGTTGTTTTCACGGATGCCGGAACAAGAATAACCGGAAATGACGCATATTGCGTCTTGACGTAGTCCATACGTCTTGACGCTACCCCAATGTTCGCATTTAAATCGGGTTATGCAAGTTAGGGGTAACTCTTTCTATTTATGCTTGTAAACGGGTTATTCTGATCAACTCAGAAACCCGAATACCGACCTTAACCCGATCATAACCCGGATATTGGCTGCATGTAAACGTAGTCTATGTGTTTATCAAAATAGGTCTTCATCTTCGTCTTCGTAACAAAGGTGAAGCAGTTCAGATGAGCAGAGTGCATGAAAGACCTTGGCCACTATCCCATGTAGATTAGGCTGTCAGAGACTTTATGTCTCTGCTCGAGCAGACACAGCAGATCATGACCTTTAGGTCAAAAACAGGACATTCATGACGCTACAGTTAATATGATAAATAAAAATGAGAAAAAAATAAATAAGTCCATTTATTTGTTTCATTCAGACTTCTGTTAGTTAAGCAGTCCTCTCTTCCCTCCGCTGGTCATCATGGTTGATTTTGTTTAGGGGAATGCTTTGTGGCAGGCTGATTAAACACAGAGTCACCCCCCCAACCCCCACGCTGGCTGAAGTTGAAAGCCGAGTAAATGAAATGACTTCCACAGGATTGCACCACAAAGGAAGAAAGTGTGTCAGATGTGCATTCAGCCAGTGTCGTAGCCAACGCAAGGTCAAACAGGACACCCAGCAGACAGTCACCAAAACTGACGGTCGGGGGCAGAAGGATGCCGTTACACCCAGAGGCATCGTCTTGCTAAGCGTGCCGGTGCACACAGACATGCAGACGTGTTCATGTGTGTGCGCACACGACTGGTCACCTTTCATAAGAGGTCAAACCATCTGATGAGAGGAAACGGTTAGTGTTGGGTAGTTTTATTGATGCTAAATTGCTGAAATATTCTTTCAGAAAAAGTGTAAAAATAAGCACTTAAAATATTCTGTTTTGGAGTTAATAGTTGTCTCACCTGATGTGGAACGGCACAAAAAAACATGCAAAAACATTATAATGTGTGCTTCTTCTGTGGCTTTACATGAGTTCTCATCAAGAGACACACAAAACTGCTATTTCTCATTTAAATAAACACAAAGTTCCTTCACATCAGAAACAGGGTACTGTAGTAAAAAACCCATCCACAGCCTAGATAAGCAGCTGTCAATCATTAATTGTGACAAGTGCATTTTTTCTTTTCCCATGCTTCAGCAACTCCTTTAAAATGGTAAATTTAAAGTGTAGCTTCCTGGCGCTAGGGGGCAGTACAAACCTTTCAGGGTAGTTTCACACCATGTCTCTGTTACGGTAAATGTTACCTGTGGAGCAGAAAGCATGCAATCTCGGCCCTTCAGTTAATTCCATCTAGAGAATGCAATGCTGATGCTAGTTTTCAGGCGTTATGGTTTCTGGATCTGCTCGGGGTCCTGTGCCTGCCGATGACATCATCATACTACAGCAATACCTCTGCCAAAATATGTAGCATCTTTTTTTCACTTCTGTTCTTTCACATCTGTTTTGGAAAGAGTTTAGCAGTATTGTTATTCAATTCGTGTTTCTTACTGCCTAATTGTTTTTGAACGTGATAAAGTGACTTCCATAAGTCGTAAATCCAGCCAATCATCTAGTGTGACATCATCAACAGGCGCAGGACCCTGAGCCAGCCTGAAGGAAACATGGCGCCCTTTACTTAACTTTAGACTTGATTTTATGCTAATATGGTATTTTCTACATTTTAATGGATATTTCCAGAGGTTGGTGGTAAAAATGACACCTTTTCTCTTTAATAAAGGCACTTCCTTCCATGTTGATGAAGCTGACATTGGTTTTCAACAAAAACACATCAAAGCAGCGATTTCATGAATCATGTGGTTTTATTGTCACTGTACATTCAGTGCATTTTTAAAATTGTTTTTATGTTCGACACCCTTTTCCTCGACAAAAAAACCCTTTTATTTACACATGATTACAGTGGGCATAAATACAACAAACAAAACACAAGAAAATGCAACGCACTACTGTCCAGTAAGTCCCAGCTGTGCTTGGCTTCCAACTTTTCCATTTTTTCCCTTTTCCAGAACAGTGCAAATAATTAGCCCATCCTCTCCCAAGCACTAGGGAAGTTTACAATTAAAATGCACCAAAGCTCCCTTTTAACTTGATTCATATATCACAAATATTGCTCTTGAAGGAGGGAAGCCCCTTGGGTAGTCACATGTCTGTGGTGTGCACACCTAGCAGGGTCCTTTTATACACCGCGGACCAGAATGGGCCGGGGAGGTTCCTTCCTCTGTGTTTTATGTAAATCTTGTCATCTCGGAGTGCATGGAGATGAGGTAAGTCCGCAAATGGAGCAACGAATAAGTAGCTGTCTCCTCCGAGGAATGTGTCCCCCCCAATTGCAGTAAGTTAATCTACATTTTTTTTAATACCCAGTCGGTGATGTCACTTTATTTCTGTGCCACTGGTTCCCAGGAGGATCCCATGGCCCGCTTCCAAACCCAGTGTAATTTTCAAAATATGAATTGAGGTATAGGGTCTAGACAATTTTAGTCGCTATACATTCTGCTTTGCTGATAACCAAAAACACAGAGAAGATGTTTCAACACTCAGAGACACAATGACATACAATGAATGGAGACTTCTACAAGTTGTATATATGCATCAAAGCTCCTAATCCCACATGAGAATGCATCAAAGTGGCAAAAAGAACAAATGATCATTGTCACGTCGATGCACCGCAGTTACAGTTTAGTATTGTCAAATTTGCACAACGCACAACAGTTCGTCCACGTTGTAAACAAACAAGTGCTGCTCTGATGCTTCAGGACTAAAAGAAACAGAAACACAGGGGCCGAGTTCGCCTTGCATAGCCCAGTGATCGCATCTGTTTGGGAACTGTTACAGACACCCATGAAATCATCTTTGGAAAGATTCAGACAAAAAAACTCCCCAACGTCGACTTGAATAAAATGTCTCTTTTCCCCAAAGATGGAGTGAAAGCTGGAATTTAATTGCTCCATTTCTAAAGAGATTTTCAGCTGAGGGAACAATTAGAGTTAATTGGATGTAGAACTATTTAGGAAGTTTTAAAGGAAATTAAGATTTTTTTTAAAAGAAAGTTTTATTGTCTAATAATAATTTGGGAGCGGGAGAAATTGGGAAACAATGATCTGGGTCGATGCTGTAGATTCACATCTGCATTATGATTTGACTTTGTTCTGTTATCTATGAATAAGTCAACAAAATCACCATCATCACTGGATTTGATCACATTTAAACAATAACATTAAGGTATTAATAACACATCAGTCAATTCAGCTCAGCATAGATTACCTGGTTAACAACTGGGGAGGTGCACCATGGGAATTGTATTCTCTATGGCATTTGGTTATAATTATCTATGCATTCCATTAACGTTAATCAATAGCATCCCTACGGGGATCATCTGGTCAATGTGTTTTATGGCACTTGACTCTAAAAACAGCTGCTTTTGTAACAAACATCTGCAAGCAGCTGGTTAATTTATTATTATGATCTAATGATAACACGTCTCTAAACTGATGAGGATATCAGGACTCTTATTATTTTATTAGTTACTGTTTAAACTATGCAGATTCTTGACTGATTATTTTGGCAACTGGTTTATGGCAGATTAAATATTCATCTAAAAGTCTAGATTACATTTTTATGAGTGTATTTGTACACAGTGCCCTTCTGAGTGATTAACACCACCTCCTCCCAAAAATGTGAGCGTTAGAAAAAGTAAAAATAATATAAAATTTTCAGTTAGATGCAATAAAAAATATTTGCACCACCCCCTCTTATATAAACCAGTTATGATAAATTATTACAATTTGCACAATTTAAGTGACCCAATATTTATCCTGTCGTCCAGATTTAACCAAAATAAATAAAAGTACCAGCTAAAAAAATCCAGGTTGAACAGAAGAGTTACTCACAGATCACAAATACGACTTTGAACCGAAACAAAGCAAAGTTTTCACGATTATTTTTAATTATTGATTAAATCAAATCTGCAAAAATCTGTAGGCAAGTGACCGGATTTTGGTTTCCATTTGTTCTGAGCAATCAGGCTCAAGCAGGTTTTGGTTACATGGAGCCTGAAACACAATCTCAAAACCACTTAATTGATCCGTTTTTTTTTTTAAACAAACAAGTCCGTGCAAAGAACAGAAAGTCTAGACTCTGATGTCTGTTGAAGATGCTGCAAAAACTGCCCTGATTAGCTCTGAATTTGAGCCAAAATTGGTTGTAGTTGGTGTAAGGATGTTGAGAATGATTATTTCATCAAAGCAAGCCAATCTGAGGCATTATAGCTCATGCAAATCAAGGTTTGCAGCTTTAACATCAGCCCTGAATGGATTCTGTAAATGACTCTTATTGAGACAGTGTCACATAAGCACCTTATGGTGGCATTTATTGCTATTAATTAAACAGACACAGCTTGTGTTATTGATGGTGTCTCTCAAAGTGATGGTTCTGGTGGACAGGCTATGAACAACTAGTATCTGACCCATGGTAGATGGCTCTTTGAAGGGCCACAGCTCGGAGAAACAGAGCGGTTTCCTCAGCATACTGCATTCTGGGTAACTGTGGGTCTAAATTGGTGAGGTAAAATCATCTGAAATAAGAGTTGAATAATGATCGGTACATTTTACAAATGGATGGTGCCTTAAGCAGAATCTTTGATTGCAGCGCATTCTGCCATATGGGAGTGGGGGGGGTCCGATCTTTTTCCATGACCTGCTGTCGGACAGGAGGGGGTTCATTGCCAGAGTACGCCCCCGGGCAGCATAGTGGCTCATCACCATTAGTGTGTGAATGTGTGTGTGAATGGATGAATGATGCACTGTAGTGTAAAGCGCTTTGGAGTCCTCTGACTATGAAAGGCGCTATACAAGTGCGGGTCATTTATCATTTAAGAAGAATTACAGACCTCAAGATGCAAAAGTCATCAGTCCAAATACCTTGTTTTGACATTAGTATTGATTTTCTGATTTGAAACTGTCAAACGTATAATACACCTGAAAGCACGCTAAGTGTCACTCGCAAAACATGAAAATAGTTTTGGACCCCTATTTCCTGCATTAGCCGCCAAAAGGAAACAGACCCTCGGGTCAGAAAAAGCCCCAAAGATTTACGTCACACAGACAATCTGTGGAAGGCTGTGTTGATTTGATGTGTTGAGCATGCTTTGGCTAGTAGAAGCTAACCATTAGCATTAGCAACTCCACAACATAGATGAACACATTCAGGTTTTTTTGTGGAGATAAAACAGAATTATGAATATTACTGAGTCGTTTTCTGCCCCCCACTCCTCCGGCTTCATTCTACTTGCTGAAAGAGGAGCGCATTCATTCCTACTGGAAACCACAGATGACTCACTGAAATAAAAAAATTAAAAAAACTGAGAGCTGTTTAAATATGGCGGACCTCTATCACGGTCTTAGCTCTTAGCTTGTTTTCATAGGCAAAACTAATTTAATTCTACAAACTGAGGTTGTTAGGCAAGCTTTCCACAACAGGAAATAGATTAATTGAGCACAATTCTTCCACAGAAAGTCACTTAAGATCTGAACCACAGAAACAGCAGAAGATCTAGCGTATCACCCCCCTGATCAAGTTTCACAGTATGTTTAGCAGTCAGCACACGTTGCTGACTGATGCAGAAGTGTCAACTGAGATTCAGACATAGCTAGCTTCATTATAATTAGGTTTAGCCATGTTCACGGATGCTTAGTGCAAATGTTTAGCAATGGTCGTTAGCCAGCAAGTGTCCCTCATGTCCCACTAAAGCGACTAAACCATTGAGTCAGTGAAGTTACGAGGTAAAGGAATTTCAATGCCACTTTCTTCAATGACAAATTTAGGAATATGTTAAACAACTCTTCCCTGTGCCCAGTGCAATTTCACATAATATACAGTACATCATCTGTAGACCAGTTGGAGACTATGGCGTTAAAGGTGTGGAACAAACAAAAAACATATTTTTATTATTATTTCTGATTATAATCAGTCACTGAGTTTTTTCATGCAGGCTGAGCATGAAAATAGTCTCCTACACCATTTTCCTGCATTTCTGATAAAAAAGAATAGACTATGAAACTCTAGGATTAGAAAGTCCTGACAGATCTACGTCACCATCACTTAACATTTGTGGACTCACCCGTCCAAACTTGTGACGGGGGAGGTTGTTCTTGGTTTAGCGTCCAGGAAACAGCAGAGAATCAGAGCAGCTGTGATCTGGCAACCTGCTGGTTCCTGAAACTGGTGCACCGGGACTTTTTTCCTCCAGAGTACGACTTACGAGACATTTATTCCTACTAGGGACCACTGCAAATGTATTGATTAAACGAGTGTTCCACACCTTTAATGGCTGAAATCAGAAAATGAGATGAGCAAACCGAAACACAAACCGTTTACATCACCTTTACAGTTCTGTTTCACATTTATATTATGTTTTCTTTTTCAGAATAAGTCAAAATAAGAAACAAATTCACAGAAGCTTCGGGTGATATAGAGCAATGGGTCTGTGGTTATATCAAGACCTCAGTGCTAGATTTCTGTACACAATGTCTTTATTTACACAATCATCATCCCAGCTCAGTTAGGTTGATAGGCAGCAAGTCCAATTCACCTTAGTTGTTCAAAAGTTTTAAAATGACTCCAGAGCTCATGTTGCATCGTTTTACTGTCAGTTGGCACTCCACCTTTATTTCTTGTAAAGACTGTCCCATCGTCTCTGATTGGATGATGCAGCCGTCTGTCGAGCGTCTGACACAGATGTCAGGCTTTGGCCTCCAACATCTCGAGGAACAGTTTGTGCATGGGGACTTTGCCCTGCATTTTAATGCTGTAGAAGTGTTGAACAGCCTTGGTGGCGGTCTGACGAAGCAGAGGAAGGGTCATCAGCAGCTTGCCTGCCCGTCTGGGGTCCTCGGGGTGCTGGGAGCCCTCGTAGTCCTGCAGGGCCTCGTGTAGAGAATCCTGGAGCCTTTGGACGGCCTCTATGTTCTCTATGTGCATGGAGTCTGGAACGAGGGAAGCGTTGTGGATGGAAAAATAGAAAATAAGATGTAATCAAATAACAAATGCATGATTTTTTTGTTACATCCTATCATTTATAGTTAAAAGAAAATAATTTTGATGTCTGCAAACCAGCGTGCAGCTGCAGCTACCTGTTCTGCAGCTGCGCTAGTCAGTTTTACATGCCACAGCTTGTAAATGCAAACACGCAATTTCAAAGAGAGCTTTTCTCTTGTTAGTAGTTAATGGTGTTCCTTAAATAAAAGCCTGCGTGGCCGAGACTCTGGGGAGAGTGAGAGAGAGGCACTGCAGGTCTGAATAAATATACGTTGGAACAGAAAAAAGATTCATTTCTTTTTAGTATCGTGGACCACGTACATCCCCCCACTTTGCTAATGAATTCAGATGGCTGCATTACTAGGATATCGTTCATCTGAATGATGGTGGCAGATGGCCTTCATTTCCATAAGAAAGAGCAGTTGGCCCCCTTATGTATGGGCTCTAGAAGAAAACCAGTTGAAACTTATTTAAAACTGCTCTCTGTGTATAAATCCAAATGCTCTGGTGTGTGTGAGTGTGTGTACCAGCAAAGGAGGAGCTGATGCAGAGTTTTTATCATCGCAGCGATTCAGACTTTCACTGAGCATCGTCAGGTTAAATGTTGCAGCAAAACTTTTTGTGACCAAACAGAGCTGGACTCCTCTGAAGTGTGTCTGGGTGAATTAGATCAGCTCTGTTAAAGAGTGAAGTTAAGCCCATGTATGAACATGTAAATGAGGCAGAAAAAAGAGGGAAGTAGAAGGCTAATTATGTTCCTAACTGACTGATTAAGTCTCTTTTACCAGTCGCCTTCTGTGTAAATTGCATTTCTATCTTGGGAAATTAACTAGGCTATGTGGACCGCACATGTGTTCCAGCACTCTTCCTTTGAAGCCTTCATGTTGATACTGATCTGATCGTCGTTCTTGTGTGTGTGTGTGTGTGTGTGTGTGTGGGGGGGGGGGGGGGGGGGGGGGGGGAGGTACAAAAAAGTCAAACGTTTCATATATGCGTCAGTGTGTTTCATCTGTGTGTGTGTGTGTGCGTGCGTTCAAGGTGTTTGAGGGTGGAATAAAAAACTAACTTTAAAGCAACAATTTCCTGTAATCCGTCAGCAGCCTGGCGTCAATCTCCGTCGATACTTTGCTAATTACAAAATCAATGGCCATAAATTTCCACAGCTGTCACACCCACCGAACCGGTGAAGGCGAAGCTCTGCGAGACTTTGTTCAAACGAGCCAAAAGATGCCCTCTCACCCTCCCTGAGCTTCCCTCTCAGCCCTGCCTCTCCCACACTTCTCCTTTACATCACCTCCCCTCCCCATTTATCCCCACACTCCCATGGAGTGTTTGTCGTCAGAAGGCTAAAGCTCTCAGCTCAGCATTTTTCCAATTTTTTTTCCAGTCAGGCAAGAGAAAAGACTCCTAACAGTCATTGATTAGTGGGGGGACAGGCCCAGCCACATGAAAAGCAAACTGTCGATACGGGCGCAGCATCTTCACATTGGAACAAACGAGGCCCGTCGCTCCCTGACGCTCATTCCACTCCACTTAACACATTTTATTGACAGCCCCTAATTTTCTAATGAAATGCTAAATATATCTCCCTGGGCTGAGGCATGCTGGCAGCCACTGTTATGGAGATGGAGGGAATGAGAGCACGATGTGACAGTCACACACATGTATCTGCACACAAATTAAAATATAGCAACACACACACACACACGCACGCACGCACGCACGCACGCACACACACACACACACACACACACACGGTGTGAATGAAAAGCAACCACGCTCCTGACCTTTACGTCCACTCTTATCAGGGACCATTATTGTGAAAGCGACGGTTCAACAAGATACAGATCAACGCTCCACATTTTTTGTCTATTTTATCTTTTTGTTTAATTAAAGAAACACTATATTGATTTATTTGAGATTTAATATGGAGATATGTGTTCTTGACTAATAGTTATTTGTGGAAATAAAGAAATGGAGCAGACATCAGATATCTCTCAGTTAAATGTAATTTTATACACAATACTTACTGGTCTCCCAGTGCACAACCCGGCTACAAGGGCTGATGACCAGTATACCGCAAAACAAAGAGAAAGGCGTGTCACTTTAAATCAGGGGCGACCTGTCAGGATAATCTGTTTATTTAGTCATTAATAACATAAATGTGCAACAAATACTAAAAAGGTAATCCAGTTAGTTTGTCTACAGGTTGAACTCATGTTTAAACTCCTCTGAGCGTGCCTCTACATTTAAAATAATAAGTACACAGAAGTATGTTTTTATGTGTTGGAGCTACTAATTCATACAAAGTAAAATGTACTGAAATGCAACTAAGCCAAATCAGTATAATGTTCCCTTATACTACTGCCCCAGTATATACAACTCAGAACTATGTTGTGATTAGAACATACTGAACCAAGCGTCCGACCTTGGCGGTGTTACTGTGTGAAGGGGCAGCTGTTAAGGGCAGACCATTATAAACTTCCCAACGCTACAGCTAGTAGTTCAGTAAGCAAATTTCCAAATACATTGTAATGGTTTGTCTAATCGTGCGTTCCAGTTGTCCTCGGAATTTCCGAGCAGGAAATGACGTAACAGGCTCGTTTTGCGTTCCAGCTTCCAACTCAGAAAAAATGGATACTACCAGAGTTGTTGAGTACTAAACCCAAACAACTACACAACCGGTTATTATCTGCATCTACATAATAGTGAAACACACTCACTCTTCGACAGTTGCCACATACAACCAGAGAAACATTACAAATCAAAGGTAAAAATATAAACGCCAGGAAAAGTAAAAACCATAAACAATGGTCAATTCTGGCAGCAATGTTACATTTTTCAATAACATAACCATTGATAACGATAAACAACTTACCGGCCCGTGGCAACAAGAAAGAAAACACAACATATAAATGACGGGAAAAAAAGACGACTACTTCCTGGTAACACTGAGCTCAGCGATCTTTAAATTTGGGATCTCTGAAACGTACGAGCTCGCAGTTTGGTATTCCGAGTTCATTGCATCATTTCTGGCTGACTTATCTTGGAAAAACAAGTTCTGAGGACAACTGGAATGCACCATTAGTATTAGCATTTAAGTGTATTTTACTATTTAAGTAACTGGCTTCCTTTTTTCCAAGTAAGGTGAACTAGTCAGATTTTACAGTGTAGGTGTGCTGTATGCAATGCACTGAGAGCATTTATTTAATTCTAAGGGACATTTAAGGACATCTTTCATCTTTTGCCTTACTTAATCTGTTAAGGTTTGTGATTTTTACACCAAAGGGCTGCGCCTATACTCATCAAGTCTGGGGTTTGTTGCTTACCAGAGTTGGCGAGTGCGATGGCTTTGAGCGTGACAAACTCCTCCTTCTCCATGCGCAGCTTCTTGTAGCGTCGAACCAGCGGCAGGATGGCAACATGTAGGTCCAGCAGGGCCGAGATCCTGGCCTGCTCCTCGTCCACCACATAGTCCTCCGCATACACAATCTCATCCTCGCAGGGCAGCGAGCGAAACACGATGCTCAGCACCAGGATCTCCATCCAGGCGCTCTGCAGCAGACTCATCTGGTCTGCCAGCGAGAGTGTGGAGAAACCTGTTGAAAGAGAATTTGTTGCTTTTTGAGGATTTATTTCCAAGAGGTGTGAAACACATTCACAGTCCAGCCCTGTGACCCTGACTGAGATCAGCTCATTAACCTCACAACTAAGTCTCCAGCTAACTTGAGTGCTCCTTGTGTTTTATGGGCTGTATAACCGCTGTGCAAACCCCGGAGAAGTTGAAACAGAGACCGATGGCTGTATGCTGCAGCTTAAAGGTGGACTATAAATCAGTCAAACTTTGAAACATGAGCCAGGGCTGCTTCAGCTGTCAACACTCAGCCCTTCTGCCACCAAATGAGACAACGCCTGCTACAGAATAAACAAATCCACATCCTGTGTGATTTTAAAAGGTGACTAAATTATGCAAAAATGGTTCGCTACAAATGAGCAAGTTAAAGAAAATAACAAATGATGGAAGGGGCAAACTTCTAAATTAATAGCTCGCTTATTGCTTCATTCAAGTTAGTAATGAATGATTAAACTTTAATATACTATAAGACTAGGAATCAGACTAGACTCCTCCTTGAACCGTCACCTTATCGTGGTGGAGGAGTTTGAGTGTCCCTAATGATCCTAGGAGCTATGTTGTCTGGGGCACTTAGTGCCCCTGGTAGGGTCTCCCATGACAAATTGGTCTTAGGTGAAGGGTGAGACAAAGAACGGTTCGAAGGATCTTTCATGGCGGTTAAAACGAAGAGTCGGAGTACCCGGCCCGGAGGGTTACCGGGGTCCCACCCTGGAGCCAGGCCTGGGGTTGGGGCCCGTGAGCGAGCGCCTGGTGGCCGGGCTTTCGCCCATGGGGCCCGGCCGGGCCCAGCCCGAACCGGATACATGGGCTCGTCCAACTGTGGACCCACCACCCGCAGGAGGAACATGAAGGGTCCGGTGCAATGCGAATCGGGTGGCAGACCAAGGCGGGAGCCTTGGCGGTCCAATCCCCGGACAAGAAAACTAGTTTTTGGGACATGGAACGTCACCTCGCTGGCGGGGAAGGAGCCGGAGCTTGTGGCAGAGGTTGAGCGGTACCGGCTAGATATAGTCGGACTCACCTCGACACATTGCATTGGCTCTGGAACCCGAGACCTGGAGAGGGGTTGGACACTCTACTCTGCTGGAGTTGCTCCGGGTGAGAGGCGGAGGGCTGGGGTTGGCTTTTTGTTAGCCCCGAGACTCTCTGCCTGTGTGTTGGGGTTTACCCCGGGGGACAAGAGGGTAGCTTCCTTGCGCCTTCGGGTCGGGGAACGGGTCCTGACTGTTGTTTGTGCTTATGGGCCAAATATCAGTTCAGAGTACCCACCCTTTTTGGAGTCCCTGGGACGAGTGCTAGATAGTGCTCCATCAGGGGACTCCATTGTCCTGCTGGGGGACTTCAATGCTCACGTGGGCAATGACAGCTTGACCTGGAGGGGTGTGATTGGGAGGAACGGCCCACCTAATCTGAACTCGAGCGGTGTTTTGTTATTGGACTTCTGTGCAAGCCGCAGTTTGGCCATAACGAACACCATGTTCGAACATAAGGATGCCCACCGGTACACTTGGTACCAGGGCAGCCTAGGTCACAGGTCGATGATAGATTTTGTAGTCGTATCATCTGACCTGCGGCCGTATGTTTTGGACACCCGAGTGAAGAGAGGGGCGGAGCTGTCAACTGATCACCACCTGGTGGTGAGTTGGATCAGATGGCAAGGGAACATGCCGCGTAGACCTGGCAGACCCAAACGCATAGTGAGGGTCTGCTGGGAACGCCTGGCAGAAGAACCTGTCAAGACGGTCTTCAACTCCCACCTCCGGCAGAGCTTTGACCACGTCCCGAGAGCAGTGGGGGACATTGAGTCCGAGTGGGCCTTGTTCCACTCTGCGATTGTCAAGGCGGCTGTTGCTAGCTGTGGTCGTAAGGTGGCCGGTGCCAGTCGTGGTGGCAACCCCCGTACCCGCTGGTGGACACCAGAGGTTCGGGGAGCCGTCAGGCTGAAGAAGGAGGCCTACAGGGCGTGGCTGGTCTGTGGGTCTCCGGAGGCAGCAGACAGGTACCGGATAGCCAAGCGGGGTGCAGCAGTGGCAGTTGCCGAGGCAAAATCTCGGGCGTGGGAGGAGTTTGGTGAGGCCATGGAGAAAGACTATCGATCGGCTCCAAAGAGGTTCTGGCAAACTGTCCGGCGCCTCAGGAGAGGAAGGCAGCAACTCGCTCACACTGTTTACAGTGGGGATGGGGAGCTGCTGACGTCAACTGAGGCTATAGTCGGACGGTGGAAGGAATACTTTGAGGAGCTCCTCAATCCCACCAATGCGCATTCCGAGGAGGAACCAGAGCTGGGAGGCCTGGGGATGGACTGTCCGATCTCGGGGGCAGAAGTTGCTGAGGTAGTCAAACAACTACACAGCGGCGGAGCCCCGGGGGCGGATGAGGTTCGTCCTGGGTATCTCAAGGCTATGGATGTTGTAGGGCTGTCATGGTTGACACGTCTCTACAACATTGCGTGGTCATCGGGGGCAGTTCCTAGGGAGTGGCAGACCGGGGTGGTGGTCCCCATCTTTAAGAAGGGTGACCTGAGGGTGTGTTCCAACTATAGGGGGATCACACTCCTCAGCCTCCCTGGAAAGGTCTACTCCAAGGTACTGGAGAGGAGGGTCCGATCGATAGTTGAATCTCAGATAGAGGAGGAGCAATGTGGTTTTCGTCCTGGCCGTGGAACTGTGGACCAGCTCTATACCCTTGCAAGGGTGATGGAGGGGGCATGGGAGTTTGCCCAACCAATCCACATGTGCTTTGTGGATTTGGAGAAGGCTTATGACCGTGTCCCCAGGGGCACCCTGTGGGGGACGCTCCAGGAGTATGGGGTGGGTGGCTTTCTGTTAAGGGCCATTCAGTCCCTTTACCAGAGGAGCGTGAGTTTGGTCCGCATAGCCGGTAGTAAGTCGGACCTGTTCCCAGTGAGGGTTGGACTCCGCCAGGGCTGCCCTTTGTCACCGGTTCTGTTCATCACTTTTATGGACAGAATTTCTAGACGCAGCCGTGGTGTGGAGTGTGTCGAGTTTGGTGGCAGGAGAATCTCGTCTCTGCTTTTTGCGGATGATGTGGTCCTCCTAGCTTCATCCAAATCTGACCTTCAGCTCTTGCTGGGTAGGTTCGCGGCCGAATGTGAAGCGGCTGGGATGAGGATCAGCACCTCCAAATCTGAGACCATGGTTCTCGACCGGAAAAGGGTGGCTTGCCACCTCCGGGTCGGGGGAGAGGTCCTACCTCAAGTGGAGGAGTTTAAGTATCTCGGGGTCTTGTTCACGAGTGAGGGTAGGAGGGATCGGGAGATCGACAGGCGGATTGGTTCGGCGTCTGCAGTGATGCGGACGCTGAGCCGATCTGTCGTGGGGAAGAGGGAGCTGAGCCAGAAAGCCAGGCTCTCGATTTACCGGTCGATCTACGTCCCAATCCTCACCTATGGTCATGAGCTTTGGGTAATGACCGAAAGAACGAGATCGCGGATACAAGCGGCCGAAATGAGTTTCCTCCGTAGGGTGGCCGGGCTCAGCCTTAGAGATAGGGTGAGGAGCTCGGACATTCGGGAGGGACTTGGAGTAGAACCGCTGCTCCTCCGGATCGAAAGGAGCCAGTTGAGGTGGTTTGGGCATCTGGTCAGGATGCCTCCTGGACGCCTCCCTGGGGAGGTGTTTCGGGCATGTCCTGCCGGCAGAAGGCCCCCGGGTCGACCCAGGACACGTTGGAGAGGTTACATCTCCAATCTGGTCCGGGAACGCCTTGGGGTCCTTCCGGAGGAGCTGGTGGACAAGGCCGGGGAGAGGACGGCCTGGAGCTCCCTAATTGGGATGCTGCCCCCGCGACCCGGATAAGGGGAGGAAGACGAAGAAGACGAAGACTAGGAATAAAATGGATTATAATCAATCTCACCAAATATATGTTACTGTCACAATTGACCAATTTAGGAGTAATTCCCATTCAGGATGTCTGCCACAGCTGTGCGACATCAGTAAACACAAACATGGCGATCAAATTTGGAGTTGTAAGAGAGAAGAGCCACTACCACCACATGCAGAATTTAATGAGACGCAGAAAATAATGACTTGCTATTTTAAAGCTGATATTTCTGACTTGCAAAAGCAGGAAAGAAGGGACAGCTTACCATTTTTTATTTTAGCAGGGTCATAAAACAGCATGCAGCATAGCTTCAATAAGGAAATGCAGTCCTTCACACCACATCTGTGCTCATCCTATTGCGAGTCAAAATGTGACATACAAATACTACTGATGATCTTCATCCCAATTCATGCAACTAGATTAATAAATGCTGTTTAAGTAACAAAAATGGTTAAACAACTTGTATTTGTTCCAGAAACGGAAAAAATATATTAGAGAGTATAATGTTAAAGACCAAATTCACTACAGTTCACTAAGTTTTTGCACAAATTTGCAGTGGTCTCCAGTATAAATGAATGCCTCTGTGGGGCAAAAGCTCTGGCACTCCTGTTTCAAGAGCTAGAAGTTAGCCAGAGGAGTGAGGAGCAGGAGACGGCAGGATTTGGAGTCTTTTTTCCTGATATTAGGACATCTTGATGCTGATTGGATAACAGCTATGAGACTCTACCACTGACTCAGTTTGCTTTGCAACATTGATGCTTTATCTTCATAAATAACAAGCTGGAGCAGTTCTGCCATGTTGTGGAGTAGCTAACGCTAATGGTTAGCTTTTACTAGCCGAGAAGTGCTAAATCCAACAACAGCCTTCCTCCGTCGGAAGCCAGTTTTTCCAAAGTGATGCAGATCTGACTCACTTTTCTAATCAGATAGTTTCTCTGGCTATTTTCTATCAGCGCCTAATGCAGGAAGACAATTTTCACATTTTGCTGGCATCTCTGAAACACAGAGATGCCAATCATTTTCAAAAAATAACAAGTAAATTAAAACTGCAAGCAGCGTCGTTCGGCCCTCGCAGCTTCGCGTCGCTCCGGCCTGGCCAGCAGTCTGGTGGACCCAGGCACGTCCGCTGAACATAAACATCGACCACCCCGACACCAGAAACCGCGAACGGCCTCCTTGTCTGCACCTCACCCTGACTCAGCATCTTCTCTGAGCCCACCAATAAATTACACATATAACTACTAGGGGATACTCTAGCTTTACCACACTGGTGGTGTGATGACACAGACCAAGTTTAATACTATTCTGACCACGTTTTTTGAAGTAATTGAAGATTAATCTAGGGGGCGCTGTGACCAACTACAGAAAAATCCCATTGAGGTCAGCTTTGGTTGACAAAGATGGTTTTCTGTTATTTTGGCATCAATCAGACGTTGCATGTGTTTTCTAGAGCCAGAGAGCTGAAAGGGGGTGGAGCTAAAGGGATTTGAACAAACAACCACATCAATGTGTTTGGTGCAGTCAAGTGATGACACAAGCCAAGTATAATGCCATTCTGACCTTGTCTTTAGAAGTTGATAAAGTTTGAACCCATCTAGGGGGCGCTGTGACAATTTACAACTAAATCCCATAGAGGTCATCTTTGGTCATCAAAGATGGTTTTCTGTTAATTTGGCATCAGTCAAACGTTGCATGGGTCATCTAGAGATAAAATGCTGTACGTGGGCAGAGTTAAAGTGATTTGAACAAGTGAGAACATATATGTGTTGATTGCAGTTGTGTGATGACTCCCACCATGTTTGATATAGTTTGGAGCTTTTTTGCAGAAGTTACAAAGGTTTTATTGTATCTAGGGGGCACTGTCCCAAATTTAGGAAACATTCCATGAAGCAGTTTGTAGGTTGATAACAGTCATTTGTGTGCAGTTTGGTGTGAATTGCATCATGCATGTGTTATTCAGGGCCTAATATCTGTCAGGGGGCGGAGCTAAAGAGATATCAAACAATGACCACAGGATTGTGTTGGGTGTCTTTGTGTGATGACACATAGCAAGTTTGGTGCAGTTGTGACCTCGTCTATACGAGTTATTACCGTTTTAAAGGTGTGTAGGAGGAGCTGTGGTGATATTATACAACGTTCACCAACCGTTTGTGCCTCATTGGCTAAAGGGCATGATTGTTGATTGCCATGTTCAGTCTCGTGCAGATCGGAGGCTGTTTGCAGAAGTTACAGTCAAACGTAAGGTCACGGCGTCACGCCAGAATTCGCCATGGTGTCAAAGCCCCTCCCTTTCTGGAAAGCTATCACAACTGAATGGTCATTACAGCATCATGAAGACAGTGCATGACCTTAGTGTCATGTTCACTGAATTAGAGGGGACAAATGTAAGCATTTCACCATAAAACAATCGACTTCCTGCTGTCAGGGGGCGGGGCTTAGGTAATGTCAGCTGTCCACATTGTCACTGTCTTGAGATGCGGTCAGTGTTCATGCATATGGGAGTTATTACGTCAAGTAATGCAATGGCAAAAGGTCAAAGTTTGAGGCTTAGCCACGCCCACACCTTTCAACTTTTGAAAAATCCGACAGTTGAATTTCCCCCCCTATGTCTTAAGAGTCTATAGCAGAAGTTTGAAGGCAATTGGTGAAAAGGGCGATGGGGCATCACTTTCCAAACGACGTGTGTGAAAACCACTAAATCGAGTACTTGGACCAAAATGGCCGACTTCCTGTGCGACATTGACTTGGCTCCAAGAGACTTTTTTGTAGTTCCCAAGGCACTACATTAGTGTACCAAATTTCATAGTTCTCAATTAAAGCATGGCTTGGAGCTGACAGTTTTAATGGTTCTAGGGGGCGCTATTTCAGAAAATAGGCCACACCCACCAACCTATCACGTTCATTTCTATTGGGGATCAGACTAGGATCACTCACCAGAGATTTCGTGGCGATATCATGATGAGGAAATGAGAGGCAAACATATTTACATGGTGTGATGGCGAATTTTGCCATGCTCCCAAAGCCTCGCCTTTTTTTGAAACCTGCCAATACTGGACACCAAGTTACCTCAACTTGTCTACTGCTATTTGCCAGAGATTGCTGGTGATTGGGTGAAAGGAGTGCAATAGGGAGCTGTGAAAAAGAGTGGCGTGGCGACAGGTCAAAGTTTGAGGCTTAGCCACGCCCACAACTTTCAACTTTTGAAAAATCCAACGGTTGAATTTCCCCCCCTATAGCTTAAGAGTATATAGCAGAAGTTTCAAGGTGATCGGTGAAAAGGGCGACGGGGCATCATTCTCCAAACAACGTGTGCAAAAACCACTAAATTGAGTACTTGAACCAAAATGGCCGACCTCCTGTGCGACTTTGCGCTTGGCTCCAAGAAACTTTTTTGTAGGTCCTGAGACACCACATTAGTGTTCCAAATTTCGTAATCCTCAGTCAAAGCATGGCTTAGGGCTGACAATTTTAATGGTCCTAGGTGGGCGTTATTTCAGAAAATAGGCCACGCCCATCGGATTTTCACATCAGAGTTTTTGGGGGGCCGGACTAGGATCACTCACCAGAAGTTTCGTGGTGATATCTTTAGAAATTACAAAATGGGAGGCAAATGTATGGCCGCGGCGGTACGCCAGAATTCGCCGTGCCGCCACAGCCCCGCCCTCTTTTGAAAACTCCCATATAATGACGCCAAGAAACACTCACTTGTCTTGAGTTACCAGCTACAAATTTGTGGTGATTAAGTGAAATGGGGCGATTTGGGACTTATCACAGTAAAACTTGACCTTTTTGGTCCTGAGGGCACGGGGCTTGTGTGATGTCATCATCCGACCATTCAATTTAGTTTGTGGCTGGATGTCGAATGACCACAGAAATTTTTGTAACTCTACTCTATTCGAGTATGGAACTTAACTATGTCAACAGACATATTAAACAGCTACTTAACAAAAACAGATGGTTAAATACATGAAAATCCATGATACAGGATAGGTCTCAGATGTGGAGGTCGACCTTTCTCTTCTACTCTCTAACATCAAACAGACAGACACCTGAAAAGACTCCGAACACCACAATACCTTTCACTAAACTCCGTGGCTAAAAGGAAGGTGATTGTGTGGTATTGACCTGAGCCTTGAAGCCACCCGGCTGCTTACTTAAATCTGAACTCGTACGGATCAAAATGACTTAAATACAGGCCCTCCCAATAGTTCTTATCAAGCAAAGAGAGAAACGATGGAAAGATAGAGAATGATGCAGAGAGAAAAGAGTGCTGGGGGTGTCATTGATTAGTAGATTGTAATCAGTCCACCAAATGCGAAAGACTGATCGATTCAAGCCTCAGATTTGACAAACAGACAGCTGATGGAGGACATCCGGTACATGTTTAGCGGGGGGAAGGGATGACTACGAGATCCCTGGATGCAGATATCGGGAATGCATCAGCACCAAGTTAGATTAAACTCTAACAGTTTCAGGATTAAAATTAAATAAAACTCCTCCACTTTAAAATGTGAGCTTAAATAAAATGAAAATTTCAATTCAACAGTTGATACATGTTACTAAAAGATTTAAAAAGCTCTCAAAAGTTTGAAACGAGTGGATTCTGTCATATCCCTCTTCGTCAATTTCCCCCTTTTACCCAATCAGTGTTATTTTTTGTATTGAGCTGAGGTCAGTGAGGTCCTGACATCCTGGGGAGTCACCTGGAGCTTCAGGTGTAGTTGAGTGTTGTCATGAAGTGTGAACCCCTAATGAAATGTTTACGTTTCACCCTACTGACTTGCTACCATTTGACTAAACACAATCAAATGAATTGCTTTTGTAGTTCTATTTTATGCTCTCATTACACCAGTAGAGGGTGACAGTTCCCACAATGACAACATATCAAAGAACATTTCTCAAGCCTACTGCACACCGGAAGCATCAGCTAAACGGAACGGCAGCGGAACGTCACAGCTTCAAATAGAATCCATTAGAGTCTACGGTGGTGATTCACACTAGCTGCGATGCAACAATTTTCAGACGCGTCAGAGAAGCGCTAATGTCGGGTTCTATTTTTGAAGCAAACCAGTTCCGGGACACAACAATTTCCGAAGTTAACATAATGAGCTTAAGTCACGCCCATCTACTTCAGGACCATGGGTCCCCGCAAGAACAAAAAAATTAATGCAAGTCAATGGGGCTAAAAACACCATTTTCTAATTCTGCTTGTTATGTTCCATGGATTTCACATATGATGTCCATGAATTTTAAAGACACATTTTTATGCCCATAATGCGCTTATTTTCGAATGGGGGGAAATGCTGTTTTTAGGTTGTGTGTGAAAATAAGTCCAGGACTACAAATGCGCTTCACGTAAATGATGTCATCAAACAGAGGGAAACTTAAGCAAACTTCAAATCCTTCCTTCAGGAGGGAAAAACCACCATAAAACTGGCCATGTGGTAAGTAGAAGTTGCGCTAGGGGAGAGGAGATTCTGTGGTGACGTGCTGATGTCTGATTTGTAGTCATGCTCAGAGCCGGATTAAATAAATGGACTACACTAGGCAGGCTGCATTTTTTGGCCCCACCCCTCCATCGATGTTATTTAATGAATTGAAATCTGAAACTTACCAAAGTTACTAATAAAAGTTCATTCACATTTTACACAGCCTAGCCTTTGGTTACAAAATGGTTGTTTGTATACCAAAATAAGTCATGTGTTGCATGTTAAACATTCTATCAGACAATTTTTATATATTAATTTATACGTAATTATACAGCTGTATTATATGCTAATTAATTATCCTCATCTTATCTATTGGGAGTGTCATTGTTAAGGCAGTAGTACCAGTAAATAACCACTAGGTGTAATTAAACTATGTAAACAGAGCTAATATGTTTATCTTATTTGCTCTGTTTACATTTAATCACTACATTTAATTAAAAAGATTTTCTGCTAAATGCAATAGCTTACAACATTTATAAATGTTGACAAATCAATCACATGATGGTGGAAAGACATTCAAGAATAAATAGATTCATTTGAATGGGCTGAAGCATGTTTTAAAGGTGCAAAAACAAACTATAAACACGCAGCCTAAATTGTTACAGTATAAATTTTATACAATCTATAATCTTAAAAGAAATTATTTTAATAAAATGAAAACATTATCTTAAGTTTTGATCTTGCTTTATGCTCATTCACGCTGTTGTTGCCTCTGCTGAATTAGAAATTCGGTGTGAATTTTCTGAGTGTGAACTTATTGTTTTGCTATTTGAACATTAATAAAACATATTTGAAAAATAATTAATAAAACCAGGAACACTTACCAAGGAAACCATTTCGCATTCTCCACTCCGGAATAATCTTCAGCCTTCCAGTATCACAGGCCTCAATCACAGCAGAAACACGTCTAAAGAAATGTTCCTTGGTTAAGCTTCGGTTTATGTCTCCAGATCTCCTCTGTGATGCAGAGGGGATGGTTTAGTGCAAAGTACTCATGCATCCTGTCATCAATTTGGTACCACTTTGCAGTATCAGATGGGTAGCTTGTTAACACCCTTTCTGGGTCAAGAGGCTCCTGCTGTAAGACTATATTGGGCTCACTTCTGGCTGGCTGCTGTTCTTCCAGTTCGTCCTTCTGTGACGGCGTTGGCGCTACAGCGTCTTCCGCCGCATTTCGCGCTGCATCTTCCACCGCGTCTCCTCCGGGTGTGGCTCAGGCCCGGCCTTTGGCTCTGCTGACTCGAGCAGGTTCACAGTTGTCGGACGGCTGCCCAAATAGCCTGACAGAAACTTCTGTAAAGCTCCCCACTGTCTCTTCTTTTGTTCCTCATCATTAAATTTTTTTTTAACGTTTTGCCGCACCCGAAAGCATCGTGAAAGTTAGTCTACTCAAAAACACCTGCTAGCTTTGTTGCGTCCCGCTCTGACCGCTTCTCTGACGCCCTTAATTGGGTGGCGCCCAAGTTGTAGGCTACACTCATGGGCTGGCGTTAATGTGACGTAGCCAATGTAATGGTCTATGTTTAAGATAAACATTGTCACTATTTTTAGTTAATTAATAAATATAGAAAAAAATTGTAGATAGGAGTCCTATCTACAAATTCTATCATAGGACATTTGTACATTTAATTTTAATTTATTTATTTTTAATTATGTCCCTCTGTCTGGGCCCCATCCAGCCAATCAGGCCCTAGGCACGTGCCTACTTTGCCTTTGCGTTAATCCGGCTCTGGTCATGCTAGCAGCAAACTTTTACATGCTGATAAATCTCAAAGTACATGACAGACATGGTTGAAACACACGTTACTTTTAATTGAAATTGCAGTACAACACGTGTGCGATCCAGGGTGTATGGCCATGTGGATTAGAAAATATTGTTGTTAGCCTCATTGACTTACATTCATTTTTTCATTCTTCCCACGAGCCGACCGGAAAGAGAGGACACTTAGGCTCCCTGTAAGGCTAGACAGGAAATCGCACACGGTTTCAGTGTAAACCTCTTGGTAATTTTCAAAGTAAAAGACTGTTGCAGCGAAGCAATTTCATATCTATGTAGATTACGTCAACACAGGTTGGCCTAATGGCTTATTTATTCCCAGCATCGTTCCAGAAGTGCAGCTGTGTGTTTTTCATGGCTTTAAGCAGTGGAGAGGAACATCATCATAAATTACATCAGAGATATCAAATATGATTTCTTTCTTTTGAGTTTGATGGCGGACGGCATAAACTTGAGGGATTTTGTAATTTTGTGAGTTAAGCGAGGAAAACAGCGGACAGGCCACTTTGCTGCTGAAACCCTGGAGTGCAGTGAGTAAACCGTTATGCTCCGCTGACACTTCCATTGTAGGGATCAGTTTGACTGAATATTCTTTAAGAACCAGTACTGGTACTCCCCTTTAAAGCATTCTCTCAGATATTATCCAGTTAACACACAACTGAAGTTTAATAAAAAAGATAAAGCAAGACAGCCGAGAAGTTTAGTGCTAATAATGAACATTACACATATATAAAATCTACAATGTTATTTAAATATTACCAATTTTGTTGAACCATGTTTCTAAAAACTGATATACTTTTATCACAGAAAATGTAAATATTTAATAATTACCACCAACAAGTTCACAAAAAATGTTTTATATTGATTTTTTCACAGAATCCTTCATAGAGCTCCGGACCCCACGTGACTCTCAGTTAGTGGACGCCATTTTGGCATGCAAAAAAAGGTAAACAAACACGGATGTAACCATGAACATGAACGGGATCCGCTTGGATTTTACTTCGTTGGAGTTTACTTCACACTTTAAAACAGAAGAAATCGTTTTATATAGTCAGAAATTAAATAGACTAAACATCTCCGACCCTTACCGTGCCCCTGGGATACTTTTTAAAAACGCCAGAAGCTGTCGGAGCGGCCTTCTTACCGGCACAACACCGGACCTGACCGGGGAACCCCTTGGGATTCCCCCGGCCAGAGGAGCTGGGGAGAAGGTCTGGGACTCTCGACTCTACTGCCCGCTCCGACGCCAGAAGCTGTCGGAACAGACTTCTTACCGGCACAACACCGGACTGACCGGGGAACCCCTTGGGATTTACCCGGAGGAGCTGGCTCCGGCGGCTGGGGAGAGGGAAGTCACGCTACTGCCCCCGCAACCCGACTCCGGATACGCGGATGAAAATGGATGGATGGACGGACAAATAACAGATTTACACGTAAGCAGTCTCGGTGAGACAGATAATAGCAATCCAAAGTGCTTTTATGTGTGATCTGATCAACCATTGCTTAAAAATGAAATACAGCTTAGCCGGTTAATTGCTGTGATCATAAAACACGGAAACGGCAGCACGCAGAACTCACGAGGCAACGTTTTACGTGATGTTTACTTGTTGCTATGAGTAATAAGACAGAAAAAGCCACGCCAAAATAAGTTTAGGAAGCCCACTAAGAATCATAATAAAAGCATTTAAAATAAATACCATACACAGTTGAGGAAACGTTGGTTTAAATACCTGATATGAAGCGGTCGCTGCATAAGCGAAAACCTTTACTCTCGGGATCCCACAGTTTCATTTTCGCCCGGTCACTAGTGCATTTTATTACAATGATCCAACGTTTGTGGCGCTCCGGATCCTGGGGAATCCTGTAGAAGGCTCATTCCTTATGTCGTCCGCGTCTGTTCTGCATCCTGGGGCACAACAGGAATCTACCATATTTCCCGTTTGATTGAGTTTTCTGACAATAACAAATAGTCCAGCTGCCGGCTTCTGCATGCCAATATGGCACCGTTTCGATTTGAACTGTTGCATGCCGGGAGAAGTGACGTCAACTCCCGGAGCTCTATAACCTTTGATTAACAAAAGATGGCTTCATTTTTTGCAAGACAAAACAGAAGTGGTGAAACTATGGGAGTTGAATAGGAAAATAACGTTGAGTCCGTTTTTTACTTTTCACTGTAAATTAAACGATCATAATAGCGTTGTTATTACATATGAAAAAAACAAACACCATCCAAAATTATGCCATTGTAGCTTTATAGATAATCCTAATCCTCGAGTGTTTGTAGAAAAGGAAAAGGACAGTGGTAATGTGAAAGTGCAGTATGAGTACAGATCACGTAAAGAAACGAGTCCCAGCTCAGGGCGGAGCAGTGACGGAGCGGATGGCAGTGGAGCTTGAAGCCGTCATTGAGAGCTGCGTCTAAAACAGACAGCAGTTCACTCTCTATTCATTTAGTATCATTACAGGCCTCCTAAGAGCCCTAATGGGCCTAATAAAAAGACAGAGGTTATAATGAAACTTGAGGACCCTATATGAGTAAAAGGAGCAGGTGGAGGGGAGGGGGGGTGCCAGGGGACCTGGAGAACAAGGAGGCCAGAAAGAGAGAGAGAGAGAGAGAGAGAGAGAGAGAGAGAGAGAGAGAGAGAGAGAGAGAGAGAGAGAGAGAGAGAGAGAGAGAGAGAGAGAGAGAACATGATAACAGAAAATGTGAAAAAAACAATCAAAAGGGAGTAAAGTGGTGCTTAGAACTGTGTGAGGATTAAATATAACTTGAACAATCGTCTGGTTAGGCTGAAATTTGATTTTCACAACGCTAAAAATAACGCAAATAACAGCTTTCAATTGTTATTTTGTCCCCAGTTTAGTGCAGACTTTCTTCAGGGTTTCTTCTCCACATCTGGATGCTGAAGGACTTCTACATTAATGAAGCTATCTGCACTAATGACTCCTATTACCTCATCGTTAGGGCCATTTGCTTGGCGGGTTATGGGTGTAATGGTGGGCGTGGACTGTTAAACTGTAGGGACCCCTTTTCGTCTTAATTATTACTTAGTGACACTCTGACCTGGTGGCCTCGGGTAAAGTGTCCCCAGAGTGCCATGCCGTCCATTAATATCGCTGCTGGCAGATCTGAATTCAGATGGTTCAAGCTTTCAGGATCAATAGTGATACTTAGAAAATGTGACAGAAAATAAGGCAAACAATTTATCTTGCTTTTTCACAGCAGAACAAAACTTTACAACCAACAAGAGCGAAAGTAAAAAAGTTCACTCTTCGTAGAAATGGGTGTGTATTGGCAAAAATCCAATGGTATGATATGTATAACAATACAGGATGGGGCGGAGACAATACGATATATTAAAGTCCCATTAGTCATCACACACTGGTGAAATTCATCTCTTTATTTGAACTATTTAGGGGTTTACTCACCCCCAATACAACCCCTTAAAGCCGAGTGTCAAGCAGAGAGGCATTGGGTACCATTTAAGGTCTTTGGGATGACCCAACCGGGATTTGAACCCCGATCTCCCAGTCCCAGGGTGGACACTCTACCACTAGGCCACTGAGAAGGTAATACCATACCATAAAAGCCAAATAATAGTCTAAATTTATTTAGAAAATTCAGGTCAGATGTTTACAAGTAGAAGTGGTTGATACACCAAAATTTTACCAATGCCGAAATATACCGACGCCCTTTTGCCCATGTCAGTACAATAGGTATTTGAAAAAAAAAAAAAAGAAAAGACGTGTGTTGGTCGCCGATTTTCATGTTCCTTCAAGAAGCCATGCTACGAACTGGATAGGGAGGAGTCATGTTGTTTAGTCACATGACTCCGCCCCATCTGGTCTGTAACAAGAAGTGAAAGACAGTTCAAATGTTGAAGTAGCGGGCAGCGGAAACTGGCATTAGCGTCTGAATCCCAAATGTTACCAAACTGTTGTCGGAGAATTTTTGCGGGAACAGGCTTCTCCTTAATCAAATGTACCACCGCTACGTCTAACTGCCACTGTATGGGTAGTTATCGTCCATTTATCGCTATCGAAGTGAACTGCTCAATAAATTGTGGTGTTGATTTGTGGCAGTTTCACCCAGCCATACATCCAAGAAACATCCAGTGCTTTCTCAAGATCTTGTTGTTCCATCAGACTGAAGGTGGTAAAAACTGCTGCCACCTAGCAGTCGGAGTTTGAATTGCACCACATAAAGGAAATGCAATAAATGTTGGCATGTAAATTCTCAAAAAAAAAAAGATAGATGCACTGCTGCTGTTAAATATTGATTCAGTATTTTGAAAACGAAATATCACAATATTTCAGTTTATTGGTATTTTCTTACCTAATAAATAGCTCCATTAATAACATGCACATGCGAATCACCACCAGTGATGATTCTGCTCCTCTGGCAAAATCTAAGACCAGCTTTAGATTTCAAATTGCAAAAATAAATGTATCAGTTTCGATGTGAGAATACATTTTTGTGTTTACTGAATTGATCCCAGTTAACTGAGCTAAAACACCCATGAATCCACGTGTATTTTAGCTTTTTAGAAAATTTTAAACAACCATTTTGGGAAAAACTTTACTGTAAAGTTGGAACACCCCCTTGAATTTTCTTTAAACTGAATCTTCTGTGTAACGTAAGTGTTGTTTAGTTAAAATTCAGTGGATACATAATTAAATGTAAGACAACACAAACTGCAATGAAACAGAAAAACAACAAATCCATTAACAGCAGCAAAGCGTTGTCGGTGTTCAGAGTGAAACGCTCTCCTAACACTTGCATTTTAGCATCATGTAACCTGAATGTCAGGTGGACCATATGATTAGTGGCCTGTTTTGTGTTTAATTACTTGTGACAGCGACTAATGCTGATGCAGCAGTTCATTGTCTCTCAGACGATCAAACATTATTCTGATGCTGAGAACAGAGATTAGGGGAAACCCTAAAGAAAAAATAATGTAGAAAAATTTTTTAATTCTTTTATGTGAGAAAAATGTATTTTACATGTAAAAATGTTGTTAGTTTAAGAGTTTATAACACAGCGTGACTTACAAGGATCCAAGTTCCCAAACTTTCCAGAACCAGTAATGAGAAAAATATTTCTAAATCTAATAAAAAAAAGTTCATACAACTTATTTTAACAGAATTATAATGAGATTTGAAAAACACACTTTTTCTTTAAACATACTGAAGTCTGTAGTGTGTGTTCATTCTGATAAAAATAAAGAGAAAGAGGAAAATCAAACATTTACATAACAACATGTTATTTAGGAATCCATCAACAAGGGAGGAAGAATTTCCCTAAATTTTTCAGGATTTCCCTAAAATAAATCAATCCAACCAGCGGTCCGGTTCTATGTAGTCTCCTTAAGTGAGTAAGAGGATTGCTTTTCTTTAAGTGTGGAATTGAAATGGAACACATTGACACAGAGGCGGGCCCCGGGCCCCAGACTCTCCCACCCCACCCAGTCAAATCAAAGGTTTCAGCTGCTCTTTATTGATTAGATTTTAGAATATGGGACTAGCTTCTCCCCTAGGTGCAGATGAGCAGCAGATGTTAATTATCCTGTGTGTGTGTGTGTGTGTGTGTGTGTGTGTGTGTGTGTGTGTGTGTGTGTGTGTGTGTGTTGGAGGGTTGTGTACAACAGTTGGTAAACTACTTGAGTAATCTAAAATCCTGATGTTTGAATTATTTAAACAGCAAATGTTTTCTCATACATTTACTTTTTCTGTCACCACAACAACTGGACTGATTTTTTAGTTGATTCTTTCTGCCTTTTGTTTACAGAAATTCTAATTTTTTAGAAGATGCAGGGGTGATCCGTCACCTGGGATGTGTTTGGCCCAGCCGATGATGACCACCAGCTCACGGTCAGCGAGGTCACAGAGGGTGGTCAAAGCCTTGATATCCCCATCAGGCACGGTTGGGTCGGGCATGGCGTAGATCTTCTCCGGTTCCACAACCAGTAGATGGGAAACTATCTTGGACACTGGCAGAGTGAAATAAAACAGAGAGAAAGAAGTTAATTTTAAATATACTTTAGCAAGTCAAGCGGTAAGCTGCCCGAGTCATGAATATGATCAGTTTTGGTGAGCACAATTACAGAATGGTAAATGGCCTGTATTTGATATAGCACCTTCTAGAGTCCTGGAACCCTCCAAGACACTTTACAACACAATCAGTCATTCACCCATTCACACACACATTCACACACTGGTGGGATGAGCTACGATGTAGCCACAGCTGCCCTGGGGGGCACTGACAGAGGCGAGGCTGCCGAGCACTGGCGCCACCGGTCCCTCCGACCACCACCAGCAGGCAACGTGGGTTGAATGTCTTGCCCAAGGACACAACGAAAGCGACAGACTGAGTGGGGCTCGAACCTGCAACCTTCCGACTACAGGACGAGCGCTTAACTCCTGTGCCACCGTCGCCCGAACATTCAATTCTGCTTTTAACACTTTTGTTGTAATTTCTGAATATGCAAATGTAAAAACATGCCACATGCAATGTTTAAAGCTGGGGTATGCAGATAAAAATGATAGTTACTCTAAAATTGCTTCAATTTGACCATCTGACTCTGTTCTATGATATCAAGCAGGTACTCTTTCATATTTTATATTTCCCTCCAAGTCTTTCCCCACAGTCTCCAACCTGAGACCAATAAAACTGCATGCTCACAAGAGGGAGTTGTCAATAAGAATGTGCCCCAGTTCCCAGCATGCACTGCAGGGTGATGCAATGACGTGCATAGACATGAATACGTAAAAGTATCATTGGGCTCTGGAGCATTGCCGCCATATTGGATGGGTCCCTCACTATCTAAACACTACTAGAGTCTTTGCAAAGTGAGCAAATATGATTATTATTTTGTGCGGCCTATAGTTGCAACAGCTGGTGCACTATTGTAAACTGATCATGTGCCATTACTATTGACTTAGCCTACCTATTGGGATTTAAATTTTTTTTATTAAATTTATTAGTATTAGAAATATCATGTCATGCCATGTGTCTGATTTTGTGAAAAAGCTTGATAAAATGTGTTTTTTAGTTTAGTAAACTGCTTCCTGCAGTAGAAATAAATGAACTGGGCGTGAATAGAGACCCATTAAAGATGGTGGTGCAGCTGCCTCGCCAACACCTAGGCAACACCAGTCCACGTCACGTCCACATGTACAGTATGGTGCCTGTGCTGACGCACAGTCAGCTTAGCACACCAACCTAGCTTGAAGGCTAACTCAACCTGCATTGAATTAAAATCAGTCTGTAAACATCAAGCTAAGAGTGGAAAAAGGGGAGGGAGAGGAGTGAAAATAGATTTATTCTTTGTGAATTTGAGCTAAGTAATTAGCATAGCATTCAAGGTTACGCTACATCAGACTATTGTTTGAGCTTGTTGTAGCATTAGCAGCGATCGCGAGTGCTGGATTTCTGTCAGTTTTAGGTGTTTCCCTGCTTGAATACTGCAGATTTGATAAAAATGAATGACTATCAGCATTGGCCCTGGAACCCAAGTCCTTGAGAGGGGGTGGACACTCTCCTTTGCTGGAGTTGCTCCAGGTGAGAGGCGGAGGGCTGGGGTTGGCTTTTTGTTAGCCCCAAGACTCTCTGCCTGTGTGTTGGGGTTTACCCCGGGGGACGAGAGGGTAGCTTCCCTGCGTCTTCGGGTCGGGGAACGGGTCCTGACTGTTGTTTGTGCTTATGGGCCAAATATCTGTTCAGAGTACCCACCCTTTTTGGAGTCTCTGGGACGAGTACTCCATCAGGGGACTCCATTGTCCTGCTGGGGGACTTCAATGCTCACGTGGGCAATGACAGCATGACCTGGAGGGGTGTGATTAGGAGGAACGGCCCGCCTGATCTGAACTTGAGTGGTGTTTCGTTATTGGACTTCTGTGCAAGTCGCAGGTTGGCCATAACGAACACCATGTTCAAACATAAGAATGCCCATCGGTACACTTGGTACCAGGGCAGCCTAGGTCGCAGATCGATGATAGACTTTGTAGTCGTATCATCTGACCTGCGGCCATATGTTTTGGGCACCCGAGTGAAGAGAGGAGCAGAGCTGTCAACTGATCACCACCTGGTGGTGAGTTGGATCAGATGGCAGGAGAAGATGCCGCGTAGACCTGGCAGACCCAAACGCATAGTGAGGGTCTGCTGGGAACACCTGGCAGAAGAACCTGATAAGACGGTCTTCAACTCCTACCTCCGGCAGAGCTTTGACCGCATCCCGAGAGCAGTGGGGGACATTGACTCCGAGTGGGCCTTGTTCCACTCTGCGATTGTTGAGGCGGCTGTTGCTACCTGTGGTCGCAAGGTCGCCGGTGCCAGTCGTGGTGGCAAGCCCTGTACCCGCTGGTGGACACCAGAGGTTCGGGGAGCCATCAGGCTGAAGAAGGAGGCCTACAGGGCGTGGCTGGTCTGTGGGTCTCCGGAGGCAGCAGACAGGTACCGGATAGCCAAGCGGGGTGCAGCAGTGGCAGTAGCCGAGGCAAAATCTCGGGTGTGTGAGGAGTTTGGTGAGGCCATGGAGAAAGACTATCGATCAGCTCCAAAGAGGTTTTGGCAAACTGTCCGGCGCCTCAGGAGAGGGAGGCAGCAACTCACTCACACTGTTTACAGTGGGGATGGGGAGCTGCTGACGTCAACTGGGGCTATAGTCGGACGGTGGAAGGAATACTTTGAGGAGCTCCTCAATCCCACCTACGCGCATTCTGAGGAGGAACCAGAGCCGGGAGACCTGGGGATGGACTGTCCAATCTCGGGGGCAGAAGTTGCTGAGGTAGTCAAACAACTACACAGCGGTGGAGCCCCGGGGGCCGATGAGATTCGTCCTGGGTATCTCAAGGCTATGGATGTTGTAGGGCTGTCGTGGTTGACACGTCTCTGCAACATTGCGTGGTCATCAGGGGCAGTTCCTGTGGAGTGGCAGACCGGGGTGGTGGCCCCCATCTTTAAGAAGGGTGACCTGAGGGTGTGTTCCAACTACAGGGGGATCACACTCCTCAGCCTCCCTGGAAAGGTCTACTCCAAGGTACTGGAGAGGAGGGTCCGATCGATAGTTGAATCTCAGATTGAGGAGGAGCAACGTGGTTTTCGTCCTGGCCGTGGAACTGTGGACCAGCTCTATACCCTTGCAAGGGTGATGGAGGAAGCATGGGAGTTTGCCCAACCAATCCACATGTGTTTTGTGGATTTGGAGAAGGCTTATGCTGTGTCTCCAGAAGCACCCTGTGGGGGACGCTCCAGGAGTATGGGGTGGGTGGCTTTCTGTTAAGGGCCATTCAGTCCCTTTACCAGAGGAGCGTGAGTCTGGTCCGCATAGCCGGTAGTAAGTCGGACCTGTTCCCGGTGAGGTTTGGACTCTGCCAGGGCTGCCCTTTGTCACCGGTTCTGTTCATTACCTTTATGGACAGAATTTCTAGGCGCAGCCGTGGTGTGGAGTGTGTCGAGTTTGGTGGCAGGAGAATCTCGTCTCTGCTTTTTGTGGATGATGTGGTCCTCCTAGCTTCATCCAGCTCTGACCTTCAGCTCTTGCTGGGTAGGTTCGCGGCCGAGTGTGAAGCGACTGGGATGAGGATCAGCACCTCCAAATCTGAGACCATGGTTCTCGACCGGAAAAGGGTGGCTTGCCAACTCTGAGTCGGGAGAGAGGTCCTACCTCAAGTGGAGGAGTTTAAGTATCTCTGGGTCTTGTTCACGAGTGAGGGTAGGAGGGATCGGGAGATCGACAGGCGGATTGGTTCGGCGTCTGCAGTGATGCGGACGCTGAGCCGATCTGTCATGGTGAAGAGGGAGCTGAGCCAGCAAGCCAGGCTCTCGATTTACCGGTCGATCTACGTCCCAATCCTTACCTATGGTCAAGAGCTTTGGGTAATGACCGAAAGAACGAGATCGCGAATACAAGCGGCCGAAATGATTTTCCTCCGTAGGGTGGCCGGGCTCAGCCTTATGGGCCATTCCCATCTGTACTGGGTCGGCCTGGGCCGGATAGCGTAGGTTGTTTACATATCTGGGTGGCCTGGTATTTTTCCGGGCCAACCAAGGCTCATTGTCAGCCCTCTTCTCAAGGGGGTCTGCTTCAGGCCGACCAGGGCCAACACACCCACTGCTGACAGCAAATTCACACCTTCCATTAGAGCAAGCCTCTGATTGGTGGGTAGAATCAGCCCACATGGGCAAGGATGTGTGGAATCAACCGGGCCAGGCTGGGGCCGACTGGGGCTACCCGACCCGGGCCGACCCGGTACAGGTGGAAATGGCCCATTAGAGATAGGGTGAGGAGCTTGGACATTCGGGAGGGACTGGGAGTAGAACCGCTGCTCCTCCGGATCGAAAGGAGTCAGTTGAGGTGGTTTGGGCATCTGGTCAGGATGCCTCCTGGACGCTTCCCTGGGGAGGTGTTTCGGGCATGTCCTGCCGGCAGGAGGCCCCCGGGTCGACCCAGGACACGTTGGAGAGGTTACATCTCCAATATGGTCCAGGAACGCCTTGGGGTCCTGCCGGAGGAGTTGGTGGAGGTGGCCGGGGAGAGGATGGTCTGGAGCTCCCCAGTTGGGATGCTGCCCCCGCGACCCGGACCCGGATAAGCGGAGGAAGACGACGGCGACGAATGACTAGCAGCTCCTGCAAAATTTGATAAAGGCTGAGGAGACAATTTAGCAGTTAGAATCAGGTGTGATTGAACAGCAACACAACAAAAACATTACTTTTGATGTAGCACTACAAGGCTACTTGTGTGTGAATGTGTGCTATGAGGTGTAGCTTTTCATATTCAGCTTGATGACATCATACAAACAACCACAGTTTTAATAAAACATTAAACTAATATTTAAAGCTTAATACTTACAGGGTTTTTTGGCTGGAGGAGGGATGGTGAGTCCAAGATAGGAGCCATTCTCTGCATCCAACCTCCGTTTATACTTCTGTCGCCCCCCTCTCACTCGGTCCAGACGCACACCTGCAGGACAAAAGGTCACAGAGAACGTGGCTGCTTAGAAGAATCAAATTAAATAAAGTTATAGTCAGAAATTTTATTTTTTGAACACATCATATTTAGTCATTGCTCTCCTACTTTTGCTCAGCATCCATGAGGACATTATTTCATCTTTACTGTGTTTTTATAGCCGAGACGACAATAAAGCTCTACTTGACTCGACGCACCGTGATATTTAAGTACAACCATTCTGTTTACAGCTTCACTTCAGCTAAATCTTCATTATTACATTTAAACACAAAGGACAGCTTTATGATGGGATATTTGCTAATATAATCATTGTTAATCATAACGCTATGTCATTTATATTAAAGCTTATTATTGGGGAACATCAGCTTTTTTTCTGCTGAGTTATAAAACTCAACAATTAAAACACTTGTGGTGTTTTTGCAGCGTAAAACTGACATTTTAATTTGAGTTCTAATGAGTTTATTACTTTACAGGGGATTTATAATTGGTCAGTTTATTTCTGAAGGTAAATTCAGTGAAAGGAAATTTTTATGCCTTCATTTTGACACTTTTGACTCAGCCGTTTAGTGGAGGTCCCAGCATATATCTGAGACACTTCTGGGATTGTCTCCAAAGCCATCACAAAGGACACTAAATGCTCCACACACCTTACGAGCTGAACCCACACCAAGGGGCGAGCGGACGGGGAAACAAACAGATTTTTACATGGTCAAGTGGAATTGAGTCATGTGAGATTTCCCAGTGACTCGCATAAATTCCTTTGACTCCCCTGGAAACAAAAGAATCAGATTAGGATGGTCTTTCAATTTCCTGACACCGACTATCCACTAACCTAATTACCCAGCATGCCCAGAGGGAGCCCATTCTTCCCAGCAAACACAGTGAGATCATTTTATGCCTCGCAGATTGAAGCTAAATCGAGAGCCCCTCTTCTAACACAGCTTTCCATTTGCACGCCTTAAAGTAATCAATAAGGCTTGTAAATAGACTTCTTGTTCTTTGAACACATGTGGATGTGGTTGTAATAAGTTGAGGCCAGCGAGGAGCTGGTGCTGCTTGGGCTGTTGTACTTGTTACTATTACTTAAGTTAAATTAAAATTATACATCTGGAAAATGTGTGCATGCACACATCCCAAAACCCAAAGCTTCTAGCTTTCCACCCATCTTGAAAAATCGAATTCAAGCACTTCAGGGGAAATTTCGAGCATTTACAGAATCTTAATCATCCTGTCTAAAGTGGTAATTAACTCATTCTCTGCCAATGACGACTAAAGTCGGCAGTTGCATTTTTTGACTGTGTGGGCGTCGAAACGAGCCCCGCACCGTGAGAACAAACATCCCATCTCTAAAGCTGATCTTCATCCACATACGTCACACGTCACATGATCAGGAAGCAGAAAGTCCATGTGTTAGGAGATCGTTTTGGGCCGCTGCTGTAAAAAAAAGTGAGGCGCAAACCGGAAAAGCTTCTACCGATCTCAATTCGACAACGGATTATGAAAGAACAGATATCGCTCGAAACACGCAGATTCTTCCTGATATAAGAGTTGAGTCTACTCTTTGTTTTGTTAGTTTTGGCGTTATCATCATAGAGTGCAACGTTCTGTGACTCCTATAAAAACAGTGAAAACGCTGAAAAACGCTGGCCGCAAAGGGCTTTTTTGATCAGGAAACGCTGGCAGTGAATGGGATAAAATTGTTCAAATGCTGGTGAAAGGTCATCCAGGTCATGGTAATCCAAAGTGTTCAACTAGACTTCTTTGGTTCCTTGAAGACTATGTCAAACCTCATCAATTCTGACTGGAAAACGAGCGAGCCAGGCTTGTAAACTGTTGCTGTCTGTTGTTACTTAACAATCTGAAACTACCTATGAATACCCGTCCTCCATGCACCCAAGGAGTTGTTTAAGTTGTTAGGTCCTATTGTGTTGTAATGGTTGTGTTGATTAGATGCAGGAGAATGTGATCAAGAATTAAACTGTTTTGGAATTAGGTTTAGCGCTACAATGCAGTGCTAAACAGCAACAGTTCATAAGCTCGACTTTTCCATATTCGAGTCAGAACTGACAAAGCTCCTCAGATGAGAAGCGAAACGCCTTCATGAAACCAAAGAAGTCCATTTGCCTTCATTTGAACCCTTTGGCTAGTTTTAAAGAATCATTTGGGGATTCAAATGGTTAGTATTTCACCAAATAAAAGGATATTGATACCTTGGTTTAAAATAATGAATATATTTTGTCATATTTAACTAAAACTGTTAAGTGATAAAATAAAAGGTTTGAAAAATGAAAGTCAACATGGAAGTTTGACCTTTTAAATGCTGTAGAAACATTTTCTAGCATTTTCATGAGTTTGTCCATGACATCACACACACACACACACACACACACAAACACACACACACACACACACACACACACACACGCACGCACGCACGCACGCACGCACGCACGCACACACACGCACGTGCACACGTGCACAGACACACACACACACACGCGCGTTTTCCTGCTGTGGGCTGCCAGGTCACATGGTTGCAACAACAACGTGACAAACAGCCAGAGTTCAAATTCCAAGATCTGCAGGGGCTGTTTGTACTGGAACATCCGACTGGACCAGGATTAATAGACATCAAGAGGAATTAGAAGCTCTGTGCAACAACAGTTTCACTTTACCGCTCAACAACATGAAACGGTCAAGACCTGAAGCGAGAGGGTGGAGCGACAGAGAGAAAAACGGATGAATGGTTCAGATGGTGCTGAAGAACGGGGAGGGTTAGGGAATGAGACGGAGGGAGCTGTTGTTTTTGGCTGAATATATCAGATTTCTGCAAGATTGTTGTTTTTTTTCCTTCTTCTCAGTCCTCCAGTCTGTCAGTCTGGCTCTGTGGCTCATCCTCTCAACATCAGGTGTACATCTCCACCCTGACGGTCAGCCTGTCCCAGCCAGTGCCTGACCTGTGCTCCATGGATTATGTACACCCCCACCGCATATGTGACACGGAGCAGCATGGAGAATCCAACCACAACAAGACAGCTGGATGAGGCCCCTTGTGTGAGGCTGGGGAACGGGGGGTTACTGTCAGCACAACATTCCACGCTTCATATTTACATATCAGCCTTCAAGTTTCAAGACAGAAAAAACATATTTAAACGACAACCAGGAGATCCTGGTATACCAGGCACACATCTTTGTTTCTGTTGTCTATGTAGAAATCATTAAGCCAAACTCTAAATGCATAGAGTGAGGTTATGAGGTAAAACAGGTGCCCTAACAGTAATAAATCAACAAAGATCACACTCTTTTAGCGTATGCCGCCTGACAGTTCATCCCTGTAATGAGTGCTTTTATTTATGTGTTGAAAGACGATGAGGTGTATTTACATCCATGTGATCTCCATGGCCACCTGACCCCGGATTCCCTTTCACATTCACTATAGTTATTGACTGGTCGAAGCTCAAAGAAAATTCCTGATTGAAACATTTATGCCGTTTCTGTACAACGGGGATTCCCAAAGTGTGGTGCGCGCACCGGGTGCGCGATCTGCCGCTAGGGGGTGCGCAAGGTGAAAAGTGTAATGGCTGTGGAGCTCAGAGAAGTCTGTCAAAAGTCACCATTAGCGTAGCCAGAAACTCATTTGTGGGTGGGCCTAAGAAAATGTAAGTGGGCACAATAAATGTAATTGAAACCAAGTATATTTTGCTTGTGTGTGTGTGTGTGTGTGTGTGTGTGTGTGTGTGTGTGTGTGTGTGTGTGTGTGTGTGTGTGTGTGTGTGTGTGTGTGAGTGTGTGTCCTCTGCACATGCCCTAGCTCAGGGGTCGGCAATCCGCGGCTCTAGAGATGCATGCGGCTCTTCCATCCATCTGATGCGGCTCTCTGTGCTTGTAAAATAATGAATGGATATTTAAATAAAATGCTTTATATTTTTTTCTCCTCCTTGAACCGTCACCTTATCGTGGTGGAGGAGTTTGAGTGCCCTAATGATCCTAGGAGCTATGTTGTCTGGGGCACTTAGTGCCCCTGGTAGGGTCTCCCATGACAAATTGGTCTTAGGTGAAGGGTGAGACAAAGAACGGTTCGAAGGATCTTTCATGGCGGTGAAAACGAAGAGTCGGAGTACCCGGCCCGGAGGGTTACCGGGGTCCCACCCTGGAGCCAGGCCTGGGGTTGGGGCCCGTGAGCGAGCGCCTGGTGGCCGGGCTTTCGCCCATGGGGCCCGGCCGGGCCCAGCCCGAACCGGATACATGGGCTCGTCCAACTGTGGACCCACCACCCGCAGGAGGAACATGAAGGGTCCGGTGCAATGTGAATCGGGTGGCAGACCAAGGCGGGAGCCTTGGCGGTCCAATCCCCGGACAAGAAAACTAGTTTTTGGGACATGGAACGTCACCTCGCTGGCGGGGAAGGAGCCGGAGCTTGTGGCAGAGGTTGAGCGGTACCGGCTAGATATAGTTGGACTCACCTCGACACATTGCATTGGCTCTGGAACCCGAGACCTGGAGAGGGGTTGGACACTCTACTTTGCTGGAGTTGCTCCGGGTGAGAGGCGGAGGGCTGGGGTTGGCTTTTTGTTAGCCCCGAGACTCTCTGCCTGTGTGTTGGGGTTTACCCCGGGGGACAAGAGGGTAGCTTCCTTGCGCCTTCGGGTCGGGGAACGGGTCCTGACTGTTGTTTGTGCTTATGGGCCAAATATCAGTTCAGAGTACCCACCCTTTTTGGAGTCCCTGGGACGAGTGCTAGATAGTGCTCCATCAGGGGACTCCATTGTCCTGCTGGGGGACTTCAATGCTCACGTGGGCAATGACAGCTTGACCTGGAGGGGTGTGATTGGGAGGAACGGCCCACCTGATCAGAACTCGAGCGGTGTTTTGTTATTGGACTTCTGTGCAAGCCGCAGTTTGGCCATAACGAACACCATGTTCGAACATAAGGATGCCCACCGGTACACTTGGTACCAGGGCAGCCTAGGTCACAGGTCGATGATAGATTTTGTAGTCGTATCATCTGACCTGCGGCCGTATGTTTTGGACACCCGAGTGAAGAGAGGGGCGGAGCTGTCAACTGATCACCACCTGGTGGTGAGTTGGATCAGATGGCAAGGGAACATGCCGCGTAGACCTGGCAGACCCAAACGCATAGTGAGGGTCTGCTGGGAACGCCTGGCAGAAGAACCTGTCAAGACGGTCTTCAACTCCCACCTCCGGCAGAGCTTTGACCACGTCCCGAGAGCAGTGGGGGACATTGAGTCCGAGTGGGCCTTGTTCCACTCTGCGATTGTCGAGGCGGCTGTTGCTAGCTGTGGTCGTAAGGTGGCCGGTGCCAGTCGTGGTGGCAACCCCCGTACCCGCTGGTGGACACCAGAGGTTCGGGGAGCCGTCAGGCTGAAGAAGGAGGCCTACAGGGCGTGGCTGGTCTGTGGGTCTCCGGAGGCAGCAGACAGGTACCGGATAGCCAAGCGGGGTGCAGCAGTGGCAGTTGCCGAGGCAAAATCTCGGGCGTGGGAGGAGTTTGGTGAGGCCATGGAGAAAGACTATCGATCGGCTCCAAAGAGGTTCTGGCAAACTGTCCGGCGCCTCAGGAGAGGAAGGCAGCAACTCGCTCACACTGTTTACAGTGGGGATGGGGAGCTGCTGACGTCAACTGAGGCTATAGTCGGACGGTGGAAGGAATACTTTGAGGAGCTCCTCAATCCCACCAATGCGCATTCCGAGGAGGAACCAGAGCTGGGAGGCCTGGGGATGGACTGTCCGATCTCGGGGGCAGAAGTTGCTGAGGTAGTCAAACAACTACACAGCGGCGGAGCCCCGGGGGCGGATGAGGTTCGTCCTGGGTATCTCAAGGCTATGGATGTTGTAGGGCTGTCATGGTTGACACGTCTCTACAACATTGCGTGGTCATTGGGGGCAGTTCCTAGGGAGTGGCAGACCGGGGTGGTGGTCCCCATCTTTAAGAAGGGTGACCTGAGGGTGTGTTCCAACTATAGGGGGATCACACTCCTCAGCCTCCCTGGAAAGGTCTACGCCAAGGTACTGGAGAGGAGGGTCCGATCGATAGTTGAATCTCAGATAGAGGAGGAGCAATGTGGTTTTCGTCCTGGCCGTGGAACTGTGGACCAGCTCTATACCCTTGCAAGGGTGATGGAGGGGGCATGGGAGTTTGCCCAACCAATCCACATGTGCTTTGTGGATTTGGAGAAGGCTTATGACCGTGTCCCCAGGGGCACCCTGTGGGGGACGCTCCAGGAGTATGGGGTGGGTGGCTTTCTGTTAAGGGCCATTCAGTCCCTTTACCAGAGGAGCGTGAGTTTGGTCCGCATAGCCGGTAGTAAGTCGGACCTGTTCCCAGTGAGGGTTGGACTCCGCCAGGGCTGCCCTTTGTCACCGGTTCTGTTCATCACTTTTATGGACAGAATTTCTAGACGCAGCCGTGGTGTGGAGTGTGTCGAGTTTGGTGGCAGGAGAATCTCGTCTCTGCTTTTTGCGGATGATGTGGTCCTCCTAGCTTCATCCAGCTCTGACCTTCAGCTCTTGCTGGGTAGGTTCGCGGCCGAATGTGAAGCGGCTGGGATGAGGATCAGCACCTCAAAATCTGAGACCATGGTTCTCGACCGGAAAAGGGTGGCTTGCCACCTCCGGGTCGGGGGAGAGGTCCTACCTCAAGTGGAGGAGTTTAAGTATCTCGGGGTCTTGTTCACGAGTGAGGGTAGGAGGGATCGGGAGATCGACAGGCGGATTGGTTCGGCATCTGCAGTGATGCGGACGCTGAGCCGATCTGTCGTGGGGAAGAGGGAGCTGAGCCAGAAAGCCAGGCTCTCGATTTACCGGTCGATCTACGTCCCAATCCTCACCTATGGTCATGAGCTTTGGGTAATGACCGAAAGAACGAGATCGCGGATACAAGCGGCCGAAATGAGTTTCCTCCGTAGGGTGGCCGGGCTCAGCCTTAGAGATAGGGTGAGGAGCTCGGACATTCGGGAGGGACTCGGAGTAGAACCGCTGCTCCTCCGGATCGAAAGGAGCCAGTTGAGGTGGTTTGGGCATCTGGTCAGGATGCCTCCTGGACGCCTCCCCGGGGAGGTGTTTCGGGCATGTCCTGCCGGCAGAAGGCCCCCGGGTCGACCCAGGACACGTTGGAGAAGTTACATCTCCAATCTGGTCCGGGAACGCCTTGGGGTCCTGCCGGAGGAGCTGGTGGACAAGGCCGGGGAGAGGACGGCCTGGAGCTCCCTAGTTGGGATGCTGCCCCCGCGACCCGGACCCGGATAAGCGGAGGAAGACGACGACGACGACGACGACGGCTTTATATTTTACCGCATAAATTTTACATCTGTAAGCTAATTCTAAATGTAAAGATTGTCTGCATAAACATGAACAGGTCCAACCCGGTCTACTGTGAGACCGGGTTGACGCGTCACGCTTGTGCGTAATCATATCGGCGCTTTCTGAGCTGACGACGTTGTGAGATTCTGGGACTCTACTCAGACGCCACATTGGAGACAGGAACAAGCACAATTCAGCCAAATTTTCATCATCAGGGAACATTTTCTAAGTGACAAGTCTCTCTGAGAGACCGGGTTTGGAAAACTCTCGCTTCAGTGGAAGGAATCTTCCCGCATGCGCGCTGGTTCTGCAACGCGCTCCAAGCCCCTCTCCACATCTTCAGCTCGCTGTGCACCTTATGTACACACTGACAGCGAGCTGTGCTGAGCGGTGTCCAGCTCAGATGTTCAGATGGGAATCTTTTCTTGGGTGATTTAGCTACATCTGCGATTTGCGAAACGAATAAAGTGTCAGTTCGTCTGCATGCGTCAGGGTAATTCTTTCTATTATTTCTCCGTCAAAATAAACAGCCAAATACGGGAACTGTCCGGTCAACACAAGCCCTGCTTTTCACTGTTCTGTTTTCTTGTGACAATTGTTACAAATTTAACTTGATTAACACCAGAGCCAGGCGCACTGCACCGTTATCTCCGTTACTGTAAATGAGGGAAAAACAAAATGATCGGATCCTTTTCTGACCTTCCCCACCTACAAAGTTTAATTACAACAATCAAACGTGACAGAGCCTGGATTTGTATTCTGAACAGTCTAAACATGTTTTAAAAAGAAACGTATGACAAAAGTGGCACCTGCTCAGTAAAACCACCAACAGGGTGAAAAATATCAAAATATTGTCGGCAGAGACGGGCTACAACTTCTGGATCCATTTTATATAAATCGTTATATTGATTATCGTCGTATGAAAGATAGCTTTGACGTACACGAGCGACCGGTACCGGCTGCTGTCACCTGTTGTGAGCAGCGCTCTGCTGTCTGAGGGTAGGCCCCGCCCACAACGCCGCGGCTGCTGTAGCTCCCAGTGTTTTCTTTACTGTGGGAAATGGGTAATAATGGCTCTTTGATGGGAACAGGTTGCCGACCCCTGGTTTAGAGTGACGTCTGATATATATATATATATATATATATATATATATATATATATATATATATATAGCCATGCCCTGATGTGGGGCTGGGGGGTGCGTCAACATGGTCAGGACATTGAAGGGGGTGCGCGGCTAAATAGGTTTGGGAACCACTGCTGTACAACTCTTGTGAGTTAATTAATTTCATTTATGTTGATTATTTAAACTTTTAAAGAGGGCATAAACTCAATATTTCAATACATCTGCTGTGGTGTCTAGTGGGACACCTTTGGAGTAGTTCCTTGTAGGCAAAACACTCTGGCGCACCTGTTTCAGGGAGTTTCAGCCTGAGGAGCAGTGCAAAAAAAACGACAGAGTTTGGAGTCTTAGTCATTAATATTTATGATTTTCTGACATCTCAACTCTGATTAGTCAACAGGTATGCAACTCTTCCACTGCCTCCAATTGCTCTGCAACGTTGAGGTTTTATCTCCACAACTATTTTCAGCCGCTCACCTGTCAGAGGCACTTCCTTCTACAGAATGTGTCAGAAGTGACTGACTGGTTAACACTGCCAAGTGGAGATTAGGAGCTCCCCATTTTAGCTCCTCCTAAACTCACTCTTTACCACACACTCAAACCTTGTCCTTCCATGCAGCGCCGCTGCTAATGGCCAAGCCTCTGAAGAGCTGTGGGACGGGCGTTCGGCAGCTTTCGTTTGATCGTTGGGTGGGCTGCAGGAGGGAGAAAGGGAGGGAAAAAGGGTGGCATCCCACCTGCTATAATCCTCCGTCGGGCTGACGAGACAAAACTGGAGTTGTTCCCCAACGACTGCGAACACTGGCATCGGTCCCTTTATCGTGTTTTACACTCGTCATAAATCTGAGCTGGCGTGTCCACAAGGGGTATAACTGTGTCTTAGACCACAAATGTGCCTGCAATCGACAAACATCTGCAAGACTGAAAAAGACTGGGTCGATTCATAATCCCTGGTGTGTTGGCCGAGCAGATGCTCGCTTCGTTGTGGGTAAAAGAGAAAAGAAAAAAGGGAGAAGGGTGACGGCAGGAAACATGTACCTCAAGGTCTGGTTCCACGTCGCCTGTCAGGGAGGATGACATACTTTTTGACATGTGTGTAAATGAATGTGTGCTGTGGTTGTGAGAGGGTTGTAAAGAGGTCAGCGCTTCACTAAATCCCCCTCTCTTCAGAGGAACATGTGTTATCCTCCGTGTCTGATCTATCACCTGCCAGACAGTGCGGACAGGCCAGCGGAGAGGCTCTGGGTGGGCGCTGACTCTCAGCTGCTCCTTGCCAGTTACTCTGACACCCTGGAAAGCAAACAAGACCCCAAACGTACTCTGCTCGGTCGAAACGAGCAGCAAGGGGTCAGAAGTTACTAAATCTTTACGCCTTGGTTGGTACAAAGCAGCACAAAGACATCCTTATAGCATAGACCTTGGGTATATCTATATTTTGATGATGTAATCTAAGTGTATAGATTGCTTTCTGAACTAAGCGCATTGATTGGGAAGGGACCTGACAGTCTGTGATATTGGATATGGCTTCACTAATCTTTTGTGTATGTGGCTGGAGGAAAATAAGGCCGTAACATTATCCTTGTAGCCACGTTTGCTCAGGAAAGACTGCTGATCCCTATCTGTGGTCGGGCGAGGGCGAGACAGCGGTGCGGGTTGCCAAAATAGTCTGGCAGCTTGTATTCAACCACCGCATTACAGCAGTGTCAGAAAATCTCTACAAAAACACCCAACTACCACTAAAACATCCGGCTCTAATTACCAAAGAGCAACGGCTCGGGTGTCTTCTGTTAAAACTGTTAAAGATTTTCATTCATAATAGAGACCGAGCGGCACTTCTTCTGTTTCCACATACGTGCTAATGGGCATTGGTTTTGCTGTATTTTGCAAACATCTTTAGATGACCAAAAAGAGCACGTTCAACACGTAAATTCAGAGCAGTAATTTATTGCGCCACTTAACACTCTACGGTAATGCTAAGGAGTGTTAGTGTCGCTATTAGTCGCGGGTGTTGGCTCCCGGAAGCGATCACTGACACCCTGCCTTCTGAGAGTTGTAATTACGGTAGAGTTTTTCCACTGGAGCCTGTGACCTTTTATCAGTCTCAGTGGGACATTTGAGGGGTTTGCTTTAAAAAATAAAATACCGCATCCCGCTAACATTTACCCAGAACACCTAGATGACACCTACACATACGCTCTTCTTGCACTACACTGAACACTTTGGACAATATGTTCACCGTGACTTGGTCTGTCCTCCTTGCTAAATTACGCTGAAAAGCCCGTCCACTCTGGTTGGTTTGGTTTGATTGTCACTTGACACCAAGCGCACCTGAAGCCAACCAACAGCACTAAGAGAATTAAAGTCAGCTGGTTTGTGGCAGGTGTTAAAATGAATGAGTTTTTATTCCCACCCTGCTAACAGTGCTGAAGAGCTGTGGCAGCTGGCGCTTTATGATTCAAGATGGCAGCTTGGCATGAAGAGCAGAAATATTTGATACATTTAGAACAACTGATCACATCGAGCCCAGACGGCATCTTTTGCTTTGGTTACTGCTGCACGGAGCCGCTGCTGGGAAAATAGCACGCTTCAGTTCAGTTACGAATCTAAAGGCTTTGTTCTTTTTTTTTTTTAGATGAACACAAAATGATTTAAGATGGAAATTTTTTTTTTGCAACATACTGTGGAACGTTCAAGATTTACGCAAAAAAAAAAAAACACTTTTATGCTTACCAAATTGCCCCACAAATGTTGACCCTAACTTCAGATAATGTGTAATTAAAGAGAACTCTGCTTTAACATCAAATTGATTTCCATGTTATGTAATTTTAATAAATGAAAAGCTAGAACATCCGTCCTTTTGATATTATGTAAAAGTATGTCGAGGTTTTACTACTTTGCTGGTGAATTTTCTTACCTATGTACATTTCATCAAGTGACTCACCCCATTAACCTTTTAAAAACATAAAATAACATTTAAATTAACTAGAAAACATCCTTTATATTGGATCTTTATCTGGTCGTAGTTTGTGAAACCTTATTTAACTGATTTTTATCGAATTGTTTCAACTTGTTGTTGGGTTTTCTGTCATGTTTGGTTTTTGTGGCAAGTCTTTAGCTTCCTCTGTTTTTAAAAACTTTTGACAAAGCACATGGTGCTCCCAAAAAAACTCATTTACGCTCTCACAAACCGTACATTTGTTGTAATTCAAGACATAAATGTTAAAGCCAACATATATACAGAACAGGCCAAAAGTTTGGACACACTTTCTCACTCAATGTGTTTTCTTTATTTTCATGACCTTTGACAGTACATTGATAGATTCACATTGAAGGCATCAGAACTATGAAAGTACACATGTGGAGGTATGTCCATAACCAAAAAAGGTGAAATAACTGTGTCACAAACTCCTCTAGCTAACTACATTTCCCAGCATTCTCGCCACCACTTCCCAACATTCCCGCCACCAACGTGGCTTGCCGACGTCATCACGCAGACACTATATACGGAAGCACCGGCGTTCATTCATTACTCAATCATCGTTCCTACCAGACTTTGAATCGAGTTCTCAGGCTTACCAGCCCTCAAACCCAACCAAAAGGATCTAAACATGCTGTCTACTACCACCACTCCGCGCCTGGGCCACAGACCATCTCTGCTACGTTTCAGCTCTGCCACAAAACCTGACAAACTGAAAATATTATTTATATCCTATATCTGACTTCTAAATAGCCATCTTTGCTTTGTTTACTGCGTAGATCTTAGCAAGCTCTCGATGGGCTTCAAGAGGTAATCACCTGAAATGGTTTTGCAACAGTCTGGACTACCTCATGAAGCTCATTGAGAGTACCGGTATGCTGAGAGTGTGCAAAGCAGTAATCAAAGCAATGGGTGGCAATTTTTTAGGAAATAAAATATAAAACATGTTTTCAGTTAGTACACTGTTTTTAGTTCAGTACATAACTCCACATGTGTATATATATATATGTATATATATACATATATATATATATATATATATATATATATATATGTATATATATACATACACATATATATACATATACATACATACATATATATGTATATATATATATATATACATATATATACATGTATATATACATATACATACATATATATGTATATATATATATGTATATATGTATATATACATGTATATATATATATATATATATATATATATATATATATATATATATATATATATACATGTATATATACATATATACATATACATACATGCATATATATGTATATGTATATATATATATATATATATATATATATATATATATATATATATATATATATATATATATATACATGTATATATACATATATACATATACATACATGCATATATATATATATATATATATATATATATACATGTATATATATATATACATGTATATATACATATATACATATACATACATATATACACACACACAGACACACACACACACACAGACACACACACACACACACACACACACACACACACACACACACACACACACACACACACACACACACACACACACACACACACACACACACACACACACACACACACACACACACACACACACACACACACACACACACACAATTTTTACAAAAATTAAATTTGAAACAACTGAAACAATTGTTAAAAATGTGTCTTTTCTGAAATATTTGTGCTGATGCATCTAATTTTTCAATGAAAAATAATTAGGAAGCAATGCACAGCTACAGGCTAAACGACCACTGAGTTGCCACAGAGACCAATTTGCTGTTCCACCCCAAAATGTTCACTGCCCCCTGCCAAAAAGAAAATCTATAATTCTGGGGTCGCCACTGACAAAACACACACCTACAGCGACCTAGAGTCACTACTCAAAGTGGACTAAGTGACCTTTTCTTCAAAGCTCAAATCAATTAATTCGCTGCATTTGCTTTTATCCTGCCAATTCTATTATTGCAATGGACACTAAAGTCAAATGTTAGTTTTCCTGAATTTAATTAATTGAATCTTTTGGGTACTGCTGCTGTTTTACTACCTTTACTATTATTACATTAGCTGGTTTTACTATTCCACTTGTTTTCTGATCACTTCACTAAATGAGCAGAATGGGTCAGTTCCCCTCAAATGTATTACGTGAATTCAGCAAGAGGACCGTACGCTGACACTATGCAGAGATCAAAGTCTAGTTGTTCTTTGTACATGTCTGGACTGGCAGAGAAAACAGATGCTGCAGCGCAAAGAGAGAGAATCAAACACGGCCGAGATAAATCCGTGGAGATGAACCAAGGGCCTGTCGTGTGTAATCTTGAGCCTGCAGTTAACTGCTGCTGGCCTTAAACATGTTGGTGTGGAAGCGTATAAATAAATGTTCAAAAATGCATCAGAATTATTTTATTTCTAACAAAGAAATTATTTCTGGAAAGGACCAAAAACATTCAAATTCAGCATTCTGCGGTCACTCTTAATGTAAAAATATTCGTGGCTCCATGAATGCGTATAGCTCTCGTAGCTAAACACAAAAAGCTATCACAAAAGTGACATCTTTCTATGAAAAGAAGAGACAAAAAAGGAAAAGAAAATCCATGGGGTAGATTTTCTCTCTGTGCTCCCAGAGGTCCCACACCGGACGAGAAACAACACGTGCAGGAAGTGAGGCGGCATGTTCGGAAAGCGTTTAGCGGATCAATACGGCAAGCAGGAGAGGGGAAGGATGGCAGACTCAGACAGAGCGGGAGAGGAAGAAAGACACCCAGGGGAGAGTGGAAAAGTCTCGGGGGAACGGCCTGTGCGCTTTTCAGGAGTACTGTTACACATTTCACAGTCCCAGTAAGAACATCCAACTCAGCAGCTTTCCCAGCCCATCTGAGCTCAGCACGCAGAGGCTCGGCGGTGTGAGGACAGGTAAGTGAGGCTCCTGTATTTGATATAGCGCTTTCTAGAGTCCTGGAACCCCCCAAGGCGCTTTACAACACAATCAGTCATTCACCCATTCACACACACTTTCACACACTGATGGTGATGAGCTACGATGTAGCCACAGCTACCCTGGGGCACACTGACAGAGGCGAGGCTGCCGAGCACAGGCGCCACCGGTTCCTCCGACCACCACCAGCAGTCAAGGTGGGTCAAGTGCCTTGCCCAAGGACACAGCGACAGACTGAGCGGGGCTCAAACCTGCAACCTCCCGATTACGGAGCGAGCACTTAAGTCCTGTGCCACCGTCACCTGAGACAGGGTAAGATGTGAAGCATCTCACCACCGTCTCCCCTTGAGGATAAACCCGGCTTTAATATGGGATCATGAAAAAAACTATTTGTCTGTTTGTGGTTTCGACAACGGCTCTGAAGTTCAAACCAGTGAAACTGATAATATCTGATAAGATTTAAAAGATGATGACTTCTCTAATCATTTTGTCCCAGAAGACGGAGGAACGATTCCCAACAGTAGCTTTGGATTCAAATCTAAATTAAAATACTGAGACTTGACGAGTAAATCATCTTTGGTTTACTTTAAAAGTTTGATTCATTTCCAGAAAAAAAAACACCCCTCGTTGATGTTTGGTGACCGTTGGTGGGGTTCTGACCTCAAACCACCACAATAACCACAACGAGAACAACAACAAAAATGATCATTTTAAGTTTAACAGCTTCAAGATTTCTCTTGGTTGGTGTTTAGTGACTTTTTACTGCATTGTTTAACTCAACTTTACAGTTCAATCAATTCAGCAGAGATACTGAGCACTTCCTGTTGGACGTGACCCCTAGACAAGCCAGAAGTGCTTCATCTTGCTGCGTCTGAAGGTTTTATGTTTGCAAATAATTGAAAAGAGTTTCTCATGAAGGACTTTTTAGGTTTATGAAATAATTTCTTTTAGAAAATTGCTGTTATGAGACAAAAGCCTAGCAGGCTAGCCATTAGCTTATCAATCCTATCAATCCCTGAACAATGGCTGTTTATGAAGCTACATCAGGGATTGTCCCACAAACACACATTTAAAATCTAAATTAATTACATAACATGACACCCCCCTCCCCTCCCCAAAACAAAACTAAATAAAATCAATTGAAAGGTAATAATCACACAACTTCTTAAAAAATAGAAATATTCAGATAACAAAACTGATTGTGACGTTTCCATCTGTAAATTAAACGGAACAAATGGAAGAATATTCCTAAATTAAAGGAATAAAAAGGGCTCACCTTCCTTCAACATCCCAACTTTGAGACACTTCATGAAGCGGCACGCCTGGCAGGACTTCCGCCTCCTCTTGGTGATCTCACACTCGTTAGTGGCTGGACAGCTGTACTCGATATTTCCTGCAGAAAAATGTGAAATTGTAATGTTTTGTGTAAAATGTGCATCAGACAAAAAAACATGTGAGATCACTCAAACAGGGAAAATCTTAGGATGTGTGTGTGTGTGTGTGTGTGTGTGTGTGTGTGTGTGTGTGTGTGTGTGGACACCTGTCCCAAGGTGACTCAGTGTGACACCTCTGAAGGCGAGGAGGGTTTAGATACATTTTGATGAGACGTGTTATCCCCCCCCCACGGAGCTCAAACATCATTTTGATTCATAGAAATTATTTTCAGTAATTCAGAGCGACCTCTCCGCCCAAAGCACAGCTGCCTTTCCCAAAGATCTGCCGTTAGACCGGACAGTCTGAGGCTGCCGTATTATGTGGCAAAGCTCGATGTATTATTCAAGTCCGTCTTGACGGTTCTCGGCTCAGAATGGAAATATTTCCTATGCAATTTAATCAGTCGGATCCAAAAACAGCCAGAAATGCAGACATATTGAACCTACTGCCACTTAAGCGCTGCCACTCGTTCTCACCAGATCCGCTTCTTCTCTTGTATTCATTCTTTTTTTTTCTCTGACTCATTCTTGCACTCAAAGGCTGACAAAACCCCAAAGCATCCGTGATTTAATGTTTAAACAAAAGCCCATAAGCCCTGTGATGTATCAATGCCACCTAAAAACAGCAAACCAGGTGTTGTCTGTTGCAGATCTGCCAGAGCCGCACCCCCCACCCCCCCACCCCCACAGTGGTCAAGGAGAAGGTGCCAACATTTGTCAAGATCCTTGGCATGGATGGTGCCGGCAGGGTCACAGGCACAGTAGGGTTCTGGGGAACCACGCCAGGATGTTGGCGCAGGCTGCAGCAGGATTTAAGGTGGAATGCTTCAGCAACAGGAAAGCCACTGCAGCATTTGCCTGTGCAAACACAGTGTGTAACAGCTCTATGCTCTTCATGCAAAGTGTCATTCATATTCAAACCATCTCATCTGGTAATGTTTCAGCTTATTTTTGCTAATAAATGAAGTAATTTTTAAAAATAAATTAAAATATGTTATTAAACTTAATATTTTTTATTAGAACGTGGGCCTAGATGTGTCACTTCTGAACATAGACAACAAATAGTAAAATTTTTGAATAATTATTTATGATGAAAACATTATTAACTGGAATATGAATGAAGAACTGACAGAGAGACGATTTGATTTTTCAGAAATGTTTATGCATTTTGTTTAAAAAGGCAAAAATAAATACATTTTATTAGAGAAGAGACTTTAATTATGTGTTTTACCTTGAGCAAATCCTCTCGTGTGTGTGTGTGTGTGTGTGTGTGTGTGTGTGTGTGTGTGCCTTCTGCTGATCGCCTACAGACTGCATCCCTCTAAAAGCCCACCATCAGTGTCCCCTCTTAGTTAATCAGGTCGTGTGTCCACCTTTATTCCTGTAAGGACGTTTCAACCACTCTGATATCCTCCCTTAACCTCTCGTATTTTCCCTCTAAATGTTGATATATTATTATGCCATGCTATTATCCACTCGCTCATCTCCACTCAGATCGGACCTCTCCTTGTTCTCCTCCTTTACCGAGGCCAGGACCCCCCAGTCCTGATTACCATTCCATTAAAGCGGCTTCTCCTTTCTGTGAATGACCACGTCCCCTGTCCCTCTGCATTTATTTTGAGGACTCCTTCGAAGTCGTCCCTCTTTCTCTGTCCCCTTTATCTGTTATTGCCCCACCGACACGTGACTGAGCTTCTAATTGGCCCCCTGATCTACTTTGCTTTGCTTCTGGGGGCTACGGGGGTCTGGGGACAAAGAACGGCTCCACACCTGTGTTCTCCTTTCTTGACTTTTCTCCCAGTGAAACGCCCGGCTCTTAATTACAGTCGCCCAACACTGATTGTTATTGACTGAAAGTCCCGCGGCTCAGGACGAGTGACGGACAGATTAAGCTCGTTACAAGCCTGTCCTCTATGACAAAAAGAAGGACCTGCTGCTAAGACAGCGCAAAGTCACAACTTAGTTTAATTTACAGTCCTTATATAAATAAAACTGATGGTATAGGCAGAGATCTAACCCACATTTTTACTATAAATTACAGTAAATATACAGCAGAAAGAATAATTGCATTGAATTTAATTTTATTTATACCTTTGAACTTATTTAAGTAGGACAAGTCTTTGTAACGCAGTCTTTATGTCTCCTGAAATGTGTTTCAGTAATGGAATAGAAGCTGTTCTGGAAGCCTATGAGAAACTTTCATCACCTTTACACACTTTAGGCTAAAACCCTATGGGTTTGAGTGGTTGTTTTGGAGGCTTAAAAAACAAAAAAATCTAATCCAAAAGTGTAAAAATTGCTCCTTAATCAACTTTTTCCTGTTTAATGCTGTATGAAGGTCCTAGAATTAGAAAAATAAAAGCCATTCGTTCCTCTCTCCTTGAACGCTAAAGCCAAGCAAAGTTCCCTTGGGGAATATTAAATGGGAATAATAACAATGACAAATAATATTATTAAAGGGGAACTGGGCAGTTTTGTCTTGATCTCTTTAACAGCTGAAACATCTCCACAGTCTTCATCAGTGTCTACAGGAGCGGTTCTTCGCTAAATTAAACAAATCAGCTGTGCTCCTTATCTAAAACACGTAAGTCACAAGCTGGAATCAGATTGCAGCACCAGCTCAATTCTTTTTTAAGTCCAACAGACCGAACCTGTACTCTGAAGTTGCAAATGCGGTATTCTGACCATAGGGGGCATTAGGTTGCTGGGGGCCTTTCATTAACTCTGTAAAGGGTCATTTTAGCACATACTGGCTCAAGAAAATCATTTAAAATTATGAAAATGTTGCAAGTTATACCATTAAATGAAGCCAAATACAAATCCAGCTCCCAGGAGGTTAAAGTAATCTAATATGAGCATAAATATATAAAAGTGCAAATTTTTCTACATTATTCTTTTTAATAATTTCAAATATTTCTATCAAGACGTTTTCGATCACTGATTAGAATAACACCCTTTAGTGGCAGGTCTTTCATATATTCCTGATATCCATCTTTGAATGCTTGCTTTCAGTTGTGTTATTTTAACTTGATAAAAGTGTTAATCCCAAAAGCAGGCATTTCTGAATAAATTCAAGTAAGTTGCATTGTTAAGCATTCATAAACAAAGGGTCCCTTTATTAATGTTACCATTATTGTTAAGTGTCCTTAGGGCCAGGGTGTGTGTGCGTTTAGTAATGCATTACATAATATGGTTAAGCAGTTGTTAATACTTTATTTAATAGTTTATTAATGCTTAAAGTAAAGTTGTTAAAGGGACACTTATTGTAAAGTGGTACCAGCAAGTTTTTATTAGGTGTTAATCTGATCTGATCGTTTTTCCTTGTTTCTTCAATAGTTTTAACTCGAGTGAATCAAATTCAATAACGTTCTACTTGAAGTCATTTACTCCATCATAACAACTGTCCAGCAGAACTACAATTACAGGATGAAAGAAAGCCATGAAAGCTTCAACCTGCTACATGCCATAGTACCGCACAGGTTTGGGAGTTAAAAGTACCTCGCAGTACTGCAGCCTGACTCGATGCATCATCAAGATCTGCACCTGTATCGCCACTGCACTAGTGTTGAATATGCACATGGCGGTAACAGGTGTGTGCATTAAAAAGCAGAGCTGATTTACAGTCTGGGTCGAAAGCTGCTGCAGAGGTTTCTATTGGCTGAGCGGCATTAGTCCGACAAGAGCAGAGGGTTAGATGGATGGATGGACAAAAGTGTGAAACATGACAACGATCTCTTCAAATGGGATTTCCCAATAAAAACTAGTAGAAAAATGAAGGATTTCTTCTAATAAATGTTCACAAAAGCGATTTCAGGGAAACAAGCAAATTAGCAACAGTTAGCCTGAGATATTATACCTCAGTGGGGCTCAGTTGTGTGTGCGCATTTACATGAAATATTTTTCCACATGGGAAGTTTTACAAACATTTCATGTGAACTCAGGAGAGAACGCGACAAATACCTTGTATCGTCCTTTTGAAGAAGGCTTTGCAGGCCTCACATGAAGCAACCCCGTAGTGGTACCCTGAGGCTATGTCGCCACACACCAGGCAAAGCCTCTTGGGAATGGCGTTGAGCATGTACTCGCACTTGATTGGCGAGTCGTCGGCCATGCTGCCGGAACACTCCTCGTAGCGGCGTAAGCAGGCACTTCCGCCCCCGAGCATCCCCGGGTTGAACATGGGAGGTGAGTCCAGGGCGTGCGAGCGCCCGTTGGTGCCGTTAATGTAGCCGCCGCTCGCGTCCGAGTTGCCACTGGGACTGTGGTGGCTGCCGGTGTCTACGAGAGAAGAGGAAGGGCTGGAGGGCTCGGTTTTAACGTAAGAACCGCAGCTGGAGGATAGGTGTCGATCGTCAGAGGGCATTCTGGTCAGCAGCCTGAAACACACACGAGAAGCAGAGCTGCAGTCAGTTGAGATCACTGTAACTGGGTTTGTTTGCTTGTTTCAGAAATCTCAGAAAGGGCAGGAAAATAGCTGTAGTTACATTCTAATAAAACACTTTCCAGAAAGCTTTACATGGACGTGAACTTTAATGAAATCTTCCCCAGTGGGGCTCCTTCCAGCCATCATCGCCCCATCACCCTGTGAGAAATTCATCAGCTGGCTCTGAGTTTGATAGATCATCCTACAGGCGTGACCATTAATGTGCTGGAATGCCAAGTGATATATTGCTGCATCTTATTCCTCACAGGCAAAATGGCAACTAACGACCATGTCAACAGATGCTACATACATCTTTCAAACAATGCCCGCGATTGGTCAGCTGCCAGAAGTCAATGAATGAATGAAACTTCAGAGGGCTGTTAATGGACGGAGAGAGGCGTTACACTCAGCACAGGGAGGATTATGGATAAAACACCACCGAATCAATAGTCCCGGTTATTTAGCCGCTGGGTTACGGTAATCCTGAGTAGAGACACCACCCTGGAAAAGCACCACGTAAAGCAAATGTTGCACTTCTACCCACACCAACACACAGGCAACTCAACTAATTACTTTAGGTGAAGATACACTCCAAAAACAATCGCTTGTTGAATCAACGTAAGAAATATAGAAACATTATTGGTATTTCTATTGCAGCAAAACATTTTTTACTGATAAAGCAGCTGAGAGATTTTTTTCTTTGGATGCTTGGATGCATTTTTATACGTGTTAGATTTATTTCTAGTTCACAATAAAGTTAAAGCCAAGGATAAAGGTTCTTTTATTTTTATTATCTTTTTGCGTCCCTCTCTAAAGTTTTGGCCGTGCCTATAAGCCTACATTTCACTGGGAACTTTGAAGACAAAGTTGTGATGAAATATGACAATTCTGACTTGAAATCACACAGAATTGTTACGTAGCTCTTCTAAGAAAAATTATAGACGTGTCCAGTTTATGTGTGGACATTGACAGTCATGCAAACATTGCAGAAACTTCCTAGGTGCAATTTAGTCATAAATTGTCCAAATTATCTTAATTATTTTAAAATTTTTGACTGGGCTTTTAAAGTTTTCTCACATTTCTCATGAAAATGAGCTAAAAGAGTTTCAGAAGTCTAGAGACCAGCTGCTCTTTGACTATTTTGAGATAAAAATTTTCTTGTAAAATTTCAGCAACAAAAAAAAAGATTGTTAAGATGCGTCCAAGGATTTTGAGAAGCCTCAAAAATATTTTGAAACAATGTTGCTAACTCAGCGACTTTGTCGCTATCTCTAACAAATGTTCATACCCCCTTAATTCTTTTTTTATTTTGCAAAAAATCTTGCGACATTTCTAACAATCCTTAGCTAACTTCTGTAGGTATGTGTTGTCAAAAATCCCTGCAGATTAGCAAAAGACCCAGCATGCTCTGCACGTTTATTCAGCATGATCACATTATATTGACTGACCAAACTTAGACCTCTCTTGGGTTATTTCATCCACTCAAAACAACAAGTTGTTTCAGGAACAACAATAAAAATAAATTAAGCTACAGAAAGCCATGTCTGTATTGGATTTTCTATTTTTCGTGTTGGGTATTGAGGAAAATAGGCGATAGGCGGATTGGTGCTGCATCTGCAGTGATGCGGGCGTTGTACCGGTCTGTCGTGGTGAAAAGAGCTGAGCCAGAAGGCAAAGGTCTCGATTTACCGGTCGATCCACGTTCCTACCCTCACCTATGGTCATGAGCTTTGGCTAGTGAACGAAAGAACAAGATTGCGGATACAAGCGGCCAAAATGAGTTTTCCCAACAGGGTGGCTGGGTTCTCCCCTAGAGATAGGGTGAGAAGCTCGGTCATCCGGGAGGAGCTTGGAGTAGACCCGCTGCTCTTCCAAGTTGAGAGGAGCCAGTTGAGGTGGCCCAGGAATCTGGTCAGGATGCCTCCTGGACGCACCCCTGCCCCTGGTGAGGTTTTCTGGGCACGTCCAACCGGGAGGAGACCTAAAGGGAAGACCCAGGACCCACTGGAGGGACTATGCCTCTCGGCTGACCAGGAAACACATTAGGATTCCCCCAGGGGAGCTGGTTCGGGTGGCTGGGGAGCGGGAAGTCTGGGCCTCTCGGCATAGGCTGCTGCCCCCGCAACCAGACTCTGGATAAGCGGCTGAAAATGGATTGATGGATGGTTGTTATTGAGGAAAACATGAATCCTGCCACGTGACTTTTCTTCCAGCAGCATGCCAATGCAGTGTGAAGTTATTTGATGACATACAACCGTCATCACCTGTTGACATTCAGCAACTTTCTGGGTCAAATGTAGCTACTTTCTGTTAGAAACATCTTCGCTAACGCTTGTGGTACAAACAAGTACAGTTGTATAGTCTGCAATACGTATAAGTCATATATGTTTAATATTCGAAAGTACATTTATTTTTGAGGCAATGTTACCTGTAAATTTTACATTTTTTACTTTTAGACAAAGCACTGAGTACTAAGTATTAAGTCAAATTTGGGAAACAAATTAGTGTAAAAAACGTCATGCATCTTAATGTTGTAACATAAGATATCTCTAGATATATTGTGGAGAAGTGTACCTCTCACATTTGTCTAAAAACCTTATCCAATAACACGTTTCAAACCAAGGTCTCGCAGAACCACCGCACTTCCCTGGGTCCTCCATTCATTACGCACTCGTGTGATTAGCAACAAAACACCAGCAATGTGAGCGGTTCGCAGCTCAATACTATCAGAGAAGGAGAAACAGCCGGCTGCTACCTCTTCAACGTTAGGACAAACTACCAGAGTCCCAAAAAGAAAAACACCATTTGAAGTCATGGACAACAAAAGATGTTTGGACCTAGAAAACAGCGACTGGTGTTTAGCGCTATCGAGTTTCCTCCGGCATTGTGGGTTTCTGGTTCCAGCAGTGTCTCAGGGAAGATTCCCGAGGGGAGAGGAGAGTGTTCGGTGATCATGCTGGGGTTCAAAACCTAGCTGGTTTGAAGATTCGCCATCAGAGCTGCATTCCAATAATGCATGCTGGTTGTTCTGTGAAATCACCAACAAGCCCTTCTATATGGAATGCAGCCCTCTGTAAAACACCTGTCTAGAGTGAAATTGTCTTCTTTCATCTTAAAGAAATAATGAAGTCCTTGAGCTGTTGTTCTTATACACATTTAGTGCTGTGAATCAAACATGTGAAGATAGCCTGAGATTAGAGCTTAAGTTTAAGTTTTCTCCATTTTGATCATTTTTACAGTCGTTGCTCTAGTTAAAGAATATTTCTTCCACTTTGCATTTTTGCAAAGCCAGTAAGTCGCCATGCTTCGACAACATAAACTTTAAAGTGCACATGGAAAGGAGTTATAGAGAGCAAGGGTTAGATGGCCTCTACCTCTGATCTCAGACCAAATCTATCGATCTCCTGCTTCCTTCCTGTTTAAGATGAGGCATGAAAATATAACCCCCCCTCTTACGGCTCCCAGACATTCCTTATGCATTTTTAATCAGTCAAGACTGTTAACACAGTGCAAGATGGAGCGATACAACACTATGCTAGTCCTCATTGTGGGGCCATTGTTGTTTATGAAAAGTTCACAGGACTCATGTTAAATCTGGCTGGAAATCAGCACGCACCCAGAGCGCGCTGAGAGGTATAATTTCTCCCATCTGAGGGAGGGAGGTGGAGAAAGCGGCAGGGTAACAGTTAATACATCATCTCAGCCCGATGGGGAATCCCTGTGGAATAGTACATCGTGGCATCTGTAAAAAGTAGTTCATTCCACACTTAGCACACAGCAATGCTGGGGAGAGGTTTTTTTGTTAGATTTTAATGAAAATTTCTAATGGGTCCTTTCAGATCTGTCCAAATGAAATAATAGCACCAACCGCCAAGTTGTTCAGACAGAAATAGCTGCATGGTTTTATTCTTTCTTCTTCTTATCTTAAAGACAAATTTCTCTAAACACAACCCAACTCTCCTTAACACGTCCCGCTGTATTGGTAAAACACGCACGCATGCACGCACGCACACACACGCACACACCCACACACACACACACACACACTTAAAGGCATTTCACCTAATGGGTCTGCTCCGCCGTGCAGAAAAATGGTCCAAACAGAGCAGACAAGCAGGGCTCAGACAGACGTGAAGGTCACCTGCCTCCTCTGCTTCTCTGCTGTGAGACGGTCCCACTGTGGACGCAGCAGACGCAGGTTTCCGTCTGTCCATCACAAGGCAAGAATGAGACATCACTCTGTGTGGAAACCTCAGACCTGTCCAGGGTGTTCCACATGACCAGAACACATGCACAAATCAGCAAAGGCGACTTTTTTGGGCGGGAGAGCTGACGTGTGAAAAAGCCCCAGCGGAGCAGGTGAAAACTCAAGTCTTTGCCTCTGTGTGTGTAAGTGTGTTTACCGGTGTGTGTCTTGTGTACGACTCTTCATGAAAAAACTAACAAAAACAAACAGTGTATTCAAATTAATGTAATGTTCATAAAACAATTATTTTTTACAGTGCATTTCCCCACCAAAGACAAATATTGTCATTCAGCTTGAGTTTTATTTTGTAGCGAGCAGCGCGGCGTAAATCACTTCTGAGCACACAGTCAAACATGGAGGCACAGAAGGACAGAGGCAAGGAGCCATGCATGAAATTAGTTCATTAATCTTTCTATGAGAGGCTGTCCTTGTTTGGGGCAAACTCTATCAGCTTCTAACTGAGTGGCCCTTCCCGCCTGACACATAGATTACACTGCTAGTCCGCGCTCGCCGTGTCCGGGAGATGAAAACAGGGCGGCGCTTGTCGCCCACGAGTTAAGTAGGAACAACAATAACCCACGGAGGTGGCCCAAATGAAGGTCATCAAAAAAACAAATAGAGTGTGTGTGTGTGTGTGTGTGTGTGTGTGTGTGTGTGTGTGTGTGTGTGTGTGTGCATGCTGAAAAATCCACATGCAAATATGTGATAAGTTGCAGCAAAGACCACACTTCTAACACATTTTAAATATTTGAAACTTTTATGTAAAAAATAGAGTTTATTGCAATAAAACGTACAAATCCTTTTAGTTAAGCTGCAGAAGAGGGTTGGGGTTAAGCACGTCACATTACCAGCGTTTGTAAACTCCGTTTGGGAGGAAGAGACGGGAACTTTTTCACGGAAAAGAGAAAAAGTTTCTCATAACTGATGTTGTTGCAGCTCTAAACAGTAAAATCAAAAGTCTCGTTCTTGTGCAGCTCCTGTTATTTCAGCTCTGCTGCAGCTTCTTCCCGATTTCGTTTAAAACTGAAAAAAAAGTTTAAATTGTACAAAACCCCCAAACCTTTTAGTGCCACTTGGCAGCGTTTCTTCTATAAGTCTGTTGTGATTGTTTGAATGTGTTTTCAATTATTCTGTTTAGTTCCGTTTTTGACATTTTTCCATATAAAAAAGGGAAAAATAGTAAATAAAATTTCTATTTACCCTGGTCAAAGGCTAGTTTACTCTGCTTTATTTAAATAGTGCAAAAATTGTAAAATGGATTCAGGTCAATTTACAATCATTTAAAAAATGTAAATCAATTTTTTAAGTGTTTATTAAAACTATGAAATTATGGCAGAACTTCAGAAAGACTGTAGATGGAGTTAAAAAATCAAATTCAAGCAACTTCCCTGAAAGCTAAAAGAGAACTCAATCATTTCAGAGTTACCAAATCCCAACTGTAAGTTTAAACTTCATCAATATACCTCGTTTAATTCACACACACACACACACACACACACACACACACACACACACACACACACACACACACACACACACACACACACACACACACACACACACACACACACTGAACCTCTAGCATATGGCCTCTTCAATGTCAGCCAGGAGGAGAGATTGCACAGATTTCCCACGTGGATGATGTCTCCTTACCTGGAGTATCAACCCCCATCTACATACACATCCACCACCTCCAGGAAATTGCTCTGTCTGCAAAGTCAAACACACCCCTAACTGCCTTTTAAAACGAGAGAGAAACAGAGAAGAAGGAGGTTGCAGGGGAGAAAGAACAAACGAGCGAAGACTTAAGCCGTCATTGGGAATCAGAGGAGGACTCACGAGGGACAGTTGCGATATTGATTTCATAAATAAACAGAGATGGCCATCGATCTCTAATGTTATTTTGCATTTCAATTACTGCCCAGAAACATAACCTTCAAACGTCTGCTCCTCCACCGCAATAACATCCACTGATAATCACAACCGAGTCGTGTTCGCCACAAATTGGCTTTTTCTCCCACCGCCTCCACCCCACCTCCCCTCCTCCTCTTCCTTTTCTTCTTCTTCTCCTCTCAAATGTGTAAACGACACAAGTTTGCATTTGCCTAATGGCGCTAGTGCACGGGCTGAATCTCAAGTGAGACTCAGTCGGATACAGTAAGCGCTCAGGCCAACTGACACACTGCGACTGAAAGTGCTAATGAGGAATTAGGTTCAACGAAGGCCATTAAATCCAACACGTGAACTGACCCACACCCTGATTACTTCCTGTGCAGGTGTGTTCATCTCACTTCATCAGAGAGAAACTCATGAGAAGTTTGCAGCTCGGACTCGAGCACGTGAAAGGTGTTTCCTCTCCAGAGCAGAGGCGGCGTTCATCTGCATCCTCATGAATCCAGAGTCCTGGACAGGCTGCCTGAAGGATAGGTGTAAGTCAGCAGGGTCACGACGGGTAACGACGTTATTTCACCTCCAGTAACACCCGGCTGTTTCTTTATGAGGAGCAGTCATAGAGGCAGAGGTTTTATTCCTGGCTATTTTTTCTTAATCGTAGAAAAATGGTTTGCTGATCATGACCAGAGTGTTTTTGTCCCACATGGTGAGCAGAGCTGTAGTTTCTCCTCACCTGCTCCTCTGTCGATCACTTCAGTTAGCTCTGGTTTGATCACTAACACTCACGGATTTAGATTTTGAACTAAATTATATTTCTTTCACGAATATGAACATTTGCTTTTTGGATTGTTTGCAAACAAATGAAAATCAGTTGAGTTCTGTTGTTATTTCTCATTGGCCGTTCGCCTTAAAGAGATGAGCGACATCTTTAGGTTTTACACTTTTCATTTATTTCAATAAAAATTAAATAAATAATAAAAAATTTTAATCCATGTGTGCAAAGAGGCCACAAAACTGGTTCTCTCTAAAAATGTCTGAATGACCAGGAGAATAACTGGAGTAAATAACGCTGATGAGAAGACACACTCCGGGGTTTCTACGGTGAGGTTAAAGTTAGATCTCAGGTCAGTGTTTGCACACACACGCACGCACGCACGCGCGCACACACACACACACACGCACGCACACGCACACACACAACCACTTTCATATTCTTGTCTGAACTGCCCCTTTAGAAATAGTACGACAAGAAAAATTAAGGTTTTTGTGATTTATTTAGGGAAATTAGCATTTCATAACTTTCAGCTGATTTTAGCTGCACACAAAAATCTAATTTCTAAGAAGCAGCTCATTTGAATAACCTATGAGGTTTAAAACAGACATATTTACGATTAGAGGCATTTTTCTGCACATTTCTTGGGCAGTGTCATCGGACCTCTCACAGGTCGTCTCAGCAGAAGTTTTCCAGGGATTAAACACATTCCCTCAGAGTCAGACCTCCCAGAACACAGCTGTGTGTGTCACCGATCACACATTCGGCGGTGAGAACGGAGGACGCTGTGATTTAAAACCTGAAAAAATGAGTCGAATTCTTAAGAAATTCCAGGAATAAGTAAAAGGTTTATGAGACTGAAAGAAAATGTTTTCAACTTGATTTAACTTTTAATTTGATCATTTTTGATACAAAAAGAATAAATCTATTTTTACACCTAAAACAATCACTTGATTTTGGATGTAAAATACACACAAAAATATAAATTAAACCCAGAAATGTGAGTTACTGAGTGAAGTTCAAACAACCAACAGACTCTGGATGAAGATTATACATCTGACTAATTCCCTTTCCCTCTATCCTTCTAAATAGAGTTTTTCTTTATTTTGTGGATTTTCCTGTGACTGCAATGATCGTAGTGGTCAAATCAAATGTATATACAGCTTTAAAGAGTGCATACTGCACATTTAAAACTATTCATGTCATTGTTTCACTTCTTTTAATATTTCAGCGCAATTTTGATGCTAGAGTATAAGAAAAAAATGCAAAAATAAGTAAAAGTCACTAAAAAGAACTGAATTTTTTAAAATCTATTTAAAAGAGATCAAAATTAAAAACATGTGATCAGACTTTGTCAACATTTCAAGGAAGTCTGATTATTTTAATAAACTCAGCGCTCTAAATCAGCATTAATGATCAAAGTTTTTGTCAAACCCAACGCTCATAATATTATGACCTTAAAAAGAGTCTTGCTTACAGAAGATGACAGCTTTAGTTGTAACTAGTTCTAGATTATGAAGAAATGTAAAGAGTAAAACTTTAATCTAGTTACAGATTTAGTTAATTATTAATGTTTTTATTAAAGGTTGTGTGTCCTGCAGTGTAAAAACATTTATGTGTTTCTAATTTTTTGTCTAAATTTGTTAAAGAAAACAAGCTTAAGAATTTTTTATGAAAGCGTTTTTCAAAAAACTGCATAAATGCACATTTTTATTTTAACTTTTATGAGCGGCTTCTTTAAAATAGTGTTAGAAACCGATGGAAACAGAAACCGAGTCTAAACTGATCCTGGTGCAGAGCAGGACCGCTGCGAGACAGCGCTCCACCTCCGACGCATCTCTCAGATCAGCTGTTCCAAACTCAACTCTGTTAAAAGGTTCACTTCATGCTCTACTTTTTACTTTCTTTCTTGCAAAATGATAAAGAAACAAAAATAAGTAAAAAACAGAGCATACATTTTCGCCGACCTAAACAAAACAAAAGTGTTGATTCAGAGGTAACCAAAGAGGAGAGGGGGGCGACTCACTGGTTGTGGTAGCAGAGAGGGTCTGGGATGCACAGTTCAGAAACATCCATCAGTCCACGTGAAGCATTCCAGGTGTTGCAATTCAAAGTAAAACAAAAATGACAAACAGCTGGAGAGGAAAAAACTCAAGAGGGGAGGGAGATCAGTTCTTAAATCTCCACATTTCTTCAAAAACTGATCATCAGCTGTTCCTGGGGGGTGTCTCTCCTCCTTCCTCTGATCAACACACAGAAAACAACAACCTTCCCCCTCGGCCCAAACAAACTCCAGTCGGCACAGGTGCTGCACGCTCGGGCTCAGGTGCGCTCAGTAGTTTCACACAGAGAAGAGAAGGAGAAGAGAACGACAAATACAAAGAGGAAACACAAAGGAAGTAAGAAGAGGAGGAGGGAGAAATGTGGATAGTTGGAGAGAGCGAAGGAAGATGGATGGAGAGCAGCACACTCCACCTCAGCAAGTCAGTGAGGAGACTGAGGCTCCATTGAAGATGAGGAGGCTCTTTAAGAGGAGGAAGGAGCGGCTGGGGCAGAAGGAGCGGAGGCTGTTGGTGGGATTTAGGGAGGCTGTCCTGGAAGCAGCCAATGGGAGACGAGGACCACTGAGATGAGATGGACTAATGGGAAATGTGTGTGTCCATTCACAGGATAGAGAGAGAGAGAGATAGAGATTTTATGGGTCTGTTTATGGGGCTTTGGGGGGCTCAGTGCCAGCTTATGGAGTTAAACTCTTCCCTTTAGTCTTTTATCCTCTCCTCCGTGGATCTGGCGTTGCAAAGCCTTCCGTGGTTTAACGCAGGAACAGCTGCTTCCCACAGCTCTTCACCAGCCCAGTGCAGGTCCATTATTCCTGAAAGGATCCCCTAAAAACCCGGCCTGGCCGTTCGAGAGGTTTCTGACTGGATGTTTGCTCACGACGTCTGTCAGAGGAAACCCCTCCACCCTCCAACCCACTTCATCAACCCACATTTTCCTGATCGATGCAAAACCCATCACACGCTCTTATTGATTACAGAGCAGCCGTGTCACCAAAAGCCTGCAGGACAGACTGTTTCCTCTACAGTCTTTTAGATTAAAGAGAAAAAAGGCAGGGTTTATAAATCTGACCATTTTCTTTTCATGTCACTCCACATCAGAGTCACGGGACCAAAGGGGCAACTGCTTTAACGACGGAGCTGTGCATTCTGAATTAAAACTCTGATCAATGTTTTGGCATTCAGCGTACTTTCCTGCAGCAGAATACGCAGAATATTCCTGCTGATCTGATTAAGACATCCAGACATAATCAATAAAGGAGATGAGTTTATGTTTTTAATGAGGCAGAAAAGACAAGCGCGTGGCTTCACATTGAGGTCGGACAAAGGGATGAATTAAAATAAATAAATGCGTCAGCTTTTTATAACCTTCATATGCATCAAGTTATATTCAAATGTTATTTTTTTGTGATTTTTTAATCTATTTTAGTCATGAACGGATTATGTTGAGTTTTAATTAGCCTAGGTAGCTAAATGCATCGAGCCTTTGTGACAGGTTTACTCTAATTTCCTATTTTTCCTCATTAAGTATTCCCGTTCTCCACAGTCTCCAAATGCTAGAAATCTAACAGAAAATAGCCGAACAGAGAGAATTGGGATTATTTTATTTATTCAAATAAGGTCTGCAGTAGAGAAATCTAAACTAGGTCAAAATCAGCTGATTTCTGTTTAAATGTACACCAAATAAATTACCGGCTGTTATCTGTTGATCAAAGCATAATTAAACGTGTCACAAAGGGCACAAATATTTCAACCTTTTTTATAACTTTATTGTGAAAAAAAAGTCATTTCTAAACCAAAAATGATAAAAATTGTAGATTTAAAATGAAACAAGAAACATTTTTGTAAACAAATTGGATAAGACTGGATAAGTGAATGTGGGAAATTATTTTTTTACAGTGCAGTGCAACTTTCATACATAACGTAGTTTTATAACAAATGGCAATAATCATTTATTTAATGGAGTGGTTCACTCCTTTAATTAATACATTTCAGTGTCTCTACTAGAAATGAATGCCTTGTAAGTCGTTCTCAGGGGAAAAAAGATGCCAGTTTCACCATTTCTCTGACCTAAAAGACCACATCACATCTGAGCTTCAGAAGGCGGGTCTTCGAGTCTTTTTTTCCTGACAAATGGGCATCTCGCCTCTGATTGGATAACAATGCAACTCCACTACTGGCTTGAAACGCTGATGTTTTATCTCCACAAATAAATCAAACCTGGAGGAGCTTCTGCCATGTGGTGAAGTTGCTAATGCTAATGGTTAGCTTCTACTAGCAGAGACGTCCGCTGCTGATTCCTGGACATTAAAGCAACAACAGCCTTCACTAGTCAAGATGGGTGAGTCCATGAATGTTTATTAACAGAGTGCTGTAGATATATCAGGAGTCAAATTCTAGATTTTCACCATCTATTTTCTATCAGAAGCTAATGCAGGAGATAGGTAGGAGACTGTTTTCATGTTCCACCTGCATGAAAAACTCAGTGATGATTTTAATTAGGAATAATAAAAAATTTGTTTCAGTGTTCCACACCTTTAAGCATCTTTGAAATAATATTTGTTAAACTCATTGCATGACCTTTATTTGACTTTTGATTTATGAACATTAAGGTTAAGTATAAAGCCATCACAAAGCGAAAAAGGTTTTTCTTTATCCATCCACCCATCCATCCATCCATCCATCCATTTTCATCTGCTTATCTGGAGTGGGGTCATGGGGTCAGTAGCCTAAGGCGAGAGGCACAGACTTCCCTCTCCCCAGCCACTTGGGCCAGCTCCTCCGGGGGAATCCCAAGGCGTTCCCTGGCCAGGTGAGAGACATAGTCCCTCCATCGTGTTCTGGGTCTTCCTTTAGGTCTCCTCCCGGTTGGACGTGCCTGGAAAACCTCACCAGGAAGGTGTCCAGAAGGCATCCTGACCAGATACCCGAGCCACCTCAACTGGCTCCTCTCGATGTGGAGGAGCAGCGGGTCTACTCCGAGCCCCTCCCAAATGACTGAGCTTCTCACCCTATCTCTAAGGGAGAGCCCAGCCACTCTTCGGAGAAAACTCATTTCTGCCGCTTGTATCCGCGATCTCGTTCTTTCGGTCACTACCCAAAGCTCATGACCATAGGTGAGGGTAGGAACGCAGATCGACCGGTAAATCGAGAGCTTCACCTTCTGACTCAGCTCTCTTCACCACGACAGACCGGTACAACGCCCACATCACTGCAGACGCAGCACCAATCCGCCTATCGATCTCACGCTCCAGTTTTCCCTCACTCGTGAACAAGACCCTGAGATACTTAAACTCCTCCACTTGGGGTAGGACCTCATCCCTGACCCGGAGAAGGTACTCTACCCTTTTCTAATTCAAGACCATGGTCTCAGATTTAGAGGAGCTGATTCTCATAACAGCTGATTTACACTCGGCTGCGAACCGCTCCAGCGAAAGCTGAAGATCACGTTCTGATGAAGCCAACAGGACCACATCATCTGCAAAAAGCAGAGACCTGATCCTCAGGCAACCAAACTGGATGCCCTCCACATCTTGGCTGCACCTAGAAATCCTGTCCATAAAGGTTATGAACAGAATCGGTGACAAAGAGCAGCCTTGGCAGAGTCCAACTCTCACTAGGAACGAGCCTGACTTACTGCCGGCAATGCAGACCAAGCTCTGACACCGGTCATACAGGGACCTAACAGCCCGTATCAGAGGGCCTGGTACCCCATACTCCTGGAGTACCCCCACAGGGCCCCCCGAGGGACGCGGTCAAACGCCTTCTCCAAATCCACAAAACACATGTAGACTGGTTGGGCAAATTCCCACGCACCCTCCAGGATCCCCCTAAGGGTATAGAGCTGGTCCAGTGCTCCACGGCCAGGACGAAAACCACATTGCTTCTCCTGAATCTGAGGTTCAACAGTCCAACGGACCCTCCTCTCCAGAACCCCTGAATAGACCTTACCAGGAAGGCTCAGGAGTGTGATCCCCCTGTAGTTGGAACACACCCTGCGGTCCCCCTTTTTAAATAAGGGGACCACCACCCCGGTCTGCCAGTCCAGTGGGACTGCCCCCGATGTCCACGCGATATTGCAGAGCCGCGTCAGCCAGCACAGCCCCACAACATCCAGAGCCTTAAGGAACTCCAGGCGGTTCTCATCCACCCCTGGACTCTTGCCACAGAGGAGTTTTTTAACCACCTCAGTGACCTCTGCACCAGAGATTTAAGAGGCCAATCCAAAGTCCCCAGACTCTGCTTCCTCACTGGAAGACATGTCGGTAGCATAGGGTACCGAATTCGGTACTTTTTATGGTACCGGCCGAATTCCACAGTATTCCGATTCACATAATTTGAAACGGTGCCTCGTTTCGGTACCCGTCCTTCATAATGAGAACTTGCCTAGACAGCTGCTCATGAGCAAGAGCGTTGTGTCGTCGGTCGCTGCGAACCAGTTGTAAACAGAGCAGCAAGGTAGAAAGAACACACGCTAAAGCTTGGGTCCACTTCACTAAATGTGATTGGTAACTGGGTGATGATGAAACCAGCGACAATGATCTAAGTGAGACATTCTCATCTTAATCTGCTCCGGTTGGTAAATAAAATGTTTAAGATAACGTTAGCTTGATATGTTAGCTTCCGTTCTGCTAATGGTGCGTTCGCTTTCTCCCCGGAACTCCGATTTTCCGACTAGAAGAACATGAATGCGCTCTAAAGTTTGGCTTCACTTTACTAAATGCGATGGGTGATTGGGTGAAGATGAAACCAGCGACAACGACCTAAGTGTGAGGCATCATCGTTTTAATCTGCTCCAGCAGCTAAATAAACTGTTTAAGATAACGTTAGCTTGATAAATTAGCTTCCATTGCCACCATTGTTATCAGCTAATGGTGCGTTCGCTTTCTCCTCCGAAATTCCAGAATCTCCTCGAAGCCGTATGGAAGTCTTGCTCCATGGTCTCACTGAACTCCTCCCATGCCCGGGTTTTTGCCTTGGCGACCACCCGAGCCGGGTTCCGCTTGGACTGCCGGTACCCGTCAGCTGCCTCTGGAGCCCCACAGGCCAAAAAGACCTGATAGGACTCTTTCTTCAGCTTGACAGCATCCCTAACCGCCGGTGTCCACCAGCGGGTTCAGGGGTTGCCACCACGACAGGCACTGACGATCCTGCGACCACAGCTCTGGTCGGCCGCCTCAACAACTGAGGCACGGAACAGGGTCCATTCAGGCTCAATGTCCCCCGCCTCCCCCGGAACATTTTGGAAGTTCTGTCGGAGGTGGGAATTGAAGCTCCTTCTGACAGGAGACTCTGCCAGACGTTCTCAGCAGACCCTCGCGATACGTTTGGGCCTGCCTGGTCTGACCGGCATCCTCCCCCACCATCTGAGCCAACTCACCACCAGGTAGTGGTCAGTTGACAGCTCCGCCCTCTTTTCACCCGAGTGTCCAAGACATGCGGCCGCAGGTCTGATGAAACAACAACAAAGTCGATCATCGAGCTGCGGCCTAAGGTATCCAGGTGCCAAGAGCAAATATGGAGACTTTTATGTCTGAACACGGTGTTCATTATGGACAATCCTAGCCTAGTGAACTAGACCAAATTCTTGCTTTGCAAAGAATGGTCTAGGCATGCTCCATTGGAACCTCAGGAGCTCCTACCAGGACTCTGGCTAGCCAATCACAGCTCTCTAGAGGGGTTTCAAACACATAAAGAGCTGTGATTGGTCCATAATGGTGGGCCAATCATAGTGCTCTATCTGCTTAGTGAACAAATCACAGAGCTTTATCCGCTTTGTGGGCCAATCAGGGCACTCTATATGCCTGGTGGGTGGGATGATGCAACAGAGTGAAACAAGAGTATGTCACATTCATTGTCCAGTGGAATGCGGAGATCATTTGAAAGACAAGGGTAGAACCCGCCCCACAACCGAGAGCCGTCAATGGAGCATTGCCAGACTAAATAATACATTTATTTAGTCTGGCTTGCCAGGCTAGGACAATCCATGACTGGCACAGAAGTCCAATAACAAAACACCACTTGAACTCAGATTGGGGGGCCGTTCCTCCCAACCACACCTCTCCAGGTCTCACTGTCGTTGCCCACATGAGCGTTTAAGTCCCCCAGCAGAACGAGGAAGTCACCGGAAGGAGCGCTTTCCAGCACCCCCTCCAAGGTCTCCAAAAAGGGTGGGTAGTCTGAACTGTAGTTTGGTGCATAAGCACAGACCACAGTCAGAACCCGTCCCCCCACACGTAGGCGGAGGGAGGCTACCCTCTCATTCACTGGGGTGAACCCCAACATACAGGCACCAAGATGGGGGCAACTAGTATATTCACCCCTGCTCGGCGCCTCTCAGTGGGAGCAACTCCAGAGTGGTAGAAAGTCCAACCCCTCTCAAGGAAACTGGTTCCAGAGCCAGAGCCATGCGTTGAGGTGAGTCCAACTATATCTGGTCGGAACCGCTCAACCTCACACACCAACTCAGGCTCCTTCCCCACCAGAGAGATGACATTCCATGTGCCAAGAGCCAGCTTCTGTAGCCGAGGATCAGACCTCCAAGGTCCCCGCCCTCTGCTACCACCTGTCTCACACTGCACCCGAGCGCACTGAGCCCATGGGAAGGGGGACCCACGTTTCCTCTTCGGGCTGTGCCTGGCCGGGCTCCATGGGTGAAAGCCCGGCCACCAGGTGCTCGCCAGCGTGCCCCACCTCCAGGCCTGACTCCAGAGGGGTGCCCCGGTGACCCACCTCCGGGTGAGGGAGCACGGTTTCCATTTATATAATTCATCATAAGAGGTCTTCGGGCTGCTTTTTGTCTGATCCCTCACCTTTTGGGTTTTCTTTAACAATTCCTAAATGTTTTGAACATTTAAATACCATCGATATTAATTTTTAATCTATTTTCATTTACATTTTTATTTCAAGGAAACAAACTTAACCACTAATCAAACAAACACACCAAGAAATGATAAATTAAATCTGAATTGATTAAACTGCATTAGCTTCACCTTGTCAACTCCTCAAATCTACAACCTCATGCCCTTATCCAGTTACCTACAACTCTCACCAAACCAGAGTCGCACAAATCCATCATTTGCACACACTCACACTGGTTTGGCCCGTCTGCTGGAGGAGTGTGGAGAGGGATAATTGCTATAGCCACGGGGCTCCATTAATCAGTTGGGTGCATTTGTTGAGTTCGACTCCTCTCCCTCTCCACCGAGCTTGCGCAACTCAAACAGACTGGTGGAGGACTGCTGCAAGCTCATGCTGGGTTAATAAATGCTATTAGCCTCTATCTCTTGCCTCTTAAATTTCTCATTTAACCGAGGAGTGTTGAAGCAAAACTATGAGAGCAGGAGAGTTAATCAGAAATGGTGGCAGGGCTGGGGTTTGCCGACTGAGGTGGACGGCCTCACATGGAGGGGAGGGGATTATTGTGTCGCTCTGTAATTTGGTGTAAAACGTCACCAGTGATCTTTACCTGTGGCGGATAGCAAAAGGCTTACAGTTTCAGAGAGTTCTTATAAAATCCAACAGTGTAAGTATATTTTTAAAGCCATTCAGATCAGGGTCTGTGTGTTATTTGTACCATTTTCTATGCTTTTTCTTTAAAAATCAAGTTAAATGTTCAAATATATATTTCTTCATCAAGTTGACGCAGTGATAGCTTGATCTTGTTGTATTGTTGCTGTGTTCCATTTTTATTTTTTGTCGTTGTTTTGTTTCTTTTTTCTTCTCTCTTTCTGCAGGTCTAGAAGCAGAATCTTGTTCATTATTGTTTATTTTTGTGGACCCCCCCCCCCCCCCCCTCCCTTTTCCTTTCTCTTTCACCTCTGTCTCCGTGTCTGGTCAGAATTACAAAGCATTCAAAAACAACAACAATAAAGTTTTAAGTATCAGGCATGACATTAAAAGCAGACGCTTTGATGCTCCACCTGAGAGTAAATCTGTAAGGCTTGTTACCAGCATTCAGACATCAATTCTGCTTGCTTCACAGCCAGACAGGACACGGGGGGGGGGAGATAAAATAAAATAAAAAATCAAGTTAAGGCAACTTACTGAATTATGGTCATTTTTAGAGTGCATCTGGAATGTTTTGAGCTAGAGATGCTCCACCCTAAAAAAAGTGCTCTCTCTGCAACTTCAAACAAGAGAGAAGAAAACTGATATTTTAGGGTTCCAGTGCAGCTACAGCTTGAAAATAATTTAATTAATTTATAATAATCTAAGCTAAGAAAAATTTATGTTTTAACAGATGTGTACTAAAATGTATGGCAGGTAGGATGAGTTAAAGTAAAATAAGAAAGATTTGATGTAATTTAAAAAATTTGCCGATTCTGGTCGGTAACAAGATGGCGCCTGTGCTTGGCTTACTTACCGGCCACTTTTTCAAACTTTTCTCCACTAACCTCCTCTTTTCCACCTTGCTCCTGTCTGCGATCCTCTTCAGTAGTGTCCCTGCTACCATGTCCTATGATCGCCAGACTCTTTTGTCCTTTCGTTCGTTCACTATCGCCTAAGACGCACCGAGGGCGTACCATCCTGTATGTTTAACTGAGTGGCGCACTGGCCCGGAGCTAAACGACGGTCCCGAGGTGTGCACCTCCGGCTATGTTAATCCGGTCCCCGGAAAAGAGGTAAACGAGCAGGAATCCAGGTGAGAATAATACTTCTCTTAAAGCGTGTGGTTTATCTAGTAAACATCGGCGTGATCTTCTAGCTTCTCTTCCTTTGTTTGGTGAACTGAGCGCCACTTCTGCATTCCCGCCAGGCCGCGCTGCAGGGCGGTTTCTCCGTTCAAGTTTTTTAAGGTCAGTTTATCCTCATTCCTCAGTGGTTTCTCCTCCTGTTCCCTCCATAAGTGTTTTTTTTATAAACACCGTGGATCTAACCCTGCTAATTTACTTCCACTAACTCCAGCTGTTTCTGTAGTTTCTGATTCCTCTGCCTCACTCAGCATGGCTCTATTAAATACCTGCTCTGTTAACAATAAGTCCTTCCTGCTCAATGATCTAATTCGCTCTAAAAACCTGGATTTTCTGTTTCTGACTGAAGTTTGGGAGCAAACATCTGATTATTCTGGTCTGATTGAACTCTGCCCGAGTGGTTATTCTTTTCTTAGCCAGCCCTGGGGTTCTGGTCGTGGTGGAGGCCTAGCTGTTGTTTTCAGAGACCATCTTCCATGTAGCTCTACAACCTCTGGTCACTTTGCTTCCTTTGAACTGCAGCTGATTAAAGTCGGGCATAAGGACCCCTTCGTCCACCTGGTCCAAACAGTTCTTTCCTTCAGGAGTTTAGTGACTCTCTATCCTCCACTGTGAAGCTGTCCAGACTGGTGGTTGTTGGTGACTTTAACATCCACGCTGATGATCCCTTTGCCATGAAATTCTCCAGCCTTATGGACTCCTTCGGCTTTACCCAGCATGTTTCTGGCCCCACACACACCAGGGGGCACACTCTAAACCTTGTTTTCACCCTGAGTCTAAATGCTGACAGTGTTTGTCCTGAGGACGTTGATATTTCAGATCACCATTGCATTTTCTTTAACTTGTCAGTTTCTGTGTCCCCACCTCCTGCTCGCCGTATGGTTAGTTCTCGTTTTCTTAATGAGAGCACAGCTAGCAATTTTTCTGCTGCTTTTGATCCACCCTGTTCTTCTGATGACGACCCAGATTCCTTAACTTCTCAGTTTAATGAGCACTACCTTGCCATTCTGGACAACATCTGTCCTGTCAGAACCAGATCAGTTCCTGCAGTGAACCCTACTCCCTGGTTTAATGACAGCCTTCGCAGCCTGAAGCGCCAATGCAGAAAAATTGAGCGTTTGTGGAAGAAAACCCATCTCCACGTCCATCTGCTGCATCTAAAGGATCTTCTGACATCCTTTAACTCTGCAGTCAGAGAAGCGAGGGTTTCCTATTTCTCCAACCTGGTGTCCCAGAGCCAAGGGAACCCCAAGGTGCTGTTTAACACCATCAGCAGCATCGTCTCTCCTGCCTCTCCTACAGCCTCCATCCACTCTTTTGCAGACTGTGAGAACTTTCTGTCTTTCTTTGTGGACAAAGTCAATAAGGTTAGATCTAGCATCTCTCCTTCAGCCTTATCGCTGCCTCTCCCGACTCCAACCAGGCCCATCATCCTAGATAGCTTTGCTCCTGTTTCTTTGCCTGAGTTAACCAAACTAGTTACGTCTATGAAGACCTCTGCATGCCCCCTCCACATCTTACCCTCATCTTTGTTTAAAAGTGTTTCTCAGTCCATCGGTCCCAGCGTGCTCTCTATAATTAATGCTTCTCTGGTTTCTGGTCAGGTCCCTGCTTACTTTAAGAACGCTGTAATCCACCCGCTTCTTAAAAACAGAGTCTCGACCCCTCTCTCCATAGCAGCTTCAGACCCATCTCTAAACTTCCGTTCATCTCCAAGATCTTGGAAAAGGTTGTGGCTAAACAACTCACAGCTGCTCTTGATGAACATAACATCTATGATAGCTTCCAGTCAGGTTTTCGTAGAGCTCATTCTACTGAAACAGCTCTTCTTAGGGTCTCTAATGACCTTCTGACTCACAGTGATGCAGGGGACTGTTCTGTTCTGGTCCTGCTGGACCTGACTGCAGCCTTTGACACTGTTGACCATCACCTGCTACTGGAGAGGCTGAGAGACTGGGTAGGCCTATCAGGATCTGCTCTGGAGTGGTTCTCCTCTTATCTCTCTGAGCGCTCCTTTTCTGTGGCCGTCTCCAAGTTTAGGTCCTCCACCACCTCTCTTACCCATGGTGTCCCACAAGGTTCTGTGCTGGGGCCTCTGCTCTTCCTCCTCTATCTGCTTCCTCTTCAGCACATCCTGAGCTCCTTCAAAGGAATCTCCTACCATCTTTATGCAGGTGACATCCAACTGTACATCTCCTTTAAGCCCCATGAGATGTCTAAGCTGCAGCTGTTACACACCTGCTTAGACTCTATCAAAACCTGGATGGCTGGGAGCTTTCTGCAGCTGAATGAAGATAAGACTGAGATCCTCATCTGTGCCCCAGACAAACAGGTTCCCAAAGTCAGAGACTCTCTTGGTCAGCTTTTTTCTCACACCAAACCTTCTGTCAGGAATCTTGGCGTGACCTTTGACCCAGCATTCACCATGGATTCTCATGTCAGTTCTCTTGTTCGCTCTTCCTTCTTCCATCTCAGGAACATTGCTAAGCTGAGTCCCATTCTGTCCCGCTCTGAATTTGAGACAGTTCTCCACACCTTCCTCTCCTCACGCTTAGACTACTGTAACTCTCTTTTCACGTGTCTGAGCAGAACCTCCCTGAACCGTCTACAGGTGGTTCAGGATGCCTGTGCTCGGCTTCCGACCAAGTCCTCCAAACACACCCACATCACCCTGCTTCTCCTCCAGCTTCACTGGCTGCCAGTCAACTTCAGGGTTCATTTCAAGATCCTGGTTCTGGTCTATAGGGCCTTACATGGACAAGCACCATCTTACATTGTTGATCTTCTTAGTCCCTACACCCCCAGCAGGTCCCTGAGGTCCAGTGATCAAAGCCTACTGGTTGTGCAGCACCAGGCTAAAGACCAAAGGTGACAGATCATTTGGTGCTGTGGCCCCCAGACTCTGGACCTCTCTCCCCCTGAGCCTGAGATCAGTGGACTCAGTGGTCTCCTTTTAAAAGCAGCTGAAGACTCACTTGTTCAAGCTGGCTTTTGTATGACCTTCTTCACCACTCTCTCTTTATTCTGCTCTCTCCACCTATTCCACCTTCCTCAGGATCCACTGATTTCCCTCTTTCCTGTTCACTCTCTCTCTTTCTTAACATTTTTTAATCACAATTGCCTATTTTTGCTCATTTTAAATATGTTTTTAAACATTTTTTAAATGCTCTTTTATATTTTTACATTTTTTGTTTTTGTGAAGCGCCTCGTGATTTTTATCTTGAGAGGCGCTATAGAAATGATATTTTCTTCTTCCTCTTCTTCTTCTTCTTCTTCTTCTTCTTCTTCTTCTTCTTCTTCTAATAAAAACATTTAAAATTGTGTAAAAGTCATGAAAAGGTACCAAACCTATAGTTTTAACACGTTAAGGACAAGTTTCTGTGATCCATTAAAACTTTAAATTATCTGTCTGCTGTGAAGTTAACCTAAGAACCTGAGGGGGCGGGGCTTACTCACCTGATTTCCCAAAATCTGTGTTTATCATTTATGGGGAAGTTCTTTTAGGTTTTTCCAAAGCTTGTCGTCATTATATATAATAGAACAATAAAGAATTTATTTATTTATTTTCCCTCCAAAAGCTATACAAAGACCGGTGATATTGAAACTCAATGTGAAACAGGTATGAATAATTCACACTTTATGTAGCGATTTATTGATATTATCAATAAAATTAGCACTTGTTGTATTTAGATTTTTCATCAAATGGCAGAAGACATGTAGTTGTTCTAGATTAACAAGTTTGTAAAGAAGGTACTGATCCTGTTAGAGAGGTAGACGGGTCAATAATGTTTAATTTCTTGAAGAGAGCCAGACTTTTGACTTGCTGCACGCAGTGTTAAAGATCTTCTTTATTTTAAAATTTGAAGAAAAATAATAAATTGCTTTATTTTTGGGCAGGGCCGTTTCAAGGCATAAGGGGGCCTGGGGGAAAATAACTGAGCCCCCACACCCCCACCCCACACTCAAAGGACCCACTTTATAGATACATTTTTAAGTTTACCCAAACTTTGATCAATATTTTGGGACAGTGCAATTACTTTTCATAAAGTTTACATTTGAACATTCCCAAATGGTAGCTACAAAGTCTAATATACTTTAGAAAAACGTGCAGTAAGTATAATAAACATACAGATACAGTTACACTGATGCAGTTTTTTCTAATAAATAGTAAATGCCAGGGGGACCCTGGCCTCCTCGGGCCCCCCTGACATTTTCCTTGCCCCTCCTTTTGCAACAGTCCTGTTTCTATCAGAAATTGGCTCCTGCTTCTTTTGGCGTTGTTTATTTTCCGCAGGGTTTCAGTGATAAGTGACTTTGGTTAAAAGTAATCACCAAATGGCATATATTATCCTCAGGACGTTTCTCTAACCTACGTTACACGTCTGCTGCTCTGAAAGCCACAATTGTGATTCAAGTGACAGCAAACAGTCTCCGCTGTTTAATCACATCAAAAACAAACAAAATCAATGCTTTAACTTTAAACGGCTTCTTGACACCAGTCGAATCTTCCACGGCTCGTCCAATCACGTAAACCCAAACGGGTCTGGATGGAGTCACCTTTAAAACGAAGCCAGGTTGTGTCATTGCCATCCAGAAACAGGATCAATACATTCATCTCAAGTTCATTCCAATATGGAAGCTGGCAAAAAATACCCTTGTGGTGTCAGCTTATTAGGGAGTCATGACGTTTGTGCGTACGTAGGAAACGTTGAGCGCTGCAGGAAAACTGCCAACTCCCAGGAAGGGGAGGAACTTTAAACAGATGTTTTTAGTTTTAAAATTATGCTGAAGAAGAATTTTTAAGTACAAAAGATAGTAAGTAACATATTTTTAAAAGAACTTAGACTTTATGTGATATAAAAGATGGTTGGATGGTTGCTTATTGGGCTCGTTCTGAATTCAGATCAGCCACAAATGCCTCAGCTTCACTCGGAGGAAAGTTTAAGTACAAAACTTTCTGCTTTTAGTGCGTTTGATGAGGTAATCTTTTTTTCTCACTATAAAAGTAAGATGTTTCCTCCACAGACCAGAGAACGATCAAAACACAGAAGCAGTGAGTCAGCTGGGTGTCTCACTTCTAATTTACCATTTCAAAACATCAGCAGGTGGAGAAATGACCAAACAAACATGAACACATAATCAGGAGAACCTCGGCATTCCACAACCTGCTTCCTAGGATCCAGGGATGACTTTCACTTCGCCTCACCTCCCCATCCAGCTGGGGTCACCCCTGTTGGTATAGCAAGCACAGCAGTCACATTGCTCCACCATGCGCGCAGATTGCTTACTGGACCCGCCTGGAACCTTTCATATTTCCCCGTCAGCATTTTTACAGGATAATTTTGGCAGCCTTTAAGGATATCGCTGCCTTAATAGAGGATAAAAATAAACGGGTGCTAGGAGGGCTATATCAGGCCGCTGTAATCCTGTATTCTGCACCGTGTGGAGCTAAACGGCCCGCTTTGCCTCCTTTCAATGAGATTAAACATCTCCACAGCTGATTCAAAAGGCCATTCGTCCTATTTAAATTAAAAACAACAGTTTTCAGCCATGTGAACCCAAAAAAGCCAGTTATTGTGATTAAAATACAAAACGAGTTTCGATTTAGGTCAGCATATTTGTCTTTTGGACGCTTTGTCCGATTCAGTTTCAGGTGCCAGCACTTTAATGTGGCTTTTCGTGTTTGGGCGAATTCTGTTTGTGCATATTAATGTGGGATCGTTGACTTTGACTGGATTTTCTTTGCAGAAGAAAGCCCTGGAAATGTATCAAAGAAGGAAAAACGCTTAATTCATTAGCGCTACCACTTTCAAAAGCACAAGGGAGCCAGCAAATTGTGTTAGAAGCATGAAAAGTTAGAAAAATAAGCTTGAGGAAGTTCTTACTACCTGGGAAAGAAATGTGCTCCTTGAGGCTTTCCTACACTGTATGATAGTAAAAAAGCTCCACTCTTCAGGGCCTTGTTGTTTCTTTGTGAGCTCAAATGCTGGATTTGAGTTTGTGCTCCTCCCATGAGGGGCCAAGCTTTGCAGAAGTTAGAAGAGGGTTATATGAAGTTCAGTCAAAAATGTTTTTCACTCAGCCAACTTTTTAATAAAAGACACGAATATGGATCGAGATGTTCTGCAGAAGCATGTTTGGAAGTGGGAGTTGAAGAATATAAGAGTATTTTCTCTAAATAGCATCCTATGGGCTTTACTTTTAAGGGAAAGAGACAAATGTTATGTTGGTAGCTCAAGAAAACATGGCAGTTTATGTCGGTCTGTGCAGAGCGACTGAAAACTGTGGACCGTAAGCACCTCCTTTGTTTGATGCCCCCCCGTACCCCCTCTACATTCACTCACATTAATTCCATGATGGTGTCGTCCCCTCATTTTCCTCCTCGTTATGCATTTAATGTTTCCAATTTGCCATCATCGCAGGGAAAACGCCACAAGAAGCTATAAATTCTTTTCTAATTCAAAATAATTAGGATTACACGGCTCAGTGGTTTTCAATCAGTGAGATCATCTCGATGATAGATGGTAGGATAACTGGTCATTGCCGAGACATAAATATTGTGTCGTTCAATTAATCTGGTCTAATGAGGTGTCAAAGCTGCCACTCATCCATCAAATACAATTAGGAATAAACACATATGCATGGAGATGGGTAATTAATAATTAGCAAAGCAAAGAAATCAGTATTGGTTTCAGCAGCCACATCCACGGAGCAATTTACCACAGCTCTTTCTTCATCTGAGACAATACCACATCCAAGGAATTTGAATCAGCTTTTATTTGTTCTCCCATCCGATGTTTTACGCCCTGTGATTGTACTTGAAGAAAATGAAAAAGTGACAAACTTTAAATCGGAATGTCCAAAGCAAACTTAATGCCACTTTTCATATTGCTTAAAATGCATTAAACAGAAATTTTTTAAACAAAGAGCACAAGAAATACTTCTTCTAGAATATAAAAGCTGTTGCCAACACTTTCATTTCATGTTTCTTCATAAAAGTAAAAGTTACAGTGTTTTAGGCCTCAGTTTGGTGAAATAGGCTCAGAGCGGTTTGAAGGTGTGGAACACTGGTTTAATACTTTTGCAGAGGTACTGCAGGTCGTACTCTGGGGGAAAAACACTGGTGCCCCATTTCCAGGAACAAAGACTTACAGCTGAGCTTCAGACGGCAGGATTTGGAGTCGTATGGGCTCGACACACGGGAGGCGACAAACGACCGCGATCAGCGAAATTCGTCGCTGTCGCTTTTATTACCCGCAGCAGCTGCCAGCGGCAAAGCCATCTACATGTTCTGTTCCACGGCAAAATCGAAACTTCTGTTGTTTAGTTTGGCTGTGTCAGGTTGGAGGGAATTAAGGTTATTTAAGCAGTTCAGAGTTAATAAAGTGGTAGATATGATGTTTCACAAGGTGATGCTAGAGTTATGTGAAATCTTACTTCTGATTTTACTATAAAACATAATAAAAATCAACTTCTCCTCCATGTTTGCTCGGAGATGTACGGAGCATCCTGTCCGCTCATTGGTCAGTGAATGAAACCTCCGTTGATTGGTCCTCGTCCGAGCGACAGCGATGAAAACTTGAAAATATTTCAACTTTCTGGGATCACGTCGGTGGGTCACCTGTGTACGACATGGGCACGAGCGCAAAATTTCACACGCACGTTTTTCACGTTTCGCTTAGTAGGAGGGAGACCCGCGATTATCGCTTTGTTGCGCATGTCTCATAGAAAATGAATGGAGGAGAGGCGATGCCACCTCCCGTGTGTCGAGCCTATTAGGCCCAATCCCAAACCTCGCGCTGTGCCCTAAGGTGTTCTGTGAAGTGCACTTGGAGGAAGTGTGCAGTAAGGCTTCGAGTGCACGATACACAAGTATGTAAATGACTGCCGAACTGGGACAGGGTACATTGTGCCATCGACCATGCTGGGATGCTGGTCGCTGTACCACTTTTAAAAAAACTTTATTAACAACTTTCAAACAAACAAACAATTATTTGAAATAAATTTACATGAATTGGTGCTTTGTCTAAAACATTATGAGCATCAATTAAACATTCTAATACTTTAATTTGAAAATACATCTTTTCAGAAAAGGCACTTGAGCCTTTTCTCCCACAGCAATGGATTGTGGGTAATGCCCTCAAGGGTGCAAAAAGGGACGTCATCAATTTACGCACTTCAGAATCAGGACACCATACTCACTCACATCCCTGGCCAGGATCGTGCAATTGAAGGGAGCAAGGGTGGAAGTGCAGGTTTTGGGATTGGGCCTTATTTCCTGATATTTAGACATCTTACCACAGATTGGATAACAGCAATGCAACTCTACCACTGACTTACAACGGTGATGTCTTATCTTTACAAATAGCACAAGCCTGAAGGAGTTCTGCCAGTGGAGTTGCTAAAGCAAACGGTTAGCTTCTACTAACGGAGAAGTTCTCTGCTGTTTCCTGGACGCTAAACCAACAGCATTCCCCGTCGTGAGTCCAATCATGTTAGATGACAGTGTGACCAAGATCTGCCAGGATTTTCAAATCCTAGCGTTTCACTGTCTATTTTCTATCAGAAGCTAACGCAGGAGATATGTGCAGGAGACTATTTTCATGTTCAGACTGCATGAAAAACTCTGACTGACCTATTACAATCAGAAATAAGATTTTAAAAATGAAATAAATAAGTTTTTTCAGTGTTCTACACCTCTAAAGACCAAGTTTAAATGTTTTTTTCCCAATACATTTGTGGTGGTCTCTAGTATAAATGAATGCCTAGTGAGTCGATGTCTGAGGAAAAAACCCTGGTGCTCTTGTTTCAGGAACTAGAAGTGAGCCAGAGGGGAGCAGAGCATGTCAGGACTTTGAGTTTTGTTTCCTGATATTTGGACATCTTGCCTCCAATCTACAACACGACTACCACGGACTCCATTTGCTTCGCAACACTGATGTTTTATCTCCACAAATAACATGCCTGAAGGAGTTCTGATGTGTTGTGGAGCTGCTAATGCTCATGGTTAGCTTCTACTATCCAAGATGTGTTATGCTCTCTCCTCGATGCTAATCAGCAACAGCTCTTCCCGTCATGGGCAAAGACGGTTGAGGCCATCAATGCTAATTTTTACTGTGATTTAGAACTAATTGGCTTTTCTAATCTGAGCATTTTTTCATTTATTTTATATCGGCGACTAACTCAGGAAGTCAGGGTAGAAACCTATTTTTACGTGAAACTCAGTGACCAATCATACTAACGACTATCGGCTAGACTGGTCAGTGCCAAGAGCCAAGTGGTGTGGTGCCAATTTACAATTGGGTAGGAAGACATTCCTGCTGGACGTGAACAAGCTAGGCTACACCAGAAGTGCTAAAGCTAGCTGCTGCTACCAACATTTATAAAGACATATGTAACTATGTAAAAAAATGATATTTAGTAAAAGCATATCAAATAGTTTTGTGTAAAAGTTTTTAAAGCTTTTTACAAAGACTCGTTTGAATAAAACATTCTACTTTTAACTAACCGTTAGCCCGTCAATCCGGTTAGAGGTCACCTCTATTATTTTATCCACAACAGGTACAGTGTTTTTTATAAATGTTGATTGCATATTTAATTCCATTTATTTTGCTTCTGCTTCCCAGGGGTTTTAAACATTTGTGTCACAAAAACAATTAGAAGAGAAAAACAAAGAAAATCTGTAGAAAACGTCAAATATTGTGACGCGTCTTGTCAACTTTGAGGACAAGGTCTTGCTTATTATCTCCTCCTGAAGCACCACGTTGACACCTGTCACGCAAAAGCTGTGAAGATAGTTTGCTTTTGACACGTTACTGATACAGAGCTTCACCTCCAAACTTCTGCTGGTGCTTGTTAAAGAAACAAGACAAAGTGACTTAGGTCAGGAGCGTTTAGTTAGTGAGCTGAAAACGCAGAGAAAAAAATGGCAGTTTTTGCCTTTTAACTGGAATATTGTTTTTATTATCGCGTCTCTGGCATTCAGCTATGGCTAACAGACGTGATTTTTAGTTTACTTTTGTTGTGAAACATTCAATAAGCAATAGTGATAGCTGCAGAAAATCTTTTTTGCACTACACATTTTGGTGTTACAGGGCTGCAAAATTATCACAAGGTGAGAAAATATACTTTATCATCTTTCTGGTCATTATTGTGCAAAGCTAGCTTAATCCAGCAAAGATATTGGGCAGAAGAATTTAAATTTAAATAAAAATGCATGGAAACTATCAACTTTTCAAGAGTTACATGTAGTCAAACTGCTGTCTTGATCTTGGTCTGGCAGAACCTATTATGGGTATATAAGAGACACAGCTATCAAAAATAAGTATACATACTTTTATTTCATGTGTATGTTGCAAAAACCATGAACTATCGGCTCGTCCAAATACTTACACCTAGAAGTCGATAAAAAAATACTCAAGCTGCACATCTGCGGTGCACGAGCTGATTTTGGTGGAGACATAAATGCAGCGTGAAGTCAGTACGATAATCTTCAGGGAGTCTCTGTAACAGGACGGAGACACCGAGACACCCCGACGGTTCAGTTCAGATATAACAGCAGCAAAGAGGCAATTACCCAGAGGCATCGGGGCGAAAGACAGGAGGGAAATCAATACATAATTTCAGCATTTCAGAGGGTGTTTCCTTCAACTGAATCAATATCTCAATTCACCGGTGTGAGTAAGTTGTGTTTTTTTAGGTTAAAATGTCTTTATAGTTTACATTATGCAGTGAAAATGCTAATAAATAATGATTCCAGTTAAGGTTTACCATACAGATTTAAAAGATGCATGCAAATTCGGGTTCGAATTGAATCCTCGACGTGCAAGGTTGCGCTGACTTGAATTTAGAGTCTAGAAAATGCATCCAGACACCTTTGAGTCAACTATTTGGTTAAAATTCCCTTTCCCTTGACCCAGGTCACATGACCCATGACACCAGAGTGTGGTGTAAGTTCACACAGAGTTTACAGCTTCCAAACAATGCCCGTGGGCAGATGGGCAACCCCTCTGCACACAGCACCAAGATGCCATGGTTAAGTGACAGCAGCCAGACTCAAAAAACAAAACTAATCAATAGCTTATGGAGAGGACCAAACCACAGAAACAACACAATAACGACCACAAAGCCACTGAAGCGTTGGAGCAACCCCCTGAGAGGCACTTGTTTAAATGACTGCAGTTTAGTATGACTGACTAATCACTAACTGAATTAGAAAAGACAATATCACACAGCCTCTTCGGAGAGCTCGGTCCGCACCGACTGATGGGAGCACTCATGACCTGCAAGCATTGTTAAACATATTGATACACCATCCTCCATAACCTGGCAGTTATGCTGCCTGCAGAAACTTCACGCATCATCTCTTTATAAAACAGTAAAAGACCAGTTTTTTATATATTTTTTTGGATTAGATATGGCTAAACTTTTATGTTGTGGATTTGAATACGAAAAAGGAGACTGGCGGTGAGCGCAGGCGAGCCCAGGAGACTCAAACACAGACTTCCTCTAAAATGTTAATCGTTTGGCTAATTGAAGGTATGTTCTTTGTTGGCTCCACATTTTGGAGGGTCCTTTCTGTGGACCGAGCGAGCACAAGGTAACGGGGCTGTTAGATGTTATTGTATTTGACTGCTCCTGCACAGCGGCGCCGGAGGATTTTGGCGCTTTCAAGATAAGTTACGGGAGAAAAACACACTCATACCCACAGATGTGCATAAAATAATACCAAAACCTGTATGTAAGCTCACACACACACACACACACACACACACACACACACACACACACACACACACACACACACACACACACACACACACACACACACACACACACGTACATGCCAACATTTGCATTTCATAAGAGCATAAATGCCCAGGGCGGTAGCAGGGGGAGTGTGGCCTCAGGACTCCCCGAGAGAGCCTGTGAAGTTAACGAATCACGAGCTGAGACTCAACCCAAGCCGCTCTTTCATACGAGTGCGTTCACTAAAGCATCCTCCTGAGTGTGAGGCAGGTAGAGCAGTCACACACTGTGACACAGAACGCCAATTTATTGCACTTTGTAAATCGGGCAAAAATAAGAGATAACGTTAATGGTCTATAATGTTAGGCTCAGTTGATATTTTACCTCATCATCACATGTAAAAAGTTTCCACGAACTGTCTTAACTAGGGTGTGACTGAACGGGTTTGTAAAGTCGAGTCTTCTTGCTGTTTTTTGAGGGCATCGTTGCAGTTCTATATGGCACTTGAAGGAAAAAGATTAATGACGCTCTAATTGTAGTTTTCATGCTCATATCTTGTACTGCTCTCCCTCTCTCTGAAGACAGTGGCACCCCTAGAATAACTTTCATCGGGGGGCCAGAGAGAATCTTGGGGTGGCACACCAAATTGGTCCCTGAGGTAACTTTGGGAGAGTTTGGTTAGTAGCTGGTTTCACTAAAAATAAAGCTTTGAAAAACAAACATTTGAGTAAAAAAAACTTCTTTTAGTCTGTGATGGACTGGCTCTCTGTCCAGGGTGTACCCTGCCTGATTGCCCATTGACTGCTGGAGATAGGCGCCAGCCCCCCCACGACCCTACGTGGACAAAGCGGGTTCAGACAATGGATGGATGAATGGAACTTCTTTTAGTTATCATTTCAAAATGTATTGTTCTAGAATTTTAGAAGGCCTGTTGCTGTCTCATCAAAAATATCCACAAAACCTATTGAAATGTTTAGTTTTTTTCTGAGCCTTAGTGACATACATGTTTAAATTGTGCTTTGTTAAGTAAATTATTTATTAGAATTGCACTAAAAAAACTAAATTATTGACTTTTACATTTATGTCATGGATACAGAAGGTGAATGTTTGATGGTGTGATCATGAATGTGATTTCTTAAAGGGGCATTGTGGAAGTTTGACAGCCAAAACATGTATAGAAATAATAAATGTCTTCTTCATACATTCTCCTGCAATGCCCTGGTCCTGTAGAATGATCCCTGTCATTTTTACTGTGATGGCCTGTTTTTCTGTAAAATCACAGAAAAAGAGAGTTGAGCTGAGCTGCTCGGGTCGAGCAGGCTGCTTCATGCGCGTTCACGCTCAGGCATAACAAGTAGCATTTGCTATCAGTAGCTTTAGCAGCAGAGAGAGAGGTAGTGCAACTCAGCGACTTTGTCGCTGTTCCTAACGCCTAGTGATGAACCTAGCTACATTTCTGAGGACCCTTAGCTGCTTTCTTCTAGATATTTCCTGCAAATTAGCAACAATATAGCCATTTTCGCTCTGAACCGTTCTTTGAACGTTGTTTTAGCTGTAATCAAGAATATAAATGTTACAGATACCAAAACTGTGGTTTAGTTCATCTAGTTAAGACGTTGGACTCTCACGTAGGAGACCTGGGTTTGATTCTGGATGAAAACATAGTGTTTTTAGAGTTTCATTTTTACATTAATGGTATTTTTTCTTTCCCCTCCTTGAACCGTCACCTTATCATGGCAGAGGAGTTTGAGTGCCCTAATGATCCTAGGAGCTAGGTTGTCTGGGGCACTTTGTGCCCCTGGTAGGGTCTCCCATGACAAATTGGTCTTAGGTGAAGGGTGAGACAAAGAACGGGTTCACAGGATCTTTCATGGAGGTAAAGTCAGAGTCGGAGTACCCGGCCCAGAGGGTTATCAGGGTCCCACCCTGGAGCCAGGCCTGGGGTTGGGGCCCGTGAGCGAGCGCCTGGTGGTCAGCTTTCGCCCATGGGGGCCGGCCGGGCCCAGCCCGAACCGGATACATGGGCTCATCCAACTGTGGACCCACCACCCGCAGGAGGAACATGAAGGGTCCGGTGCAATGTGGATCGGGTGGCAGACCGAGGCGGGAGCCTTGGCGGTCCGGTCCCCGGACAAGAAAACTGGTTTTTGGGACATGGAACGTCACCTCGCTGGCGGGGAAGGAGCAGGAGCTTGTGGCAGTGGTTGAGCGGTACCGGCTAGATATAGTCGGACTCACCTCAACACATAGCATTGGCTCTGGAACCCAAGTCCTTGAGAGGGGTTGGACACTCTCCTTTGCTGGAGTTGCTCCGGGTGAGAGGCGGAGGCAGTAGTGGTTTTAGGCACGGGCAGACAGGGCAGTTGCCCGGGGCGGCATTTTTTCATGACACAAAAGGGGCGCACAAGCGCTGAGTAAAAAAAAAAAAAAAAGGAAATCTGCGCCGCACCGAGGTTTTCTATTATCTGTCATATGACAGTGTCTGGATTGGAAACTGCAAGTTGGCGCCCCCTGCAGCTGCAGGCGCTCCTGCTGACTGAGAACGTTCACGTGCACCGTGTGTCTATGAAGAACAGGAAGGGGAGGTGTGCGGCGGGGGAATTCACCTCTGCGTCTTTCCCAAATGAAATGAGCGTGCAGGGGCTGAATCAACTGTATTAACATGGCTAAAGTCAATCACATCTTAACGTTCTTCCATATTTCATTCATAATATCATAAACACAGGCCTATCATTCTTTCAGATTTCTCTGAATTGTGTGAAATGGCCGAATAAAAAAAGGAGAAACAAAACGATTTTGTGGTCACACCCCCCCCCCCCCCATCAAGGTCAAATAGTTTAGTCCTGACTAAAGGAAACTTATTGAGTTAAGAGCAAAACAGAAGAGATGAACATAAAAAGGCTAAAACCACCAGGTGCCCCATTCAGGGGGAAAAAGGAAAAAAGAGGAGAAAGATAAAGGTATGTAGCTCTCATGATGCATGTTTTCAATTTTTTGAACCAGTTAACTGGGATTTTAACGGTTAAATGCGGTCAACTAATTGCTAACAGAGCTAATAGGGCTGAAATATTGAAACGAATATTCAAATGGTTAGAAAAAAGTCCTTGAATCGTTTTTTACTGATTCAAGATTTGTTAAATGCTCACTGCAGCCTGTGGCCTGCCTGAACAACAACAAACACATGTTGATCATGTTCACATAATAATAAATAAAACAACTGTACAAGCAGAAGAAAACTCCCCAGTCACCACTAACTATCCTGTTTATTTATTGCAGATGGCTGCACTGATTATTTTTACATGATTTGTTCTGTAAAAGTTGGCATTTTTGGTAGTCTACAGTTTGTTATGTCAGTTTAAATTACAATTTCAGAGGCAATTCTAAAATATTATGGATCATGAGATCTATTGGAGATCTACCCCAACTTTTGGACTGCTCTGCCAGTCACTGTGGCTCAAGCTGAGAGGAGCTTTTCAAAACTTGATCAAGTCATACCTGAGGTCACCTATGTTTCAGGGGCGGCTCAGCGGCTCACTAACCTGGCTCTGATTAGTATCAATCACTCAGTAGGGGAGCAGATTTCATATGATGACATTATTGATGACGTTGCATCAAGGTTAGGTTTTAATTTTAGTTTGTGTTTTCTATTCTAAGTGCAATGCTGTAGTGATTATCTTTAGTTTGTTATGTGTGAAATATTTTTGCTATTTAGAATATTTATTATCTATTATGTTCATATTTTCTTAATATTTAGTTATTGTTTGTTTTTGTATATTTGATTCTATATATTTTGATACAGTATATAATGTATATTGCTTTACATTCTGACATCTTCATAGTAATTAATGTAAATATGTGCAACTTAGAAAAATGAATTTTCAATAGTCGTTCTAATAAAACATGCCTGTTTGTAGAAAACATGCGTGTGTTCGTGCAGGTGGTGTGGTGTGGTGTGGTGGTGGTGGTGGTGGGGGGGGGGGGGGGCGGTTGGGGGGGGGGGGCGCTCAAAGGGGGCCTCGCCCAGGGAGTAATTCCATGTAGAACCGCCACTGGGCGGAGGGCTGGGGTTGGCTTTTTGTTAGCCCCAAGACTCTCTGCCTGTGTGTTGGGGTTTACCCCGGGGGACGAGAGGGTAGCTTCCCTGCGCCTTCGGGTTGGGGAAAGGGTCCTGACTGTTGTTTGTGCTTATGGGCCAAATATCAGTTCAGAGTACCCACCCTTTTTGGAGTCCCTGGGACGAGTGCTAGATAGTGCTCCATCAGGGGACTCCATTGTCCTGCTGGGGGACTTCAATGCTCACATGGGCAATGACAGCTTGACCTGGAGAGGTGTGATTGGGAGGAACGGCCCGCCTGACATGAACTCGAGTGGTGTTTCGTTATTGGACTTCTCTGCAAGCCGCAGTTTGGCCATAATGAACACCATGTTCGAACATAAGGATGCCCATCGGTACACTTGGTACCAGGGCAGCCTAGGTCGCAGGTCGATGATAGACTTTGTAGTAGTATCATCTGACATGTGGCCGTATGTTTTGGACACCCGAGTGAAGAGAGGAGCGGAGCTGTCAACTGATCACCACCTGGTGGTGAGTTGGATCAGCTGGCAGGATAAGATGCCGCGTAGGCCTGGCAGACCCAAACGCATAGTGAGGGTCTGCTGGGAACACCTGGCAGAAGAACCTTTCAAGATGGTCTTCAACTCCCATCTCCGGCAGAGCTTTGACTGCGTCCCGAGAGCAGTGGGGGACATTGACGCCGAGTGGGCCTTGTTCCACTCTGCGATTGTTGAGGCGGCTGTTGCTAGCTGTGGTCGCATGGTGGCCGGTGCCAGTCGTGGTGGAAACCCCCGTACCCGCTGGTGGACACCAGAGGTTCGGGGAGCCGTCAGGCTGAAGAAGGAGGCCTACAGGGTGTGGCTGGTCTGTGGGTCTCTGGAGGCAGCAGACAGGTACTGGATAGCCAAGCGGGTTGCAGCAGTGGCAGTTGCCGAGGCAAAATCTCGGGCGTGGGAGGAGTTTGGTGAGGCCATGGAGAAAGACTATCGATCGGCTCCAAAGAGGTTCTGGCAAACTGTCCGGCGCCTCAGGAGAGGGAGGCAGCAACTCACTCACACTGTTTACAGTGGGGATGGGGAGCTGCTGACGTCAACTGGGGCTATAGTCGGACGGTGGAAGGAATACTTTGAGGAGCTCCTCAATCCCACCTACGCGTATTCTGAGGAGGAACCAGAGCCGGGAGACCTGGGGATGGACTGTCCTATCTCGGGTGCAGAAGTTGCTGAGGTAGTCAATCAACTACACAGCGGCGGAGCCCCGGGGGCGGATGAGGTTCGTCCTGGGTATCTCAAGGCTATGGATGTTGTAGGGCTGTCATGGTTGACACGTCTCTGCAACATTGCATGGTCATCGGGGGCAGTTCCTGTGGAGTGGCAGACCGGGGTGGTGGTCCCCATCTTTAAGAAGGGTGACCTGAGGGTGTTTTCCAACTACATGGGGATCACAGTCCTCAGCCTCCCTGGAAAGGTCTACTCCAAGGTACTGGAGAGGAGGGTCCGATCGATAGTTTAATCTCAGATTGAGGAGGAGCAATGTGGTTTTCGTCCTGGCCGTGGAACTGTGGACCAGCTCTATACCCTTGCAAGGGTGATGGAGGGGGCATGGGAGTTTGCCCAACCAATCCACATGTTTTGTGGATTTGGAGAAGGCTTATGACCGTGTCCCCAGGGGCACCCTGTGGGGGACGCTCCAGGAGTATGGGGTGGGTGGCTTTCTGTTAAGGGCCATTCAGTCCCTTTACCAGAGGAGCGTGAGTTTGGTCCGCATAGTCGGTAGTAAGTCGAACCTGTTCCCGGTGAGGGTTGGACTCTGCCAGGGCTGCCCTTTGTCACCAGTTCTGTTCATTACCTTTTTGGACAGAATTTCTAGGCATAGCCGTGGTGTGGAGTGTGTCGAGTTTGGTGGCAGGAGAATCTCGTCTCTGCTTTTTGCGGATGATGTGGTCCTCCTAGCTTCATCAAGCTCTGACCTTCAGTTCTTGCTGGGTAGGTTTGCGGCCGAGTGTGAAAGCGGCTGGGATGAGGATCAGCACCTCCAAATCTGAGACCATGGTTCTCGACCGGGAAAGGGTGGCTTGCCAACTCCAGGTCGGGAGAGAGGTCCTACCTCAAGTGGAGGAGTTTAAGTATCTCAGGGTCTTGTTCACGAGTGAGGGTAGGAGGGATCGGGAGATCGACAGGCGGATTGGTTCGGTGTCTGCAGTGATGCGGACGCTGAGCTGGTCTGTCATGGTGAAGAGGGAGCTGAGCCAGAAAGCCAGGCTCTCGATTTACCGGTCGATCTACATCCCAATCCTCACCTATGGCCATGAGCTTTGGGTAATGACCGAAAGAACGAGATTGTGGATACAAGCGTCCAAAATGAGTTTCCTCCGTAGGGTGGCCAGGCTCAGCCGTAGAGATAGGGTGAGGAGCTCGCACATTTGGGAGGGACTTGGAGTAGAACCGCTGCTCCTCCGGATCGAAAGGAGCCAGTTGAGGTGGTTTGGGCATCTGGTCAGGATGCCTCCTGGACGCCTTCCCGGGGAGGTGTTTCGGGCATGTCCTGCCAGCAGGAGGCCCCCGGGTCGACCCAGGACACGTTGGAGAGGTTACATCTCCAATCTGGTCTGTGAACGCCTTGGGGTCCTGCCGGAGGAGCTGGTGGAGAAGGCCGGGGAGAGGACGGTCTGGAGCTCCCTAGTTGGGATGCTGCCCCCCGCGACCCAGACCCGGATAAGCGGAGGAAGATGACGACAACGACGACGACTGTATATTTTTTTACAGTAAGATGCCCAAATTTTTGTTTGAGACTCGCCGAACGGCATTGAATTCACAGATAAAAAAGATGTGGGTTCAACTTTCATTTTGGAACAATTTTTCAAGCAAGGGAAGGGAATGATCTGAGCATGCAGGAAGATTGACCCATCATAAACCTTTGTCGGCTGTGCTGAAGAGAAAAGGTACAGAACTATGGCACCAGACCCGTGCCACAACCCGTGCACGCGCATTGGGTCCACAGCGCGCGTGTGAACGGGACTCGCGAGCGAAAATATACATGGCAGCGCTGATGTGAACGGGACTCGCGAGCGAAAATATACATGGCGAGAGGTCATTTGTGCACTGAGAGGGAGCAAACTGTGTCTGTGAGCGCACAAGGATGTGCACAAGTGACAAACCTGCGTGAGCGCGTTGCCAACGAGCACAGGGCAGAGGAAAACGTGCGCGCGCAGCAGCCTCTCTGCGCGCTCAGCAGCCTCTGCGCGCTCGGTTTCTAATTCCACTCGCTCGGCTGTGAGGAGTTTTGGCACTCTGGAGGCGTGGCCTGTGGCAGATCTTCCCTGTCCTCAGATTGGTTAGTTTACCCCGCACTTTACTCTCTACCTATCTATATAAAAAAACCTGAGATTCAGTAGTTGCTGTCATAGCTCAGCTGGGAGAGTGGGTGACTCTCACTCTGGAGGATCCAGGTTCAAGTCCGGCCAAGGACCATAGAGTAGATGTCATATTATTCTTTCCTAATTCCTGTGATATTATTTTACAGTTGTGACCGTTCAACTGTCATTAAACGTCCGAATGTTTGCTGGGCAGTGTTTTAAAAAGTGCACATAAGCTAGATGGTTTTAACCAGGTAAAAATAGACTTGTGGGTGTAGGTATGTTCAAGTTTAAAAAGTTCTTGCCTCATTAATGTATTGTTTATTTTTTTCAGCATTTAATTGACAAATTATCCTTTCAAATAATTTATTGATGAGTTACATAATTGTCCATTTAGAATTGTTGAATGGACTGAGTCAAGTTTGGTGCACTTTATATATTTCAAAACATGTTTTTTTATTTTAATTATGCATATAAATAATTTAAATGTTAATTTATTGAAATATTTCTATTTTTTCATTACCTCACCCTTGTTTTGACAAAAACAAGACCTTGCTGGATAATATCACGGAGAAACTATTTGTTCACAGTACTTGGCTCAGTGAGGTTCTGTATACCAAAGGAGGAGATACTCAGAAATCTGTCTGCAGATTGTTACAACCCAGACTGGAAGTGGTGGGCTGTAATAAGAAAGGAGACCAAACAGAGGAGTGGGAGGTTCAACAACTGATTTATTTAACCAAAGTAAGGATTTACTAAAGCAAGTTAGTGAACAGAAAATGGCCATCTCAAGGTTTTACTCGGATGTCCCTCAGCAGGGTGCAGAACTGTTGAAGGTCATCTGAATGAAAGCTTGATATGCAGCTTCTTTATGAAAGTGTGTAAATATACAGTGTGGTTGCCGTACATATGTTGAGGTTCTCAGACATCAGGCTTCTTTGCCCAGGCCTTCACTAGTGGGCTATTTTAAAAGTTGGTAAGGAGAAAAACCACAGCATATAGCTGATTGTTTACAAATGCAAGGAGGGGAATAACAATCAAAAACCTAGTGTTCTTGGACCAGATGAATGGAGCACTCCACATGCACTCAGACATGTTATGGCTTCTGTTTCTATAACTTTACATGCAGACATTTGAGGTTTGCCAGAAAGAAAAGCTGGCCTGTACACTTTGCAGGGCACAATGTCATCAATGAAGAAACCCCTGTCTACCATGATGACCATCTCTAGTTGTAGCATTTTCAACACACCAGATTCCCAGGTTGGTCGCTGATAGTTCCAGCATACAGTGCTGAGACAAAGGTCACTGGCCTATGTGGCACAATCCAAATGAGCCTCTTCAGAGTGCAGTTGAACTTGAGGAAAATATATGACTCTGGAAGAGAGGGGAATATGGCCATTGACACCTCAGATCAGTGCAGTCAAGAATTACTGGTGTTTGGGTAGTCCTGAACGTGTTGTGATGCCCCCACCGTCTCATTGGGTTTTCATTTGTGTTTAATTGTGTTTTTCTTCTGTTGTAGGCAGCTCGTTAAGCAGCCTTGGAGGCACCTGGGCTCAGGGTGTGGTGCTGCCTACAAAGCCTACTGTTTTTCCTGCTTTCACTGGGTCTCTCCTGTGTGGTGGAGAGTCCTCACTGGCCATTTTCTGTTCACTAACTTGCTTTAGTAAATCCTTACTTTGGTTAAATAAATCAGTTGTTGAACCCCCCACTCATCTGTTTGGTCTCCTTTCTTATTACAGCCCACCACTTCCAGTCTGGGTTGTAACAATCTGCAGACAGATTTCTGAGTATCTCCTCCTTTGGTACACAGATCCTCACTGAGCCATGTACTGTGAACAAATAGTTTCTCCATGATATTATCCAGCAAGGTCCCGTTTTTGTCAAAACAAGGGTGAGGTAATGAAAAAATAGAAATATTTCATTAAATTAACATTTAAATTATTTATATGCATAATTAAAATAAAAAAAACATGTTTTGAAATATATAAAGTGCACCAAACTTGACTCAGTCCATTCAACAATTCTAAATGGACAATTATGTAACTCATCAATTAATTATTTGAAAGGATAATTTGTCAATTAAATGCTGAAAAAAATAAACAATACATTAATGAGGCAAGAACTTTTTTAACTTGAACATACCTACACCCATAAGTCTATTTTTACCTGGAGTCTCCTCTCAAGAGTGGCTGAAGTAATATTACAACTTTGACAGAATACAAATTCTCTCTCTCTCTCTCTCTCTCTCTCTCTCTCTCTCTCTCTCTCTCTCTCTCTCTCTCTCTCTCTCTCTCTCTCTCTCTCTCCTCTCTCTCTCTCTCTCTCTCTGGAAGCCCCACTCTAAGGGTCTTTGCAGTGTAATAGTGACTCATATATTGTACAACCACAGTCATAAAGTTTTCAATCAGTAGTTTTATTTCAGTATGTATTTTTCCAGTATCACAAAAAATATAATTTTATATGGTTAAAACCATCTGGCTTATGTAAACTTTTTAAAACACTGCTCAGCAAACATTCGGACGTTTAATGACAATTGAACGGTCACAACTGTAAAATAATATCACAGGAATTAGAAAAAAAAAACTTGACATCTACTCTATTTTCCTTGCCCGTACTCGAATCTGGATCCTCCGGGGGGAGAGTCAACCGCTCTCCCAGCTGAGCTATGACAACAACTACTGAATATCAGATTTTTTTATATAGATATAGCTTCCATCATTTTGGTCCGACAGGAAGCCAATGGGCCAATGAGGTAGAGGGTAAAGTGCGGAGTAAACTAACCAATCAGAGGACAGAGAAGATCTGCCACAGGCCACGCCTCCAGAGTGCCAAAACCCCTTCACAGCCGAGCGAGCAGGAGTCAGAAACCGAGCGCGCACAGAGGCCCGTTCACATGCGCGCTGTGGACCCAATCCGCGTGCACGGGTTGTGGCACGCCTCTGACGCCATAGAATGAGCACATTTAAAAACAGCATGTGAGCTGACCAAAGTGCTGTACAGGGGTAAAAACATATAAGGTTAAAAGAATAATATAAAAGAATAAAACAGCTAGAGCATAGCACAAAGAACCGAACAAGAGAAGTCAATAAAATTGTGAAAAGAATCGTGTAAATAAACCTAGATAAAATAGCTAGGCAGTAACAGCAAGGGAATAAAAGTAAGTATTTAAGTGAGACTTAAAAACCCCAATGGAGGGGGAGAGTCTGATATTCAGCAGGAGATCATTCCAGAGTTTCGGAGCGCAGACAGAAAAGGCTCATTCACCACGGGTTTTGCAGCGTAGACGGGGAATTTGTAGTAGGTGTAGGTCACCAGAACGGAGAGTCCTGCCCGGCACATAAGGAGTGAGTAACTCGGATATGTAAGGTGGTGCTAAGCCATTCAGCGCCTTAAAAACAAACAATAAAATTTTTAAATGTATACGATAGTGTACAGGAAGCCAGTGAAGTCTTGCTAAAATTTGAGTCATGTGCTGCCGACGGCCTGTATTAGTCAGAAATCTTGCCGTCGCATTTTGTATCAGCTGAAGGCGAGATAATGCGGCTTCTGAAATGCCAAACAGAATTGCATTGGAGTAGTCCAACCTTGAGGTGATGAAAGAGTGAATGGTTGTCTTGAGGTGGCGCAGATTCAGAATGGGTTTTAGTTTGGAAAAATGATTTAACCATGTGATTAACACGAGGGTCCATTTTTAGAGCCACATCCATTTTAATTCCAAGATTAACAATTGTTTGACTAATTTTAAAAGGAAGAGCAGAAAAATCAGGAGCGGAGGAAGATGAGCCATTAGGAGTAAAAACAATAAACTCTTTTTTTATTTCTTATTTATTTACTTTTGTGTGTGTGTGTGTGTGTGTGTGTGTGTGTGTGTGTGTGTGTGTGTGTGTCCTGTCTGGCTGTGAAGCAAACAGAATTGATGTCTGAATGCTGGTAACAAGCCTTACAGATTTACTCTCAGGTGGAGCATCAAAGCGTCTGCTTTTAATGTCACGCCTGATACTTAAAACTTTATTGTTATTGTTTTTGAATGCTTTGTAATTCCGACCAGACACGGAGTCAGAGGTGAAAGAGAAAGGAAGAGACAAAAGGTGTGTGTGTGTGTGTGTGTGTGTGTGTGTGGGGGGGGGGGGGGGTCCATAAAAATAAACAATAATGAACAAGAGTCTGCTTCTAGACCTGCAGAAAGAGAGAAGAAAAAACAAAACAAAAAAATGGGACAATACAAGATCAAGCTGTCACTGCGTCAACTTGAAGAAATATAAAATCAACATTGTTTAACTGAACAATCACACGATAATAAATCACAGTGCATTTAGTGCCCACCACAGTCTTAAGACATGTGTTGAACCTGTTAAAGGCAAAGGAAGTACGACTCAGCCTTGATCTTCATTGATTGAGAATACAGACAGAAATGACCTCACGCTTAGTTCTGATATAGTTTCACCAACACCAGACAGATCTGAGACATCAGATTCTAGCAGGAGTTACACCAGTCCAGGAGGACTTTCAGGGAACAGCTGGGAGGGAAAATAGTCCGAGTCTGACGCTCAGTTATGTGAAAGGTAAGCTGCCTTGGTGCTGGAAAGAATGATGGCGTGGCAGAAGTGTTATTTGTCTTGCACCGTTGGGTGAGCCCTCACGTCCACTCAGAAAGAGATGAACAAGGGACGGACGGTCTGTCTGGGAGAAGTGCTACAGCAGTGTGGCGGAGGACGATCTGTCACCAGCAGTCATCACTTAACTGAAGCCCGTGCTGCGCCACCACTCACTCAATGAGAACCTCGGAGTTAAATGGGAATGCCGGGCAAAGCCAGAAAGAGATATGATTAAAAATATGCATGAAATGAAATGCAAATTCTTTAGTGTTGGACACACACACACACACACACACACACACACACACACACACACACACACACAGAGAGAGAGAGAGAGAGAGAGAAAGAGAGAGAAACCTAAACATTATGATCAAAATTACAAGAACAACACGGAAATTCAAAGTCAAAGTTTGTTATCCAATGTTGACGCGTCTATGTTTCACAAAATTACAGCTAAACACAATTTAGAACCTAATAGGAGACGACATTGCACGTGGAGGTGAAGGACACGCGGAGGGACCGGCCTGTCTCGTGACACAATAAATGACTGCAATCGAGGTTCCAGCAAAAACAAGCACTGCTTTTCAATTCCACCTCTTTTACACAGATGAATGATGAACCCTGGGTAAGAGGTTTAGTGTTGTGGTATTAATATACATCAGGGGCCAGAGCACCACACTAAATCAGGAGAGCCAGTGCATTTGTTAGTGTAATGACAAGCAGTAGCCTCGTTTGAGCTGTGAGAGTTGGGAAACTCTTCGATGCGGGTGTCTAAACTAAAAAGCACTAAAGAGGATTTTAGATGGAGCTTTTCATGTATCTGCCGTACCATGAGGCTCCAAATGATGCCTGTTGATTTTCGAAACACCTTGTGTTTACTTTTTTATGTTCTTAGTGACTGAAGGCTTGAACAGCTCTTTGAGCAGCCTCAGTTTGGAGGTAAAGATATTAGCTCTAACAAACCATCACTATAAGCAACAGCTGATCATTTAACCAGCAATTCATAAATGAAGTTGGAGAACGTGGCGGATGACTTCAGCGGTCGCTACGGACCAAATGATCACAAAAATGTCTGTCTTAACTATTTATAACGCTCTAATCTACACCATCGCGTTTTTCATTTACTTTCGGGCTCCATAATTACCTGCCCTGTAGTTTGTAAATCACATCGATATTGATCTTCACTTCATTTAATTGTGACTTTTACCGTTGCACTTTGACACCGCTGATGAAAATATTAGCCATTCATAACACACATGTTTGTAACAAGAAATAGATTCAGAAAATTTTTAATACAAACTGACAAATATAAAAAAATCACTTTCTGGAGCTTTACGACTTGCAGAATCGGAGATGGTCCATAAATCTTGGCAGATTACACAAAGACAAAGCAGCAGGTTGGGAGTGAAAGACGTTGGGATCAATGGCGCCAGATCAATGACCAATAGGCCGCTCACATCAATACACTTCCTGCTGAGGCCCAGTGCTCTGGTTACACAAATGAAAATGGGAGGGCAGGGCTGGACCGTGATGCTGATTTATGTCAACAGGGCAGATTTGAAACAGTCATTGTCTAATAAAGTTACCCAAATGTCACCACTTGCACTGGCAAGAGCATTTTAAAGTTCTCACTCAGGAACCAATCTGCTCGTTGTAAGAGAGCCCAGAGAGAAAGGGACTATCTGAACCCTACGGGGCTTTATAATTTACTTTTGTTGACTCAATAGCCCATAAAAACAATAGAACTTACAAAAGAGAACAGTCCAACCTAAATGATGGCATGAATACCCAAACAGACATGTGAGCACACGTATTGAAGTGAGAGCCCCGTTTCGACCTGTCAGTCACCCATGCTACTCAGAGCCAAGGCCTAGTGACAACTGTTAAATCAGAGCATGCCCGAATCCCTGCTGTGACCAATATTGTTAACTATAATGCAGCATCTTGGCTAACACATCCTGGACAGCTCTAATTACCCCCAGATGAGCCCCTTGCACCCCCTCTTCACCCACAAGGTGCCTAGCAAGCCCACCTTATTAACACACCTGTTTCTCCAGACACACTCTCCTTTTAAATGTCACTGGCACCTCCCCCTCCTCTTCTTTTCCAGATCCTACTCTAAGCCACCCCCTTGCAACTGTCTCCACCTGTCTCTCAGCCGTGGTAAATTGGGTTAACATACACTAAGTGTCCCATCGTTAGCGCTGTTAATTGACTACAGCGTGGGATAATTAACAGGGAGCGGTCAGCCTACCTTGCTAATCTTATTTAGGTCATTTGCATTTAAAATGGTTTTGGTCTCTCTGGCAATTGGAAAAAAAAACTTGACTGGGCTGAAAATTTAAAGTACTGGATATGAAAAGTCTCAATCCAGATCCGAGGGCCTCAAGCTTAATGCTTAATCCAAGTCTGGTCTGTTTTCTCCTGCTAGCGGTAGCTAGCAACTCCTAAAGTTGCTATGCTGTGATACCTTCAGGTGAATGTTTCTTTTGTTCAAGCATCGTCTGTCCTATTTTGGCAAAGACACGTGTACTCAGTAGCTACAGGGGAGACACACGACTGAACGCTCCTCCGGATTCACACAAGCATTAACGCAGCACATTAGCTTAGCGGAGTTGTGGGAATGAACGATGAGCTAACACCACCGCTCCAGGCAAAGAGAAGACGTAGACAAAAGCCAACTGCCATCTATTATGGATAGCCTGCGCCAACCCCCGTTGTTAGTGTTACAGGGTGACAGTGCTGTCCTTGCTGAGGCAGCGACCTTCCTTGGCGGGGAGAAGGCACTGGGCAGATTAAAAGTGGACTGGCTCACCGTTCAGTCCAGGCGTACCCCTGATGTTCTGCCCAGATGGTAACCACACACACTCGTGAACACACACATCCTGGGAGGGCAGATGTGGGGAGCAGACACGGCCGCTCCTCGAGGCTCTAAAACTTCAGAGTCTATAAAACACACATCATGTAGTCTTCAGAGGTCTGAACGCCTCCGCCTCCTTCACTTTCCTTTCTGAGTGTTTCTCCATCACTTAATTCTGGCTCGATGTATGTGAATCATCCATCACTCACTCAATCAGTCCATTGAATTTCATTTAGTGCTGTGTTACTCAGGGCATGTGATTGATTCACTGCTACCTTTTCACTGAAGCTTGAATGACACACAATGCGGCTTTGTGGACACGTATACACACATATCGCTTGCTCAGACGATGCTGTGCTGGGCCACCTTTGCCAGGGGGTGAGGTGGTGGTGGTGGGTGGGTGGAGGGGTGAGGGGGGGGGGTTGTGCCCACGCTGCCAAAGAGGACCCCTTTGAGATTTACTCAAGGTCGCCATGTCCAGCTGGCTGCTCCAACATCTGCTCAGAATCGCCTCAAGACTGGCACGAGAGCGACCCGTCCACACAGCTTGACCTTGGATCCACAGCAATGTTTGCGTTCATATGCCACGAATCATTTAGGACCGTCAACAGGGTGATTGTGAATTTATTTTGTAAATTTGCACAGTTTAAATTGGCCAATTGCACATTCAGAGCAAGCAAACTATGAAAATGACTAATTTAATGAACTCTGGCCAACCACTCAGTGTAATCATTTAAAATGAACTGATGTACACACATATGTGCAATGACGGTTCTTAAAATGATCATGGAGTCACCTTTTTATTAACTTTGTGATCATTTAACAGAATGTTCAATCTATTTTATCAAATTGTATGCAAACAAAACTATAAATAAAAATAAGGCATAAAATGCTTTGTATTTCCACGAATAACTGTTAAAAACTCATTTTATCAATACAACAGGCTATGGATGTGTTTTCTGATAACTAGCAAGAAAGTCTGAAGCAATACACTCAATTTTTTTTTATATTTTGCTAAAGTTCTTTTATTTCAGTAATTCATCTTAGACTGAGAGACCATCTAAAGGCTTAGAAGCCCTTCACGGGTGTGGTGGATTCGTTCGCTGATTAGAGTGTGACACTTTGAGTCTAGTGTAACGGTATGAAATGACTGTTTTCCACCAAAAGCCATTTTCCCCTCTCCTCTGAAACAGAACTAGTCTGCATGAGATATGGCCTCAAGGTCTCATGCATTTGCTTCTAAACTGCTTCTTTCCAGCCAAAGAGAAGAATGAAGAAAGGACTCTCTCCTTTTAATAAATCAAAGAACTCTATTTTTAATAAAGCTAATCAAACAAAGTGTTAGTCAATAATAAGATGTGACCAATCTGTGAAATCAAAATATTAATTACTTTATTATAATCCTATAGAATATAATAAGTAATATGACTTTAAATGTTTCCACCAGGACTGATCTCCCGTAGCGTTAAGAGATGACACATTGCTTTACTGATCCAATCAGAATCTGCCAGATCGGACGGAGGCGTGGTTTTGGTGGTGTTTGGTAAATCTGTTATCTTTTCATTCGACCATAAACCAAAACATCCGAAGTATAAAACTATGCCCACGCCATCTTTAACACCAGTTCAAAGCATTCTAGAGAAGCGTCGGAGTGGCCAATCCGTAACTTTCCTCTTCAGCCAAAAGAACCAACGACAAGCTGGATAAAATCTGTTGCTGTTCCACCTGCTGCAACGGTTCCTTTCAGAATAAAAGCTGAACCATCATGACCCAGGTTTGGGTCTCACTAGATGCCAACAAAATTGTCGTGACCCGGGAGTATCTCAAGACAGGTGGTCGGCTGCCGCGGCTGCTTCTACAGGCTCCGGCTCCACAAGGTCAAGCTGGACCTTTATACCTCCTGATCTAGACGGGGACTTCCTGAAGGGTATGTAGACCGACAAATGGCGTCGAATGTGTTTATGAATCTGCTAATCAAAGCTTAGCGCGAAGACATCACCTTCAATTCCCATCAGAACTAATCGCTTCTTCGGATTTGCTGGTTCTGAGCAACATTCCATCACCCCATTCTCCATCTCATCCACCTTAGTTACACCATACATTTAGTGTTAAAGTTAGACTAGTTTAATTTGTTTTTAATAAATTTTTAAACTTTTAAACTTCACTCTCTCTTCTGTTGTCTCTGAGTGAATACGAAGCTGTTATCTAATCCCTGCATTAAAAAGTTCCAATCCTCTGGTTTAAAATAACCCAACAGATCGAAAAAGTTGATTTTATATTTACTATGGAATCCTACGCCTTATGGCTTATTAAATAACATGTAATTTAAATCATTACACTAGAATATTGAACATTTTCACAATATTCTAACTGATTTTCTAATATTCTACTGATTTTAAAGTAGGGGTTTTCATAAACTGTAAGCCATATTGGGGTTAGGGTTAGGGAATTAGTCTATCTCATAAGTTTCATCTCTTAAGTTAAATTACTAAAATAATTGATTTTTTGGCACCATATTCTATTAGTTTCACATGTATATCGAAATTAAAACCAATTCTGAAACGGGCACACCTGGAATCCGTAATCCGTGCTTTTATCAAACAAAATTAAAATTAAATTAAATTAAATAAAAATTCTGATATTTGTTTTGAAGGCCCTGAATGGACTGGCACCAGATTACCTGTCTGACCTTGTGACTGGTTATGTGACAAACCGGACGTTGAGATCTGTCGATTGCTTGCTGCTTCACGTTCCCACCATGAAATACAAACCGCGCAGGCAGCGTGCTTTTGTCTACGCTGCTCCGTCCCTCTGGAATGCTCTTCCTCTTTCCGTGAGGCCGGCACCATCCCTCCCCCGTTTCAAGTCACTGCTTAAGGCCCACTTTTACGACCGGGCATTTTTAAACCCTTGACTTTAATTAATCATTTTTATTACGTATTCTTTTTACTGGCTGTGATTTGACTGCTTTGTTATGTACTTTTATTATTGATTGTGTTTTTGTTTTTATGTTGTGTTTTACTATTTATCTGTACAGCACTTTGGTCGGCTGCCATGTCGTTTTCAAATGTGCTTTATAAATAAAGTTGGTATGGTACGGTAAATAACTCAACATACTTTAATTTCTGTAAAGAACCAAAAATATGGAACCCCTAAAAAGGGCTTGGCTGGGAAAATATACTGGTTTCATGCAGAAAAAAATAACATTTTCCCTTTTTTCCCCTCCTTTTAAAAACATTAGTTTGTCAGCAAATGCAAACATGAACATTAAGAGGCTTAAACATGTTTAAGCTAGCTTTTAAGCTAACTAAATATGCTGTTGAATTTTTAATGATCAAAGAATAGAAAATAATTTGTTTACATATTTTGCATTAAAGCAGCTTTAATCTTGATTTCTACAACACAAGAAGACAACAATCATTTATTTTGTCACATGTTAATGGAACATGAAAACAGTTTTTCAGTGATCATTAATAAATTAATAAATATCTAAAATTTGGCAAATATTTCTGATTTCTCATAAAATTCAAAATATCAGTAAGGTAAACCGCATTTTTCACATCATTTCCTTGTTTTAACCCTTCATTGAAGCTGTTCTCCTTCTATCCTATCGATTTTTCTATCAAACATAAGCTTGGTGTTGAGGTCAGAGGTCACTGTGAATCAGAGCAGATGTGTGTTTGTGTGTGTTGAGGGCGTCCCCTCCTTCACCCAACATCCTTACTGTCACTTTCAGAGACCTCTCTGTTAAATTGGCTGACAGATAAGATCCAACAGAAGAGACACAAAGACCAACAGGCCAGGAGAGCGAAATCCTGCACAGCAGTGAAACCAACATTTTAAAGCCCTTTTATTTCATTTTACATTATCATCATTTAACAGTCTTCCGTTTAAATTCAAATATAATTTATTTTTCCATTTTTAAAGTTGCATTCTATTGTTTGATGAGTTTTTTCATCCGTGTGCAACCCACAGCAGAAATCCCATTCCATAGTAACTCTGTACATAAAAAAGAGGTGATGAGTGTTGGGGATAAACAGTGATACTAGTTAAAAATGTCATTCAGATTCAGTAAATGTTTTGTTGGTTTAATATCTGGATCAAGCCAGAGCAGCAGATGTCAGACATGGACTCAAACTTACCTTTTACGACGACTGCGTTTTTAAACTGAGAAACACAAATCTAATAACTCTCCTCGTATGTTTGTTTATACCAAAGTTTCTGCACCCTTTCTTAAATATAATATTAAAATCCCAAATGGGCCAATTCCGTTCAACCGCACTCTTCACATTCATCTATGGTTTTTACTTAGAGGTCTGCAGCTCTCCTTTTCCACACAACACTCCTCAATACATCCCTGTAGCGTGTCCTCAGGCCTTCTGCTCTAAGGCTCATGGGATGCGACTACTCCCTGGGGCTAGTGTTTTCACAGCCTGTGAGAGAAGCACTCGAGAGAGAACAGGAGAAAGGCAGCAGCAGCATTTCTCTGTTTGCTTGATGTCACTATAATGGAAATATGCATAAGTGAGAAAAGGCATAGTGGGCCTTTGGGGCCTGAAAAGTACAAATATTTTAATAACAAACACATTGGTTGTTTGCCTCCTATGACAGCACCTGGGTATCGTTTCCGACTGAATGCAGTCAGTCAGCGCCAGATTTCATATGCATAAAGACAGAGATGTTTTATTATTTTAGTGGAAGTGAATTCCACGCTGTGAAAAGTTTTCCCAGCAATGTGTCCTTTGGAGAACTGTCATTAATCAAAAGTCAAAGTCACCTCAGATCTCACATTAGAAAAGACCAGTTTAGCTACGGCTGAAATTGCAGCTGACCCTCTAGCCCTGAGCACTTATTCAAAATCAGCAACATGGCCATAGGGGGCTAAAACAACTAAATTGAGTGAGGTTGCAAGAAGCTAGCTAGAGTACTAGGGGAACATACCCAATAAAGCACTGGCAACTGGAAATCTCCAGGGTTTCTTTGAGCGTTCTAATGTCCTGATGGGTGACCTATAGCTTTATGTGTGCTATAAATGTAAATGATAAAGAGTATGTACATTGCTAATAACAAAGATATATTTTTTAATTTTAATAAAAGTAGTGGTGTTCTTGCCATTGTAACCTCCGTCCAGACCAAGCTGTTAAGACAGAAAAAGATACACACCTAAAACCTAAATATTATCTACTAGTGCAAATGAAATGATTAAAGAAACTTCAGTCCAGAGGATGTGTGTATAAAAAGCAAGACCAATGTAAAATATGGTTGCTTGGGTCACAGACTCAAGCTTGGTGTGCCAATGCAAAGGGGGTGACATACTCCACGGCATCAGATTTCTCTGAGGTCAAACTGCACAACGTCCCACTCTAGAAAGACACGCCAACATCACAACCACACATCGCCGAAAAACAAAAGACACAAAAAGGCGACAGATCCAAGACGGCAATGACCACATGTGGTAGGTGACCTCCACATACAGCTACTCTCACATTGTACTCATTTCTAGTTTTTTGTCACTGCTGTAGGTGCGTTTTCGTTGGTCGATCGCACACCAGAGCCATAAATTTGGTCTTGGAAGTGTTCAATATGCTTTCAGTGGGCTGGCAACCCTCGTGTTCAGTTTCTCGTCACAAATCTGTTCATTGTGTAAGATTTGTCAACAATGGCTGAAAAACAGCGTGAACGGAGTTTAAGACACGATTAAAGTTGCGTTTCGTGTAATTCTTCCCTGCATCAGTTCCCGTGCAGGCATGAAGCTCTTTGATGTCTGAAGGTTTTTAATAGTTGAACCTAGGGATGTCCCAATCTGCATTTTATGCTTCCGATCCCGATCCGTTAGTTTGCCTTTACTATTGAAATTTATAAAGCTGAAATACATTTTTAGCATGTAACTCAAGTTAATTTTTTAAGACTAATTTCATTAAGAAGGATTTCCACTATTGTTGTAAATCCCATGAAATCAAAATCTTACAAAGAAAGTTCAGCTTTGGTTTAATATTTTGGACAAAAGTAATAAACTGATGAATTAGCAGCAGGCTGGTGTGCTCAGTGGTGCCCTCTACTGTCATGGGATCAAAATAACGCTTTATTCTTGAGTAAAGACCAGAGTGGCCGGGAAATTTATAACACCGTCAATAGACCCTGTGCACGAGAAAATGCCAAGTTCCTGTTTTAAGACCGGATGTAGAGTGTTATGATTCTGGTAGCTTTATTTTGTGTTAAAATGTGAAGATGGACTCCAAAGTACAAAAAAAAAAAAAGCTTGCGCTCGGTTACAAAGAGCACGAGGTGGGCTGTAGGCAGTAACAGCAGCTCTCGCTTAGTTTCTCTCTTTTTATTCTTTGCTTTTTCTTCCCCCTCACTTAAGGTCCTTAAAATACTTGTGCTGCATGACTCATCTGTAAGAAAGAAAATGCAAGAGTCCAACGTAGAGCCCTAATCCTAACCTATGATAAAGGTAGAGGACAACATCCATCCAGGATGAAAACACAAAGTTTCTGGGAAATTAGACCAAGTGTTGAACTGCTAAGTGAATGCCTCAATCGACACAGTACAGAAAATACAGGAAAGGGCTCATCTGAAAAAGTCGGACTCCCTTCCAGGATTTTCCTAATGAGCTGTCAATCATCTCTCTCTGCCCAACAACTTTCATCTGCCCTGATTCCTCCCAACCTTTCCCATTTATCACTGCTTTCTCTCTTCTGCGACGCACTCCTCAGATGCCCCGCATCGTTTATCACGTCAGGTGGAATAGAGTTTCTCCAGCTGTCAATTTAGGAAATGGAGTGACGAGTGACCCCACACTAATCTCCAAGTGCTGTGTTACAGAAAATTATGTACATCTGCAGAAGTTGTGCTCAGATCCATGTTGGCCCACAGAGACATCGGTAATCTGTGCTTCCAGCTCGAACTCAGCCTGTCAGTAAAACACTGTCTCAAACAGCAGCAGGCTTTGAATATTCAAAGACCAATCAGAGTGATTCCCTATATTTATATAGAATATCCCAGCTTATTGGTCATAAGTAAAGGTTATATATTAAACAGAAGAATTAGGATTTTTTGCCTTTTCAGTGATCAAACACTTCGTGTCAATTCAGACAGAGTCAGGTTTATAAAAGGTAAGAGATTTTATTTCTAAACAATTAAAAACATGACAACTTCTGCTCAAAAACTAACTAAATGCTGAATCACTCCGCAAGTGATCCTGTTTTAATATTCTCATGCCATGTTAAGAGGTGTTGACAAACAAACCTCAGAACATCACGCCTTCTCAGATACAGGATGCTCTGATTTGTGGGTAAGAAAATATTTATGTGCAGTGACGCTAACTTTAATTAATATCTTATGAACATTGTATATGAGTGTAGATAACGATTCACTTGTTAAATCTAACTTTACTGATCATAACACCAAAATGTTTCATTGTAATAATAAAATTCATTTCAACCACAGTGATTTAAGCACAGATTAATCAAACATTAATATTAGTATTCATATAACATTTGTTTATTCAACCATATTATTATTTAATGATTATTTAACTTATGAGTTGTAAAAGTTCTTCTTTCATGAGAGTGAGCAATCCTGCTGTCTTATCAAAAAAAGGCTTTGTTTGGGAACATAGGCTGACATCTTGTTCCCCCTGAAATGTCAACAAGGGCTGCAGAATCTTCTGGGCTCTAGAAGACAGAATAGAAGCTCCACTCAGATAGTGGAATTAGGTCTGTAGATGACCGGACATTGTGTTTGTCAATATGTAGGTGAAAATTGACCATTTCTGGACGTTACAAAGCCTGAACCCTGATTTATGCTTCTCCGTCTGCGTTAGTGCGGAGACACGCAACGCCATTATCCGTCCTTGCGTAGGGCTCCGGCAGGCACGCAAGTACGTACAGAGCCGAGCCCCCTTTTTTAAACATCCGTCGAACGAGACGGATTACGCAAGCTTGTGATTGGTCAGGACGCCGCTGTTGTTTACAGCGCCGCCATTGCAAAGAGAGCTGAGGATTACTGGCGGCAGACACGGAGAAGCTTGAAGAATACCTCGCGAAAAAAACTAAAAATATGAACGTTTAATCCTCCCGTGACTGGAGGAGTGAAAAAATGCACAGCAAGCATTTTGTGGACGGAAGTGACAGGAAACGTGGGTTTAGAGGTGGGGAGCGCATGAAGAGGTGGACGAGGATGAGAGACAAATATGTCCGTGTTAAAAGTCTCTTATCTACACAAAAAACACAATATAAACACACTATCTTGGACCGATACATGACAGGATACCACAGAACAGCGCTACGCCCTCTGTTGTCCTGCCAGGCAATTGCTTTGCAACACTCTCCAGGAGACGGAGAAGTGACGGAGAAGTATGAGAGCAAAACGCTTCCGTCAATCCGTGCGTGTCTGTCCCTTGCGGAGCTGACGGAGAAGCATAAACCAGGCTTTACTGTGCACCTCCTCCAAATGCACTTCACAGATGGGCGCAGTGAGTATTGGGATTGGTACAGAGAGGGACTCTATTTACGACCGCTTGAGTATCAGCAGCATTCCCAAAGACAAGTGGGGCACTTCTTTATGCATAAGTGGCACCTATGGTTATGCTTTTGAGGGAAGGGGGTGTCAAAATAATTATTTCTTTCGTTCTAGTGAATTTGTGAGCTCCACGTTGTTTCATGACCAATTTTCTCTCTTCTTTTAACTGTTTTGTGGAGGCTAGCAAGCAATTTTTTGGTGCATTACCGCCACCAACTGGAGTGGAGTGGGGTTCTAAATATGATTTATGTCTATATATATATATTGAAATAATACAGGAATTAGGCCTGGGCAGGAAACAATGTTTAAGGTACATCCTGCCATCTATTGTATTTTGTGGACAATGTAAAGTCAATTTAAATTTAAAGTCAGCTCAGTGGCCCAGTGGTAGAGTGTCTGCCCTGGGACTGGGAGATCGAGGTTTGGGTCATACCAAAGGCTTTACAAATGGGACCCAGTGCCTCCCTGCTTGGCACTCAGCATTAAGAGGTATGATTGGGGGATTAAACCACCAAATAGCTCCCGAGTCCAGCCAACGCTGCAGCTCACCGCTCCCCCCGATGGGAATGGGTCAGATGCGGGGATGAATTTCGCCAGTGTGTGATGATGACTATGGGACTTTAACTTTAAATAGAACTCAGAGGTGGCCAATCAGACTTTAAGGGTGGCACTCCCTGGACACGGCCACGACCATCAAGGTAGCAAAGTGCATGTAGAAAAACTAAGGTAACTAGCTTTGAGTGTAGCTAACATGTCACCACGCAATAAACACCAGAGCTTAGTGGGGACTCTGCACACTACAACAGAAGATGAAGACGTCCCTACTTTCAATGGTTTGTGGGGGAAAGGATCCAAAAAGTGGTAAAATACAGTGATGGAACTGGAGGAAAACACATGTACCCGTTACATGGCGAGCCGTCGACCCCTCTCACTTTAATGTGGATGCTGCAATAGATGACTGATTTTCTTTATTTTAAAATTATGCAAATTCTCTTTTACCTTTTCACCCAAAGCATCAAATAATCTTACAGTATGGCTAAGGCAGGCAGTGTGAAACAGTCGTTTAGTGGTGACGATTCTCCCGCTGGCCGGTCACTTGTAATCACCCAAGTGGTTAAAAGGGTCGAGGGGGTCAAGGGTTGTGAGAGATAAGGGTGTCAAGGGGCTGACATAAAACACTTTAACCCTCATTTGTCATTCAACAGTTCAATATGACTCATTCATCTTGGTTAGTAGAGCCCTTCAATATGCATCTCACACTATTTATTCATTAGTTGCCATAAACTGAGAGCAGCTTTTGAATTTGCTTATGTAATGTTTGTTATTAAGTAGGTACAACTATAGTGGTCAGATGTATCCAGAATCATCTTTTCTCCTCACATTTTACATTTTGGGTTGCGATTTACATTTTCAGACTGAGTGGTAACAGTGACTGCTCACCCTCATCCACATCAGTATTCAGATTTTTTTCTTAATCCTCTCCGCCAAAGTCAGATACAATCAAACGGCCAACGGGGCAAATGAGATTTCCTTACTTTAGGAAAACATGTAATCGTATTTCCCATGTTGTTCTCCTTATATGCTACGTTCCGCTGCAACAGGATCCAGGCAAGAACCGCTGCATTGGAAAGGGTCACGGTGCAGCCGAGCGCCGGCCTCCCTCCGTTAGCTCTGCATACAGAGACTCTCGCTGATACATCTCATTTAGTGCATCTGCAAACAACATTACAGGTGGAAACGCTTCAGGAGATGTCTCGCAAACATTAATCCAATTTGTGTCCGAGCCCATTTTAAACGTGTGTCCGGCTGCACTCGTGAAATGAGACGGATGCTCATGCAATCGAATGGATGCAACGCAGACGGATGCAAGGACTTTGGTGAAGTCTTAGTATGTGTCATCACTTTAGTGGATCCAAGATAGGACTCAAAATGCACAATTTATAATAAAAGATCAAAATTGGAGTATCAATACAATTACAAAATACTGTATTTATAACGATTTCCATGAATGCAACTTTATAATGCTCACAATTCTTGCTAAATAGCATGAAACATCTAAATTAGGGAAATTATTTTTATCGTCAAACACACACACACAGATACACACACTTGATAAAAAACTTAAAACCTGGTAAATGAATTATGAAATCATTGTAAATGATCTAAAGTAGCTTCTGAATGTTTATAATGACTAAAAGTAAATAAAAACACACCTGCATTCACACAGAAAGCATCATTATGTTCAATAATGCATGTAGTTAAATACTACCCTCTAGTGGGCTTTACAACCCTCACCTCCACTTGCAGCTTAAAGAACACAGTGCAATTAAATCTGATAGAAATGTTGGGTTTAGTTGATTTGGTTTTTATTTTTTATCCTTTTGTTGCTCCGAGTTTGTTTAGTTTTACATTTTTTCCTTGTTAAAAATGATTCTTATTCTTCTTGAAAAGCGTTTTTGAATCACATCAAGTGGGTTTTTTTACATTGTAGCTCATCATGTGGGTACCAGAGCCTTACATTCACACTCTTAATCAGAATATTTACTGAACTGCATGACCGATTAACTTTTGACATCAAATCTAAAAGGGAGTAGGTCTGATAAGATTCTCTGTCATTAATGTGAAACTGACAGTTAAAGCTTTAAGATAATGTGTGCATGAATGGCTTTGATAGTTTTAAGATTTAAGTCATTTTAATACAACAATCCACTTTAGTCTTGTTCATCCTCAGAGCTCCTAACCACGGAGTAGTGTAGTAGTCTTCAAAGAGCCACAAGATATTAATGTTCACAACCTTTCAGAATCACACCAAGTTTGAACTTTTCCAGTGTTCCGTCTCTGCCTGCTCTCAACAATCTCCTCCTTGGTCACATTCAATTAGCTCCCCCCCAAACACTCCTTCTCATCAGACTACCCATAATCTACCCATCGTCTCTTGATTTGGTGAATAAATCACTCCATTTTACCCCCTTCACACTCTTCCTGTTCGTCTCTCCCTCAGCCTCGTTAGCCCTGTCCAGAGTTTCTACAGTGACAGCCTCCGCCAGGCGTCCTCATTGGACATGGCAGCCGGCAATTTGCATGCCAGACTATTTCTCTTCATCATTGGGCCTCTTTCTCGCGCTCTCTCCCAGTCTTGCCGTGCTCTCTCCGTCCCTTATGCTGGAAGAATAGAGAATAACTCAGCAACTGACGGCAGACAGCATGCACGTCCTTGTCCTACAAGGTTACGAATCCATTTCATCTGTGCACGAGGGGAGTGAATTAAAATAAATGATGGCCGGACATTTATTGCATTCTGGGGGTGAAGGAGGGATTGGGGAGGAGAGGAGCGAGTTGGGGAGTCAGACATGTGTGTCATACGGAGCCAGACTGGTAGAAAGTTTGATGCTAAGCAGAAAAACTGAAGACATGGAAAATCAAACGATTCACCATTGAAGGCATCACTGAATATGCTTCACATCTGGAATGAACTTATTTTATGATGGCACGTGGTTGAATCCTGTTTTGTATTAGCATGTGTCAAACATGTGAGGAGCAAACTAAACTGTGCAGCTCTTATTTAGACACTTTACTGGTCCAGTGTACCCAAATCATCAGTCGATCCTACTGCGGGTTACTTGATAAGATCTATGGAGCTGAGACTCAGAGATCTAAGCTGTTCCTGGAACTGCTCTTCCGGACAGTTGGTAGCACTACAATATGTCCATAGGTCCCCCAAGCAAAAGGACTTGCTGCCTGGCGCAGACTGGAAAGCATGCTTTTGCTGGGGGTGGGGGGGTCTCTGACTTAAGCCCCATTCCCACCTGTACCGGGTCGGCCCGGGCCGGGTAGCATAGGTTGTTTACATATCTGGGTGGCCTGGAATTTTCCCGGGCCAACCAAGGCTCATTCTCGGCCCTCTTCCCGAGGGGTACTGCTTCAGGCCGACCAGGGCCAACACGCCCACTGCTGACAGCAAATTCACACCTTCCATTAGAGCAAGCCTCTGATTGGTGGGTAGAATCAGCCCATTCACACCTTCCATTAGAGCAAGCCTCTGATTGGTGGGTAGAATCAGCCCACATGGGCTTAAGGCAAGGATGTGTGGAATCAACCGGGCCAGGCTGGGGCCGACTGGGGCTACCCGGCCCGGGCCGACCCGGTACAGATGGGAATGGCCCATTAGCAATGAGGAGGGAGAGGGACCCTGTCAGGGAGTGAGAGAGTCAAAAGTCCTATCACATTTCTCACTTCAAAGTTTGTGGCCTTGGGCCCTCAACGATTGCCTGCCTTGCCTGTCAGCGTGCAGCACATCTGTGCAGAGACTTTGTTGGGTGTTTAGTGCCTGAGTGAGCCTATGGAAACTGTACAAGTGATGATATATATATATATATATATATATATATATATATATATATATATAATTTATTTTTATTTTTTTTAACCGTGTCCTGTCTGGCTGTGAAGCAAGCAGAATTGATGTCTGAATGCTGGTAACAAGCCTTACAGATTTACTCTCAGGTGGAGCATCAAAGCGTCTGCTTTTAATGTCACGCCTGATACTTAAAACTTTATTGTTATTGTTTTTGAATGCTTTGTAATTCCGACCAGACACGGAGACAGAGGTGAAAGAGAAAGGAAAAGACAAAAGGTGGGTAGAGAGGGGGAGGGGGGTTTCCACAAAAATAAACAATAATGAACAAGAGTCTGCCTCTAGACCTGCAGAAAGAGACAAGAAAAAAAAGAAAAAAAGGGACACACAACAATACATCAGGAGCAAGCTATCACTGCATCAGCCTGATGAGGAAATATAAAATCAACATGGTTTAACTGAACATTCACACGATAATAAATCATAGTGTATTTAGTGGCAACGACAGCCTTAAGACATGTGTTGAACGTGCCCAGGTCCATACTTATGAGAGCACCATGTGAGCACCTGTGTGTGGACACGCGCTTTTTTATGTAAGGTTTCTCTATAGGAGCGTCCAATAGAGAGTGTGAGGGACCACAGATCTGCCCCCAAAGATGTGTAGGAGACGGGGGGAGCTCCAAGTCCCAGAGATCCAGGCGCTGCCCCAGAACACAGGAACCCCAAGGAGACTGCAACCAGAAAGGCCTCCGCCCCCCTCGAGAGGCACAGAGGATCGCCCCTGGGGGCCACAACCAGCAGCCGGTAGAGTCCCGGGAGATATCAGCGGCAAGCCCTCAGGCCCGCCCGCAGCCTCCCACTCCCTAGCCGGCCGAGCCTGGGACCCAGCGACCCGGGACCCAGGGGCGGCCACCCCTGCCGGGGACCCAGCAGAGCCCAGGGACCCAGACCCCACCAGACAGCCACCGGGATTGATCAGGCAGACGCCAAAAATCTTAAACCCCCAGACCCGGGAGCCACGAACACTCAGGCAGACCAAGGCACCACACCCCACACCAGGTGTGGCAGGGGGAGGGGGGGACGAAGATCTATATCATCAAAAAAAGTCCCAGGAGAGGGGAGGAGTCAAAGGCCCCACCTGACATATACAGTCATACACAAACACAGTCACACACTCCCTCCCTCATGCTCACACATGCACATACAACCAAAGACTTACAAAAATGCACGCCGGACATCCACTCATGCTCCCCATACACACCCTATTCACTCTGGTCCCGGTACTGCTGCACATTGGATGCAACCATCACTGGTTACCAGAGTTTGACCCTTTCTGCTGGGGTGCTGATGAGCAGGCTCCCCCACCCAACTCTGAGCACAGCAACCCACCACCCCAGACCCCAACCAGACGGCCAGATCTCCCTCCTAGCCTCCAGCCCCAGGAACCCAAGCAACAACAGAGGTGTGCTAAGACCCCTAGTCTCCCTCCGCCTGCTCCAATATAGTGTTGTGTGCTGATGAGGTGTATTCCATGGCTGTGGTGAGCGGGCAGTGCGGGCATTGTCTGGCCTATGCCAGCTGATGCCACCGCACCACCCCACTTGCACCCACAGCCCTCGGTGTCTAAGTGCAGTTTAAAATTGGAAGTGGGCACTGGCACTCGGGAGGAGGCTGATAAATCCCCCTGCTAAGTGCCGTTGAATGTGCTCACTCCCAGGGCCCTAAATGTGTGTTTGCGTGGAATGTCTTCGGTGGAAGTGTATAAGGTGCAAATAAAATTGGGGGGCAGGTTACCACAGGAATGCGGAAATGGGGTCCATACCCGCACTCCCTGACTCGTCCACCCCCAAGGTCCTGTGTGTATGTTTGTGTGATGATGTGAGGGAGCAGGAGGAGAGAAATTTGCAGGGATGGGCAGGAATGGCTGGTTGGGCTTAGCCCTCCAGGGAGCCAGCTCCCCCACTGGCCCCAATAGGCACCTCTGTTGTCAAACTGCCACCAAGGGCATGGAGACCCCAGCCCATCCTGCCAGGGCCCAAAGCAACAGCATTACAGAGCCTCACGTTGTACGAGGGCACCAACCCAGCCCCACCCCAGCAGAATATCTATGCCCATCCCTGCATTTGCACAACTTCCAGAATATATAAGACATGGGACATCCAGGTAAGGTTGGGTCCTCCCCCTCCTGGACCTCCCCCTCCCCTGTGATGGGACAGCAGAGGAGCCAAGGTCTACCCGAGGCCCCTGAACCCGGGCCAGGCACTGCAGCACGTTCCTGCCTTCTTCCCAGCAGCATACATGTCAGGACCCGACCCCCAAGGCCCCGCCCAGATCCCCACACGGGGCCGGCCACCCCCAAACCCAGAGCCCCCAGGCCCCCACCCAGACACGCCCAGGGACAATGCAGCTGCCAGGCAGTGACCCATGGCCGCCGCCAAGACCTCCAAGGGGCCCCACTCACAACCGCCAGTAGTCCACCCCTCAAGGCAACCCAAGCACCCCCAGAGGGGGGCAACCGCCCCCCAGTCCCAGACAACCCCAGTGAACCCACCTCCAGGGAACATCCGGATACTCCCACCCACATCATCCCGCAGGACAACATCAATGGTCCCCCATCATCGCTATGTGTTGGAACTGATCAAAGGAGCCCAGAGAGATTGATCTGAAGTGGAAGTAGAGGCTATATCAAGTGTAATATGATCTAACAAAATATTTCTATACTGGTTAATGCAGAGAGTTTCTCTATTTTTCCAATTAAAGCGAATAGTTTTCTTAGTGATGCATATGGCAGTCAGAACCACGTGAACCACAGATGTTTCAATCGGGACATCGTCCAGGTTTCCCAGTAAACAAAGAGAGGGGGTAGTTGGGATATGACATTTCAGACATTTTGACAGATCCTCACATACTCTACCCCAAAATTCCTGGACAGGTGGACAGGACCACAGTGCGTGAATGTAATTGTCAGGAATGTTGTTTGTGCAGTGTGTACAGGTGTCAGACGACACAAACCCCATCTTGAACATCCGATGACCTGCATAGTGTACTCTGTGTAGAATTTTGTACTGAATTAATTGTAAATTGGAGTGTCTGGTCATTTAAAAAGTTTTTAAACAAGTTTGGGACCAGAAGTTCCGGTCAAAGCTGACTGATAGATCCACCTCCCATTTTTCAATAGGGATTGCTATTCTATATGAATACGTGATGAAATATTTTTAGAAAAAAATTTTCCCATGGAGACATTTCCCTAGACTTGGACCATGACGTTTAACGAACAATGCTAACAGTGAATTAGAAAAACTTGCAAAGTTAATAATTTCAATCACCAATTCTGGATATTAAATAAACCAATGAATGATTTACAGTGAAATGTACCATCTAATCATCAACTTATTGTGTGTGACTTGTTGGTTCGTACCTGGCAACTGGCATGAAATTCACGTAGGGGAGGGGCTGAGAACGGATTCTTGTTTTGAAACATTGGCTGCAGTACCCACATTTGACCACAAGATGTCATTCTTACTTTATGGACCTTTAAGAAATAAAGCTTACGTGCTGCATGGATGAAAATGTGACCCCAGGTATCGTGATTAGCTCTGACCCATCACTGACATTTTAACTAATTTTCTTATAACATTGTTTAAAGAGCTTAATTTATAAGTAAATTACTGTAGAGTTAAAGTTATCATAGTCGTCTGAGATTTATACATTATTTTTAGGGCCGGGACTTTAACGCGTTAATTACGATTAATTAATTAGAAAAAAATAACGCGTTAAAAAAATTAACGCATTTAATCGCAGCTTGCATTTCAAGCACGGCAGAACCTTTGTCATTGCCCGACTTCCTCGTAGACTGAATATCACTGACGCACACAACAATGCACAGTGCTAATGGCTACTAAACGTAATAAAAACAGAAAGAAGCTGCCTTGCTTGGACTGATGCAGGATTTAGGAAACACGTCCGCCTCTTTTCTTAACTTGGGGGGAAAAAAAACTTCCAGACAACAACGGAGTCCGTGTCGCGGACATTTTTCAGAGATCGTCTCTGCTGCAGCTGCCCGCCCGGTTGCACTGGAAACTTTACAAAAGTTGCGGTAAGCTATATTTTTAACATTTACGTAACATGTGCAGCGCTGAAAGCACCAGACAGAATAATTCTGTACCCTAACAGTAGTTTATGAAAGTAGTGAGACAAACGAGAGGCACCTGGCTGCTGCTGGGAGAACGCTCCATGTTCTCACTACTCTGTAAACCAGGGTTGTCAAACTCAAACTCACAAGGGGCCGAAATGAAACTCTGGGACGGAGTCGAGGGCCAAACTTAATATTTTTGAAAAAGTGACGGCAAATTTGCACATTTTCTTTATCAACATGTATACAATTTTGAACCTTTAAATTTGGAAACAAACATATTTCTGCATTAACACTGAATGTGGAATAACCAAATAACACACGAGCAAGTCAGTTACAAATAAAACACATCAGTGGTATTCATTACTTGTGGTATATTCAGCATTTTTAAAATCTATTCAGGATTTATGTTTTCTTGTTTATTCATTTTTCTTATTTTTTATTCTCCTTTTTTCTCCTGTAATACGCGTCATCGCTGCTCTGACATCTAGCTTTCCCCACTGAGGAACAATAAAGGGATTTTCTATTCTATTCATCTATCTGCAGCCCTTCCACTTCCTGTTTACTGTAGGTTAAATCTTTTCTCACAGGCCAACAACAAAATAAAAATATCATTTTATCTTAAATGAAAATTCAACATCTCACCTGTTAACTTTCATGTTTTGGAGCAGAAAAAGAGCATAAGACCAGCATATTTAAAGCTCAGTTTGTTCCACTGGTTTACTGTGATGCTCACCTGTTCCAGCCAGATACCTGCATCATGGGGTTGATCTGAGCTGAGGAGGAGACTCCTGTTGTTTTGTTCATCTTCATCATAATAATGACAACATTAGATGACAACAGGTGCTCACATAGGTTTGTGCTGATGAACATGTCTGAGCAGCTTGACCACGTTGTTGAGAGTTGTGGAGGAAACACGACCACAGAGTCATGCTGGTTTGAGCGTGTCGCTGCTCGCTGGAGTTATATCAGCTCTGTCTGGAAGTTAGTTTGAAAACTTTCTCTTTAAGTCGTGAACACATTACTGAGCGGCTAGAATCTCCGTTTCTGGGCTTCAACGTCAGAAAACAGCTGAGTGAACTCGGCGCTGAGTAAGAGGAGTGTAGTTTGTCCGAGACAGCGGAGCTGCAAACACCCAACTACCCCTGACTGCCTCGGCGCTGAAAAAACACAAAGGAGGGGAGGGGGCGCGTCTGCTCCGCGCTGGCGCCGCAAAGCATCATGGGAGTTGTAGTCTTTGCGGTAAAATCGGCCAGCAGGCCAGTTTTAATATATTTTTGATATTTATCTCGCGGGCCACATAAAAATGCCTTGACTCTGACATATGTGCTGTAAACAATCACAAACAACGTGTCTTAAAGTTGAAAACAGAAGTTTAAGTTAAAACAGAAACACTCTGAAACTTTTCTGATGATTTTCTAAACAATGCTGTCGGGGTATTATGTTTCTGAGACGAGTCTCTGTCTAAACATCATCACATGCATTACTATCATTAAGCAGCGAGGTGTGTTGAAGCTGTTATCAGCTAAGGGGCGGATACTTTAGTGTATCAGGGGCAGCGAGGAACGAGGAAGTTGTGATCAGGCTGGAGATCACACCAGATTCGCTGCAGCAGGCGTGAATCTGCGGGTCTGCAGCATCCCCTTCTTAACGTCAGGACTTCCCATGTAAGGAAGGTCCGCTCACCTGTTCGTCAGATCATTATTTCCTCGCCATGATCTTTTATCATCCCATCAACCTCCAGTCATCCAAATGGAACCAGTTGGTGTTCCTGATCATTCTTAGAATATGCCATGCCTGCTCTGGTGTTAAAAGTTAGTACATTTAAGTCCTAGATCATATTTGTGCCTGCTCTACTGTCATTTTGAAGGATTAATATTTATGTGTTTTTACTATATTATGAGTAGAAATGCTGATAAAAACTCCCAATTATACAAACAAGTGAAACTGGAAAAATTAGAATCTGGTGCAAAGTCAAATTTATTTCAGTCATTCAGCTAGACAGAGAGACTATTTAAAGGATCAGGAACCTTCTATTTGTAATTATAAATTTTAGTTGATTTGGGTTTTGTTTCATATCACACAGTGACATTTGAATAATTAAAATGCATTTTTTTATTCAAAGCTTTAGTTTACAGTAATAACTATGTCTAATGTTTGATTCTCTGTCTCAAAATTTTAATTAAAAGTTTTACTTTGAGAGCACATTTTCCTGAACGATTAAAATGCGATTAATTGAGATTAATTAATTACAAAGCCTGTAATTAATTAGATTAAAATTTTTAATCAAGTCCCAGCCCTAATTATTTTAAATCTTTGCTTACAAACTCTAAGTATTTTTATTTTACTGTATTTTAAATATGTTGATTTAACACACACAATGCCACACCAAATTAAGAGCTTTTTCCACATTTAGACACTTGATAATTTTGTTTCAATCAACTTTTTTAAAGTTTTAATAAAAAAAAGAAGGAAACTGATTTATAAGGTTGTAAAGCAGGGATTTTGTTTTTATTTCTTTGTTTATCTGTCTTTGTGCGTGTTTGTTTTTGTGTATGTGTGCTTTTGCGTTTGTTCATTCAGCTTTCATGCTGTAAAGAGTTATGTAAAATGTGCCAGGTAAACTTGGAAAAACATCTGTTCTACTCTCATAATCAGTTTAAATGTTTGTTTTTCATAAAACAAGATTGATTATCCAAACACTAACTGAACATGTGCAAAAACAAAACAAGGGATCTCATAAAATGCATTTTTCTCTGTAAAGGTTGATCTTCACAGAATCTTGTTGCATATTAGTTTTTCATTATTTGCTCATGTAGAACGTTTTCTCCCATTTGCTGATACATTTTATGCTGCAACGCTACAAGACAGGAATAGTTTCTACAAGTCACCGAAGAACTGCAGGCATCGCTCTAAACTGCTCCAAGTCTCAGTCTGCATGTTCCATAAATACACCCAGACCCAGAGGATCTCCTGTAAAATGACTTTTCTTTCCTCCCGTTGAGAACAGAGCTATCTGCCTCCTGACTCTCTCTCTGGACACCGAGGCTGAATGCTGACTGCTGCTGGCTGCACAACTTTCCTGGACCTCTTCCAGGTCTCTGCAATGTAATACAGTTATTTTTAAACAAGCCGACACAAATAAATATTTATAGTTGTTTGCAGGTCAGGGGTCTCAGTAAACTGCATGGTGGATAACCGTGAATAAACTGCAGCGTGCCTCTGTAAGGGTTTTATGGGCTCAATACAACATGACGAGAATTGACTGATCCGGTGTTGACACAACATATTTTGGGTTTGGCAAATGGCCGTGGTTAAAAAAAATAAAATATTACAATAGACGTGATTATGTGTTGCCAAAATTATAAGTTGATAGAAATTATTAGATTTAGTTTATTCTATTATGTTTAGTCTAGATATGAGATTTGAATCAAACTGAAGCTGAAGTGAGGATAAACTCGTGCAAGCACCCATGTAAAATGAAACATACTTTTATTTTGTAATTTCAATCCTCTAAATGGCATGAATTTGTTTAATGATGTCAGATATAGCTATTTGTAATGTGATGTTAATATTTTATTTTTCATCATTATTTTGCAAATCATATGTTTTCAAACTTTGACAAAACAAATGTGCATTTCAGCTCTTTTACCCAACACAATTTTTGTCATTGACCCAAACTTACAAGCTACAACGGTAAACCTGCAAAACAAGCTAGCCTAAAACATCTTTCATCCTCTTAATGTCCTCCTAAGATAACATAGCTAGTGAAATCTAGTGAAAACAAACAAAAATATGATGAAATGGTTCTCTCACATCTGTCTGTAAACCTCCGCCAAAAGCATGGCTCAGACTGAAACGAAGAGTTGGACCATCCGATTGTTGGTCTTGCTAAAGCACCTCACGTCCCCGAGGCCTCCGTTCATTACTCACGTATTTAGCAGCAGAACATCTCTGGTGTGAGAGGTTCTCTCCTCAGTAATATCAGAGAAACAGCCGGCTGTTCCCACTTCAACTTTAGGACAAACTAGTCCAAAAAACAAAAACACCATTAGACATGAAAAGACATTTGGACGTAGAAAACGGCGGCTGGTGTTTAGCGCCATCTTGTTTCCTCTGTCCATGCGGGTTTTGACATCAGGTGGGCGTGATCCGGGATGATAGTCGCTGAGAAGGATGAGTGTATCCTGTGACCGTGTTTGCGTTACAAAGCTAGCAGGTTTAGCAGATTTGCCAGTGCAGCTTTTAATCTGCAAAGTGTTATGAAAGCCTTTTCAGTGTTAAAAATGCAAAAAGATTAAAATAAAATTACAACCTCCATCCATTCTCTATACTCCATCCTGTTCAGAGATACACCTGGACAGGTCACCAGTGCACCAGTCACTTAGAGCGTGCCACACACTCACACACCTTTGGTTGATTTAGACTCATCGATGAACTCAACATGCATGTTTTGGCCTTTGGGAGGAAACTGGAGCATCAGGAAAATCACATGCATGCACAGGTGGAACATTCCAACTCCAGAAAGCTCCCAGTTGAGAAAAGAGGACTTTCTTGCTGCAAGACAACACAGCAAACTGAACTGAGAGAGATAAACAAAGAGCTGAATGGTCCAGATCGGTTTTAGACCCACGTTTGCATTTGCACGGGCCAGAGAGAGTTGGTTTCACCCTAAACTGTGGCACTTTTTGACCTTTCCATCTCCCATCTTAAACTTCAAGGCCGCACAAATCCCCAAACTGCTCAAACACTTGTCATCATCCCTCATCAGCATCTTGGTGGTGGATGCAGACAGATCAGAGGGATCGCCGACATACATCCAGGGGTCTGTGATGTGACAGTGAGTGTTTATGGGACAGCGAGCTCGGCCTGCTTCACCTTGACCCCAACAACATGCCTTCACCACCACCGCTCTTCTCATCTCCTGCTCTCTAATCTGACCTCGTCATCCCAGGGCCTCTAGCCTCGCCTCTGACGGCTGAGTTATTACCATAATTACCCAGGAGGCATTGCAGGGAGCGTCCGCCCAGCAGGGGCCGTGCGTGTTTAACAGAATATTTGGGTGTTTTATCGGCTTTAACTCAGCCCCCTGGGCAGGCGAGAGGAGGCCTGGATGATAAGAAAACCACTCATGTGGGAAATGAAGAGGACCGTTTTACAGACGGAACCAAGAACAGGATGAAATATACCATGAATGCAGCAGTGGCCGGAGCACATGCGTCATACATCCTGCGTGACAAGGTGTAAACACACTCATATATTCAGTAAAGATCAGGTGAACTTCAGGAGGAATCTTCAGATCATAAATATTCAACCAAGTGTGCCAAGTTCAACTCAACATCGACATTTAAAGAAGAAATTCTAAAACTGGATGAATTTTAACTCAAAGTTTAACTACCTTTGGACTTTATTTTTGTGAAAAACTTTATTGTCCTCTTCCGTTTTTTTAATTCATATGAAAGTAGATAAGACGTTTTGATCATTTTTCCATAAAGTTGTTTCCATAACAACGTTTTGATAAAGTTGTTGACGGAGTTATTTTCTTGCAGTCAGAAGCTCTTGACTGCTCAGATCCGGTGACTCATTTAAACTTTATGGTTAATAATTAATTTTATTAGATTTTTTTAATTGACTGATCTAAAAATCAAGCAGACTCTTGGACCAGGTTCTTTTAGATGTTTGTGATTTGGCTGAATTTACTTAGTAAAATCTCTAAAATCTTTTTTTTATTCTTCACCACTTCAAATCTGAAGTATAAATGTTACTAAACAGAAAATGTGGTATAATTTTGCTAAATAAATTTTATTATAGTTATTTGTATTTGGTCACCTTTGTGCTGAAGACAAAAACAAATATTGCTTCAAAATAAAAGTCCGAAAAATTGTTTCAAAAACAAAAAACTATCATTAAGTTAATCATTAAAAGGTTAAATAAATTCTAAAATTAAAGAATAAAGCTAAAAAAGAAATAAATCATAAAATGAATGAATAAAAATCATTAAAAAACTAAAACAAAATTAATGAAGATAATAAAATAATTCAACTAATGAATGGTCATGAAAAACAAATTAAGATAGTTAAACAAAAAAGATAAAACTAATAACTAAAGATTCTTCTAAGCAAAAACATCTACACTAATGTATAAAGATCATTAAAACAAAAAGATCAATAAATACAGTTTATTAAAAAGAAAAAGGATAATAGGAAATGAACGACGATTGTTAAAAAGATTCTTTCAAAACTAGCGTATAAAAAATCATTAAAATAAATATACCAAAATGAATGAGTAAAGATTTTACAAATCATTAAACTAATGAGTAAATATTAAAATTAATGAATAAAGATTATTAACAAAAATAATTATATAACAAATGAAAAAGCACAAAAGGTTAAAGCAAAAAAAGTCAGAAAATAATGTCAATTTATGAATTAGATTTTATCACAAGATCACAAATAGCTGACTTTGCTCATTTTGAACAACAACATTAGATCTTTTGTTGATGACGTTTGATTTTTTATGAGAAAACCTTCACAGTGAAAGCTTAGGGACCCCAACAGAGGAAGTACGTTCAGGAACATCAACACTAAAGTGCACATCACACTAACGGAGACAGAGGAAGGACATAAACCAGGAGACACTAACTTTGTTAAACTTTCATCAATATGTAACATATATTAAGTTTTCTTCTTGTCTATATGTCTAATGAGCCAGGAGGCCATGCATATTCATGCAGATGGAGTGAAGAACGCAGCCCGTTCTGCTGTTTTTCCACTGAGCCCGGAGGTCACTGGACGCAGGCCAAGAACGCACGGAGAGAATGATTCTGTACAGTAAGCACACTTCTGTTGTGATCTGGATTCACGATTAAAAACTCCCTCAAACCCATGCTGCGATTTAAGAAAACAAACACATTCGCACAAGCCTTCATCTGCTCACAAAGGTCAACAAATTAGCATTTCAACATGCAGTATTTCAACTTCTAAAGTCCACTATAGCCACCCGTCAAACACGTCCACGGTGGCATTCAGCCACGCGTGCCTACGTCTTATTATGAAGCCCCATCTGTGTGGGTTCAAAGGTCATGGCCAGGCCTGGCAGGAGCTACAGGTGAGCAGATGAGAACAGTAGGGGCTTGGTTTAATTTAGCTAGGCGCTACAGGACGCAGCGTGCCCCCGAACCTGAAAAGGACGAGTTGAACTTTTCACACACCGCTCCTCAGACTCAACATTTCAGTCCACGGAAAGAAAAAGTGAGTAATAATCCTCAAAAGGAAGCGTTTTACATGAAATCTGTAAACCTCTGAGGATGAATTACTAAGTTAAACAAAGACAGACCAACACCCAGAGAGATAATCTGTGATTTATGCACAGATTAGACACAAACACTCCTTTTCTCCCTTTCTTTTCCACTGCCTGACACAATTAAGGGACTCAACAAACACGTATTAAGAAGAGATGACTGAAAGCGAGCAGTGCAGATCCGTGTGTGTAATGTGAGGGAGAAAATCCCTAATCTGGCACGGATTAGTTTCCTGTCTAGACTCAGCATGAGCAGGCCAGCGCTCCGAGCCTGTGTGTGTGTGTGTGTGTGTGTGTGTGTGTGTGTGTGTGTGTGTGTGTGTGTGTGTGTGCAGACAGACCCGATCCCACTTTCTTTCCTCTCTTGTTCACGCTGCCGATAAACATGTCACCTATCAGTTTTTCTATCTTTTCTCATCATATCGTAAAGTAAATTCACTTATGCTGGAATACAAAGAGAGGATGGACCTGTTGCCTGCTGATCTCTTATTTTCACTCACAAAACAACATTTTTTTTATTTAAAAACAAAGAATGACAAACTCTCACACAATTCAACCTGCCATATTCCTCATTGCAACTATACTTGTCTTTTTGCAACAAGAGTCTGCAACCTGTGGCTCTGGAGCCACAGGTGGCGCGTTGGACCTTCTACAAAGGCTCTGAAAAGTTCCATATCGTGTTATTTTAAACCTTCGAGGGCAAAGGTAGGCATAATACATGGACAAATGTCCCTGTTGGCACTATTGAGATGTCATTTCTTATTAAATATGGGTTATTTTCGTTGGCCTGAATTTATACCCACGCATAAAACTGTTTCAACAAAGCTCCGCCCACACCTGCTTAGACAAAACACACCTATAATAACGTCTTCTGCAAGCCTATGTTGTGTTGGCCTCGGTAGGCCGGCGGGATAAGTACCTGCCTTCTGTCGCCAGTTTGACTCCTGGTGGTCGGCAGCCGTTTGAAGCAGATTTCACTCATTTATATTCTAGTTGTATTGATTATTTCCTGCAACATAAAAGTGTGCTCTAAAGATCTTTGAATTTGGTCATTTCCATGCAGCCTTTTAGTTGATTTACTCTGGTCACCTCACATGGACTCACACTGGCTAAGTACACAGAGAAAGTAAAAAAACAACAACAGATAAGTCCTTAAATTTTAAACAGTGTACCAATAAAAGGTCGAAAATGTAATACTGGCAGGTGTAGCTAAAGACAAAAATGAAGTTACTGCTCAGGCCAGGGCGCAAAACTACACTCCAGAGATTCGATACATCGATCGATAGATCGTTATCGATACAGCAAATCAAAAAGTCATAATCCTGATTAATATTAGAGTAAAAATCTGTGCGAAAAGACAACTTTTCTATATGTGGCCTTAATCCTTTTCTCTAGGTATTACTCCAAAATTACAACAAATCCCTTTTGCACAGGTCCCGTAGCACTTGTGGTTCTAAACAAGTGGTATTCCGGGGAACTGTGGGAAAAATAAAACCGCTCTTTGTAAAAGATAATTCTGCTGGAAACTTTTTGTCCAAGCAGCATAAAAACAAAGCTGCAACCAAGGAAAGTGAAGAATCCCTGATGATTTGGTAACATGATTAAGCCGAGCTGAATCATACCTGGAAACTGCTGACATCCCGCGCCATCAATCATCTGCACAAGGCCTGCCATTAGTTATCACAACAAACACGAGTGAGCGCAGCAGATCCCCTAATCTGGAAATACTAAGTGTGTTTAGCTTCAGCTTTGACAGCGTTTGTCTGGATTATTAATCTGTTTCATATTCACGCTGAGGCCCAATGACACCCCGTCCTTTGTTTTCCAAAAGGCCAAAACTCTGCATTTCAACTCAGAGAGAGAAAGAAAACAGTCAGTGACATCAGAACGCCACCATACGCCGTCCAACGGAGGTAAACTAGCAGAAACACATTATTACTGTTTTTGTAAAGTTTCTTTGTGCAGATTTATGGTAGTTAAACAAGCAGACATGTACAGAGTTTTCATTTCAATCTGGGTTTTATCAAATCTTATTTTCAAAAAACTTTACATTGCATGCAATACATAATGTGTAATTGAAGCTTAGTTATAGTTCTGCATATGTATTTATTTCTAAGATTTGTGCTGCATTGTTAGATTATAAAAATATTTGCAATTACTTTGCATGGACGTTTGATTACAGATGTGATTTATTATTGAATCAAGTTTTCTTCATATGTTTAACGGTAATAAAACTACCATTAATAACTTTAAATAGCTTTATATTTGCAACTCCTTTAAACCACTCTGCAAAATTAATTTATTACACTGAATTAAATGAAAAGAGTCTATTATTGTAAGGTCTTGATTCGGAAAGGGGTAGAATGCCTTCTCCGGGTCAGGGATGAGGTCCTGCCCCAAGTGGAGAAGTTTAAGTATCTCGGGGTCTTGTTCATGAGTGAGGGAAAACTGGAGCGTGAGATCGATAGGTGGATTGGTGCTGCGTCTGCAGTGATGCAGGCGTTGTACTGGTCTGTCGTGGTGAAGAGAGAGCTGAGTCAGAAGGCGAAGATCTCGATTTACCGGTCGATCTACGTTCCTACCCTCACCTATGGTCATGAGCTTTGGGTAGTGACAGAAAGAACGAGATCGCGGATACAAGCGGCCGAAATGAGTTTTCTCCGAAGAGTGGCTGGGCTCTCCCTTAGAGATAGGGTGAGAAGCTCAGTCATCCGGGAGGGGTTTGGAGTAGAATCGCTGCTCCTTCACATCGAGAGGAGCCAGTTGAGGTGGCTCGAGCATCTAGTTAGGATGCCTCCTGGACGCCTTCTGGGCACATCCAACTGGGAGGAGACCTAAAGGTAGACCCAGGACACGGTGGAGGGACTGTGTCTCTCACCTGGCCAGGGAACGCCTTGGGATTCCCCCGGAAGAGCTGGCCCAAGTGGCTGGGGAGAGGGAAGTCTGGGCCTCTCGACAGGCTGATGCCCCCGCGACCCAACTCCAGATAAGCGGAACAAAATGGATGGATGAATATCTTTGTTCTGAAATTTGTTATTTTTGCCTATTTAGCCAAAATCAGATTTCTTCAGCCTTCACTTCCATGGTTCTAGTTTGTGTTAATGGTCGTTCACACACTAAGTACCATCAGATCTCATGATATCTTGAGATTTTCATCCATTTTTAAAGACATGTTTGCTGATTTCAAAATGGCACTAACTGCATCAGTCTTGGTATTTCTGCGAACGTGCAAGCATACTCTGATTGGTGTCTGTATGTAAGCAGTTGTTCAATGCTGAGCGGCGTTAAATTCAAATGCATAGAGCTCTACGGGACATGGGTGGGGTTAGCAAAAACGTTACGTACCGCCAACATTGTATCACAGTGCAGGGTAGGACAACCACCTATAGATTTCTAATCATTTATAATTCCTGAAAGGGGGAAACTCTAGATGGGATCTCCTGTAAACTCCAGCGAGTAGCGCCAGCTCACAGGGAATCTCATGGTACTGGAAGTCTGATGGCGACAGAGAATGCTCTTTTTCTGGTTGGATCATCTGAACCATTGGTCCGCATAACTGTCAATGATTCTGGCAAACCACTTACGCAAGGTTGTCGTTGTACGATCTCGTTGCTGGGTAGTTCTCACTTCCTGCCCATGAGGAAAGCAAAACCGTCGGAGCTGGTTTTCTGCATGACGGGTAAGCTAAAGTTCGGCATGCTATTTGGAGAAATTCATTTCAGATCCCTGCTAGAAGAAGGCCGGCAGCTACGTGTAAACAGAGGGTGCACAAAGATAATTGGGCGTTCATTTTTCACAACGTGAAGAGGGCGGTTCTTTCCTGAAATTCAAAAACATCCTGCGCCATAAGTTCAACGTAGAACCAGAGGTCCAGTAGATCCCCTTTAAACAAGAACTTGGCCTTGAAATGTCACATCAAACATACAACCCGTGATTTATTCACTACAGTGAGACAGAACATTAACCCGGTTACCGTTTAATAGTCCCCATAAGGACTGAACTTCAGACACAACAAGACGGGGTGACAAACGGCTCCACATGATCTCACTTGAAGTCATTGTCTAGCCGACATATTTTCTTTACCAAGTTTTCATGCTTTGACATTACTGATGACTAACGCAGATGTTGGGCCAATCAGATGATGGAGTTATACAGCCATGCCATACACACATCACTGCCTCCTCTGCGGTGGCTTTTAGGGGTCTCCTGTTAGCGATTTCACTCTGCTACATCTCCTCGGATGACTCATCGACTAGTAACCCTCAGACCAGGCAAGATTTCACTTTGCTGACTCGTCAGTGTGCTGTTGTAGGGAAATCTGACAGGAAGGGGTATTTGGAATGAGTCAGACTCTGCCCAGTCTTTAACTCTGTGTGTGTGTGTGTGTGTGTGTGTGTGTGTGTGTGTGTGTGTGTGTGTGTGTGTGTGTGTCCTGTTATTTCAGTAAAAGTGTTCTTTTTAGAAGTAAAAGCTTGTTTTTTGGGTTAATATTAGATTATTTGTAGCTCTAGAGTAACATTCAGGGTGAGGCATCCAGCTGTGACAGCTACAGCGAGAGGCCAGAAAAGTTTGCGTCCGTGATCCGACTCCACAGCTGCAGTAGCTCGTCTGACACACACCTTTAGAAGTTCTCTCCTGCTACCAGCATGTGTTTTTGTTTTCATCCGCCGTCTGCAGCTACATTCTTTCAGCGTGCGTCGATCCAGACGGAGAGATTGCCGGAGAGTGACTCACTAAAACCTGACCCAGCAGTGAGGTCATCACTGGTGGACGCTTGGAGTAGAGAGCTAAGGCTGACAATAATGATGATGATGTCTGGGATTCCGTCTAGGAATTCCCAATGGGGTTGGTTACTATAATGTGTGTGTGTGTGTGTGTGTGTGTGTGTGTGTGTGTGTGTGTGTGTGTGTGTGTGTGTGTGTGTGTGTGTGTGTGTGTGTGTGTTGACTTGTGGAAGAAATTTTAAATGGAGTTTGCCCGACATTTTCCTCCTCTCTTCTTTTGGAAAGGATCCTTGTGATGATGCATGCTGGCTCCTAGAGATGACAACATCTCTCCTCATAAGATGACTGAAATAAATTTAGAAACTTATCAACTGTGAAATGATATTTCAATGTTTATTCTTAATGTAGGACCTTTTTTTTAGTTTACAGCTGGTGATGTACATCTGCTGTTGATGTTTTAAGAAATGAAGAAAAAAACCTAAATAATTTTCATAGTTTAAGTTCATATTTGACTTAATTGTACTTTCCTTTGGCTAACAGGAAATATGTAATAGTGATATATTATATTTTTCTTTAGTGTATCCTGGGGTAAAACATGATAAGAGAGGCTGGCACTGAACAGGCAACCTTCTGGTTTGTGATCAACAGCTCTTCTAGGCCACCGCTAGGGTAAAAATAACATTTAATTCCTACATCAAACTTCCCGATAGACGTGTGTGCATAAACCAACAATATTGCTGCAAATGTTAAAACATTAAAAAGGTTGGATAAAAAAACTGATTATTGTGGCTGTTATATTCAGGTGTTAATGTATAATTTTATTAATGGCGCATCATAGGGTCAATTTTTTATTAATAAACAATATTGTGTAATTCTAACTCATATTATTTTCAAATGTTTTAATTTCAAATCACAATCCTTCAAGTTTTAAATCTGCTGAAGTATAAAAGAACCATTTATTTTTATTTATGCCCCCCCCCACCCCCACCCCACCCACACACACACACACACCTTTATTTCCAAATTCAGGTGGGGTTTTTTTTCAATCCACTGTTCTTTGTTGTTTCTTTCCTCCGTTTGCTTTTACGTTACTCTCTCAGAACATGCTTATACTAAATTACTTTTTATAAACCGATCCAAATCAAACAGTAAAGGCAGATATTACCTGTTATGCAGCATCACCTGCTGGACTAATGGAGAACTGCCAAAAAAATAAATAAATAATCTGATTAAATTAGATAAACCACGAAACACTGAATTTAATCTGAAAGGTTGGGTTTTTTCACAATGAATTAATCTTATAATAAAAAATTAATATTTGGGGTTTGTTGGAACATCAAAAACAATCATTTTAATGTAAAACGTGAGCTTCCTAATGAAAAACAGCCGTGGCGGTGTCCGACTATGTTGTCCAATCGTTTCCTGATCATCTGGAGGAGCAGCAGCAGTTTGCATGAAGGAGTGTGGGAAAGCAGCTGAGAAAAAACCAAAAACCTTCAGCCTAAAATAGCTCCACAATGACCATGAAGACATCTCATCCCTGCTCTTTTTGGACCAGATAAACCATCATTTTAGCTCAGTTTAGGTTTGGATCGCTCACTCAAAGACAAACACTTGTGAATGAAGACGTCTTGGCAAGCCAGAGCTCACCAGTGTGGCACGCGTGGAAACCAAACATGTTTACCTGCTGAAACAGCTGAAGGAAACGCCAGAGACCTTTAGATGCCAAAACTTTCACCTTTATGGAAGAGGATTATGGCCACTGAAAAGAAAAAAAGACAAGAGAATCCTGACTTATTTCTCAGAATTATTAAAGTCAGAAAAAAGTCAGAATTCTCTTTATTCAGTGGCCCTAATCTTCTTCTGTAGACTTGATTACTTTATATACATGAAAAGGTATTATTTTATCACAGGAATACAAAGAATAAACATAATCTGAAGTTAATTAATGCTTGAAACGTTTATATTTTATACAAGGTGATGAATTGTCACTTTCTCATAGAAAATGTATTAATACATTTCTTTACCTGCAGCGAAACAGAAAATAAAGTCTGCATAAAATACATGTGCACTTGGTTTTCTGGGTATAAAGTTTATAATTTCAATAAAAGCATTCCTGATATGTAAATACTTTGGGGGGAAAACATTATTAAAATGTCAGATTTTAGGCTGAAAGTTTAAATACAAACAACTCAAGGGCCTAAAAACAAATGATTGTGCAACGAGGGGAAATCTGCTCTTAATGTGAAAATTTTTCACCTGAACCAAAAAGGATCGGTTCAGATTTGTGAAGAATCTTGGTTCGAAAACTCCAAAACCAAAGGACTAAAATGTTTTGATGCAATGTATTTATGCACTTTGTGACCACACAGACTGACTGCCCCATAAGGACCGATGTACATTTATATTTTCAGGTGGGGAGTTTAAACTTAGAGGTACATTTCAAAAATATTCTCTGGAAAACTGGAACATCTTGCAAAACTTCTTATATTGTTCACTCATTTCATAAAGTAAGTCTTACATTTTGAATAGATTCCTCACACAAAGTGCAAAACTCAAATTTCACCGTCTCAGGAAATCATAAAATTGCATTAAAGTAATTTTAAAAGTATTTCAAACTGAAACTTCAAGTTTCTGAAAACTATATGATCCATCGTATCTCAACTCTTGGTCTGGCTGATGGTCCACTGCAGCGTGGAGGCCATCAGCCAGTGGCTCTGTTCAGGTGTAGTGGTTTGATATTCAGGTCACCTTCATTGTTGGGTCTGGTGTGTTATCATCTTCACAATGTTCCATAGATTATTGGAGGGTTCAGGTCAGGCCAGTTTGCTGTCCAATCAGGCCCAGTAACACCGTTTGGTACCTTTGGCAACATGTGCCGGCTGGAGCTCGGACGGAGCCTCAGGAGACCAGGACCCTGGGGGAAACCTCTGGACAGGATGGCTCAGATGTCCCGAGCAAAAGCATCTTAATAAAACCCTTCAGCAGAAAGAAGCATGACGTGCTTCAGCATGTCCCAGTAGATGTCTTAATTAAATATGGACTCCAGAAAACACAGTGGACCAACACCAGCGGAGAGCATGGCATCCCAGATCATTGTGGAGACTTACTCTGGACTTTAAGCAACATCTGAGCATCTTCACTTTTCCTCCAGACTCTGAGGCTTGAATTTCAAATCATAAGATAATTTTGCTCCCATCTGAAGAGAGGGCTTTGGACCAGAGCATCATTCCAGGGCTCTCATTTACCAAACATGGCGTAGAATCCTTACTAAAACCGTACTTAAGCTCAGCAAAATAAATGTACTTACGCCAAGCAGGTTTGTGATCCATCAAACATGGAGAACGCACAGCTGCACGCAATCTCCGCTTCATAAATCAGAAACTATCTAGAAAGTTTCTCAGCTACATTTTAGTCACATCCCGCCCTCACCACGCCCACTAACTGCCATAAATAGTCAATGCAAAGTGCCTTGTGGATCTCATGCATATACATAAGCCGGCTGTTGCAGCGCTCCACCAATGACATGGTGACCGTAGATCAAGGCAGATCAAGGAAGCGCAATTTCACAGAAGCAGAAGTTGAGGCACCTGTGGGTGAGGTGGAGAAATGAAAGGAAGTGCTTTTGCAAAACAAATAAGAGAAAATCCACGGAGTGGCACAGCGTTGCTGAAGCCGTCAATGCTGAGTTCTTCAGAGAGATCTGTGCAGATATAAAAGAATGCTCCCATCAGGATTCAATCCCCAGACTCCCAGGTGAATGTCACGCGTGCTAACCAGTCATCCAAACGGAGATCTCCCCTGTACAAGAAGCCAGGGTGCATGATCAATCAGGTCACAGTGACAGGACACGCACTGTCACAGACGCATGACATTCTGTCTCAGTCTGTCCCCCTGCTGATATTCTGCATTACGTATTCTGCGCTTCAGGCTGTGTGTGTGTGTGTGTGTGTGTGTGTGTGTGTGTGTGTGTGTGTGTGTGTGTGTGTGTGTGTGCGTGTGCACGCACGTGTGTGTGTACGCACGCGTGTGTGCGTATGGGGGGTCTTGTTCTGTGTGAAAACGAAGCAGTACAAGTGATAATGCTGCAGGATTTCATAGTTGTATCTTCTCAGCAGCAGCACTGTAGGTGCTCTCCATGTCCAACATGTGCGTAAGCCAGGTCCTTAGTCAACTTAAAATTGCGCACATTTTTCCACTAAGTTTTCTTTCACAAATCCCAAAGTTTGCGTGGAAAGTTGCTTACGCAGTTTTCCGACCCCGTTTTGTGCGTAAGCAAGCTTGATAAATGAGGCCCCTGGTCTTTTTCCCCTCCTGTGACATCCATAGCCTATGTGAAGGAGGCATAGTGGCTCTTGATGCTCCAACTATTCAGTCTGCTTCTTGTGAAGCTCCCACAAATCCTAGATTGGATTTAGCTCAAAAATCCATTCAGAGCTGCAGTTCTCCCAGTTGCTGGAGCAACTCGCATCTCTTCCTTGTGGACGGTGTCTTCTGGACATTCGCCAGGTCCGCAGTCTTCTCCATGTAGCCTACACTGAGACCATGCAGAGGTTCAGGAAACCTCTGCAGATGTTTGAGTTAATTAGCCGATTAAGTTGTGACATCATGAGTTTCACTATATTCTAATTTGCATTTAAGCCATCAGCATCCACACCAGCTAGCATGCATTGGTGGGCCCCATATGGATATATGGGCAAACCTTATGGGTGCCAATGGGGTTTGTCTGTGGTTTCCACGGTGGCCCCACATGGATTTTAACAAGCCCAAGTTTAAGTCAACCCATCTGGATCCTTTTGTAAACCAATGTGGGTCTGTTAAAATCTATGTGGGCAAACCCCTGTTGAGTTTTAATTTATGGACTAAGTGACGAAAAATCCTTAACATTTTCATGATGTTCTAATTTTTATAAGATGTTCTTTACTTCTTATCAAAGTAGACAGGTGCAATTGATTGCCACTAGAGGGCGCACAATCCGGAACACAGCAGCACTGGTAAATGGAGAATTTGAAGAAACTGAAAATCTGTGGGATTAACACATAAAAGCTTTTTATAACATCTTTAAAACATCAGAAAATCAGACTTGAAGTTCAAAAAGGAATGTCAGTTTAAAATGATTAAAAACACAATATAGTCATTAGTTTATTTTTTTTTCTCCCCCTTCCCACTTTACTGGTGTCAAGTCAGCCTCCAATTCCAGCATTGCAGTCAAGCCAGCCTCCAGTTTGTTTGCTGTTCCCCGTCTATTCAAGTGATTATGGGAATGGATGCAGAAACCGGATTTCAAAATAAAATTCAACTTCGAGTGAATTATCAGATATTTTAAGAACATAATAACACATAATTTGGGCTTGTTCACTATTAGCACCCTGTCAATATCAAGACAATCTTATTTTGGATTTCAAAGTAAAAGCCCTGTGAATTTTCATTTTTAAACTACTCTTTCAATGACTTCAGAATGCTCCTCAAAGCAAAAGTCATATTTCCAAAGAGTAGTTGCATTTTGTATCAACACTATCAAACCACAGCAATTTGAAATTGCCCATATTTCACAGACTCTTTTAACGATTTCAAAATGCTCTTAAATGGAAAATTGCTGTTTCCACAGGGTAATTCCACTTTAGATCAACAGTATACAACCCCACCGTGATACTGTATCAATATAAATTCATTCTGAAGTTGCCTTCCAAAATAAAGGCATTTCAAATTGTCCACAATTGACCTACCTTTAACGATTTCAAAATGCTCTAAAATGGAAAATTGCTGTTTCCACAGGGCAATTCCACTTTAGATCAACAGTATACAACCCCACAGTGACACCATATCAATATCAAGTCATTCTGATGTTGCCTTCCAAAATAAAGGCCTTTCAAATAGTCCATATACGACCAAACTTTCAGTGATTTCAAAATGATCTAAAATGGAAAATTGCTGTTTCCACAGGGTAATTCCACTTTAGATCAATAGTATACAACCCCACATTGATACTGTATCAATATCAAGTTATTCTGATTTTGCTTTCAAAAATAAAAGCCCTTTTCAAACTGTCCATAATTGACCTACCTTTAACAATTTCAAAATGCTCTAAAATGGAAAGTTGCTGCTTCCACAGGGTAATTCTACTTCAGATCAACAGTATACAACCCCACAGTGATACCATATCAATATCAAGTCATTCTGATTTTGCTTTCAAATATAAAAGCATTTTCAAAGTGCCCACATCAGACTTATTCCTGGAACAGTTTCAAAATGCTCTAAAAGATTAATTTCTGTTTTCAAAGGGTAATTCCACCTTAGAATTATTCTGAAATGTTTTTTTCATTCTTTCTGTTACTCACATGTATGTTTTGATCTGCATTGGTGTTAGTTTGAATGACATCTCCAAGGCCCTTCAATTTATAACAGTCTTGTATTGTTTTTTCTTTTTACTTTGTCAGGTGTTCACCACATTTAAAACCCAAAAAAGACAATAAGTAACTTTAAAATTAGTACAGAGTTGGAGAATAAACTCAGGCGTGGTGTCTTTTGTCTTATGCAGTCAGAGAGATTATTGAATGTTTGGGTGGCTGTATTTTCCTCTGTGGTGGGTTACGATGAGCACCCACCACCCCAGAATCCCTGGGACTCTGTGGTGGTGCTAATGTAGGCCCCCATCCAGATGGGCATTTGTGGCTTCCAGGGGTGCCTACTTGGGTCAGCGGGGGACCTGGCCACACGAGAGAGTACTTTGCCTTCACTTCCCTCCCCTCCTCATCCCCACTCTATCACACCGCCACACATGCAGGGCTTTGGCGTACAGTTGTTTCACTGAGGTGGGTGTGAGACATTCCTGCTGTGTCCCTTTCCGACCACCTGTACCTCAATTTTATTCCACAATGTATACATCATCACTTGTGCTGGGCATGCTGAATGGCGTACAAGGGATGGACTGTGTTTTCAACCTCTCCCAAGTTGTCGGTGCCCACGTCTCAATTTTAAATACATGTAGATGATAATGTTTCTCGGCAGGGGCCGTGCTGACACCAATATTTATTATCTACTGTTACTTATACTTATAGGTTGTGGCTGTGATACTTGCTGTTGTGTACTGTGTTATATCATTGCTTGTTTTCTGTGTTTTATTTTTGAAATCGTTAAAGGTAGGTCAATTATGGACAATTTGAAAGGGCTTTTATTTTTGAAAACAAAATCAGAATAACTTGATATTGATATGGTATCACTGTGGGGTTGTATACTGTTGATCTAAAGTGGAATTACCCTGTGGAAACAGCAATTTTCCATTTTAGAGCCTTTTGAAATCACTGAAAGTTTGGTCGTATATGGGCAATTTAAAAAGGCCTTTATTTTGGAAGGCAACATCAGAATGACTTGATATTGATATGGTATCACTTTGGGGTTGTATACTGTTGATCTAAAGTGGAAGTACCCTGTGGAAACAGCAATTTTCCATTTTAGAGCATTTTAAAATCGTTAAAAGAGTCGGTCAAATGTGGACAACTTCAAATTGCTGTAGTTTGATTGTGTTGATACAAAATGCAACTACTCTTTGGAAATATGACTTTTGCTTTGAAGAGCATTCTGAAGTAATTGAAAGAGTAGTTCAAAAATGAAAATTCACAGGGCTTTTACTTTGAAATCCAAAATAAGATGGCCTTGATATTGACAGGGTGCTAATAGTGAACAAGCCTAAATTATTTGTTATTATGTTCTTAAAATATCTGATAATTCACTCGAAGCTGAATTTTATTTTGAAATCCGGTTTCCACATCCATTCCCGTAATCGCTTGAATAGACGGGAAAGAGAAAACAAACTTGAGGCTGGCTTGACTGCAATGCTGGAATTGGAGGCTGACTTGACACCGGTCCCACTTTAATAGGGACTGGTTATTATTCCCATTCTGTTGTCCAGTGGGCCCTGAGTAATTCGGCTGCAGTCCCTCCTCCATCAAACGTCAGGAAGCCTATAAAACTCACACGAGGCCATATCTGCGGCTCAGAGCCGCTTTGACGTCGGTAACGTGACAGGCTGCGGTCTGTCTACTCAGAGATAATCAAGAGACTCTGATGCCACAGAGGAGAGGAGACCATGCCGAGCAGCGGGACGACTTAAGAATGAGACACTTTTTCCTCTCTGCAGAAATATGACGTTTATAAACTCGGGAGATCTTGTTTTAAGACTTTAAATTGAGAGATCTTTGATGGGAGGGCGCACATTTGGATTTCCAGTGAAACCAAGAAAGACTGGAGTTGGTTATTAATCTTTAAGACGCATCTTTAGTATTTGCCTCCAGAGTCAAATGCGTGCAGAGAGATGCATCTGGGTAAGGCTTTGCTAGTTGTCCTCCTCGTCAACTGCGCTACTTTGAGCTCACCTCTGTCCACTTGCGCCACCGTGGATCTCGACCATGTGAAGAGGAAGCGGGTCGAGGCGATACGAGGTCAGATTCTGAGCAAACTGCGGCTGACGAGCCCCCCGCACTCCCTGGGACCGAACAAAGTCCCGTATCAGATCCAGGCGCTGTACAACAGCACGAAGGAGCTACTGGAGCAGCTGGGGAGGGATCGGAAGCAGAGCTGCGGCCAGGGCAACACAGAGACGGAATATTATGCCAAGGAGGTGTATAAATTCAGCATGATGTACGGACCACCGGAAAACAGTAAGTTATGTCCTTTTAAAGCAGGCAACTGTGAACTTAGGCTTTTCAGCGTCTCCAAATGCGTAATTACGCACCGGAGCGCTTTTATGTGCCAAGCTGGGAATATTTTCTAACCGATGCCCAAGCATGTCACTAGAATAAAAACAATTCTGTCTTGTAATAGTGGCCAAACAATGTAAATCTTTATTTAACCAAATACTGACATCAAATTATTATAAAACCAAATATACACTAAGAGAATAAAAAGTAAACAAAACTCACACCAACAAGAAACACGAGTGTAATTTATAATGGTAAATGGCCTGTATTTGATATAGCACCTTCTAGAGTCCTGGAACCCCCCAAGGCGCTTCACAATACAGTCATTCACACACACACGCGCACACACACGCGCACACACACACACACACACACACACACACACACACACAATGTAATGTTAAAACCTGCCAGCTGAGCCTTCTGATTGGCTCTCCAACCTGCTTTAAAGACTCAACCTGTGTTCCAGGAAGGTCAGTCCCCCTTTTACTACTACCCTCTCCTCTCCCCTCCTGATTTTCTTTTATTTTCCCCCTCCCCTCTTTTATGGATCATGTTCCACTTTCCAGATGTTCCCATTTCCTTTCCAGTCAGGCCTAAATGAGAGGGACATCTGCCCAGGCGGATCGGGATGCCTTTAGGCAAAGAAAGTAGGAAAAGTTAACAGGAGGAGCTGGATGATAGCTGGGACCTCCTCGTTAACAAGGAGACATGGATCTCCTTAGCCAACCTCCTCTCAGGGGGGGCTTTAAAGATGCTCAAATCAAAGTCAGAGCATGTTTTTGACGGATGATGTCACATCTTATGTTGTTTCTCCATTATAAAATCCTAAACAGGAAGTGGAAAAACCTTGGGGACATGTGTCAATATTTGAAAATGATTCAAGCAGCATGTGGTTTTATTGAAAAGGACAAGTGTGTGTGTGTGTGTGTGTGTGTGTGTGTGTGTGTGTGTGTGTGTGTGTGTGTGTGTGTGTGTCCAGACTACTGCGTCATCATCTCTTTGAAATCAACAGGTGTTTCCCAAAAGCTGAGCTTCCCTCAGCACCGTTCTGTTTTGGACAAAGATGACGACCTGGTGCTAATTTAGAAAATGAGCCGGAGGCAAAAGAATATGCAAGACATATTTGTCCCCCCCCCCCCCCCCCCCCCCCAAACATGTCAAGGATTTATTTTAATATAATCACCTCTGATTGGATGAGAAGCAGAAACGAGGACAAATAAAAGTAAATCTGTTGTGTGAATACCTAAAGTAAACAGTTATATTTCGTTTTTTTCTCAACCAAACCCCCAAAACCCTATTTCAGGTGCGATTTGGCCTCCCTCCACCTGTGTAAACACCATAAAGTGGATTCATTGTACATTTTTTACGACATTCTTTTCCCTCAGGTCAGTCTGGGACATCTCTGGTCCAGTGTCTGTACCCGCCTTTGTGCTGCGTGTACAATGTGGTTTTGAATCAGCTTCTTAAAAACATTCCTGCAGCTTTTTTGGTAAGAAGTCACCTCGGAGGCTATAATGGTCAGTCTAAAAGTGTTTTTACATCACAGGACTTGTTAGGAGCTCAGATGCAACCTGATCTCAGATCAGTGCAGCTTTGTGGAGCTGCTGCAGAAAATAAATGCTCTGTTATTAAATCAGATATTGATGAAAAAATATATAGTTGTCTGGAGGTCAGAGATTCCATCATCATTCATGTATAAAGCACATTCTTACACTTATCATGCCCAAAGTGCTTTACATGATGCAATTAAAATCAAATAACCTTTTTACCATTTTGTTAAAAATAAGTAAAATAAAATAAAAAGATAAAAAAATAGTAAAATCTAAGAAAATATAAAACCCATCTCATACCCAGACAATAGCAGTAGAGACAATAAAATACAGAGAATAAAACAAGACTCACCCCAACTCCTGCAGAAAACCAAACAAAAAAATGGGTCTTTAATCTACTCTTAAAAACATCCAGTGATGGAGCCTGCCTAACCACCAGCGGGAGACCATTCCATAATTTGGGTCTCAGGAATGAAAAAGTCCGCTCACCTCTGGTGACCCGATTTACCTTTGGAACTTTCAAAAGGTCCATTGTATTAGAATCTAAGTGGCCGTGATGGATCGTTCTGGGCTAGAGCATTACACAGATGTTGGTGCAGTTCCCAGCAGTGATTTAAAAACAAAAACAAGAACCTAAAATAAATAAATAAAACAAATAGGAGCCAATGCAGGGATGACAGTACAGGAGTGATATATTCCCTTCTTCTGGCCCCCCTCAGAAACCTAGTGACTGAACTTTGGACCATTTGTAGTCTGGATATTGAAGCTTGATTCATTCCAGCATAGAGAGAATTACAACAATCCAGATGAGAAATTATAAATGCATATATCACCGTTTCTAAATGGTCACATGACAGTGACGTTTAAGCCTGCAATACGAAGCAGGTGAATAAAGCAGGATCTAACTGAACTTTTGTAAATTCTCCATGAAAATTAAATCAAATGTTGATTTTGGAAAAGAAATTAAAGTTAATGAGTTAATCTCAATGACATTAATAAAAAATGTTGTGCTTTCAGGCTTGATTCATAGGTGAGGGTGTCCATTACCGGAACTTCAGGGTAAATGCAGCGATGGGAAACTGACCGAAGATCAGAAGGCCCGGTTCTCTTAGCCGTCATCGTTGTGAGTCATGTCATCGACTGGAGCAAGACACGCAAAACGCGGCAAAAACACCAACAACTTGTGTTTTCCTAAATGCCGTATGCATTTCCTAGAAAGTTGGCGTCATATCCAACAGAGTTAAAAAGCATTCCCGCCCACCAACTGCCCCAGGCCATTTACCAGGGGCCTACCCCTGATCAGGTACTCAGGAGCTCTCCTGAAAATGGCCGTTCAGTCGGCCCAGTCAAGTGCAGACACGTGCATGTTAGGAGGTTTCTGTAACTTTACCCTGAAGTTCTGGTAATGGAAACACACATATTTAGTTTAAAACATTTAGCTGTGAAATTTTGGTCAACTTAGATATCAGAATGGTTACAATCCAACTATATGATTTTTTTAACTAAATGAAACTAAATTAAACTAAACTAAATGAAACTAAATGAACTTGTGACACTTTAATTTTAAGCAAAAAGGTTTATTATTATTATTATTATTAATTTTTGCACTAATAATTTTAGGCTTTAGTTTGAGGCATTTTGTTTAGTTTGGTATATTTTTATCCAAAATAGTTCAAGCTAGAGCTGCTACTGTCTCTAAATCAAGGGTGCCAAATCCTGGTCCTGGAGGGCCGGTGTCCTGCATGTTTTAGTTTGAATTCTGTTTCAACACACCTGATTTCAATCAGCAGCTAATTAACAGGCTTCTGCAGAGCCTGATGAGCTGCTGCACAGGTGATTCAACCACTGAATCAAGTCTGTTGGAGCAGAAAAACCACAAAACCTGCTGGATACCGGCCCTCCAGGACCAGGATTGGGCACCCTTGCGTCTAAATCATTCGATGTTGCAAAGTTAGATTGATAAATTGTGTTTTCATGTTTATCACAAATTCTTACATGCTAAAGAGTATGAGCCACTATCGTTTAACTGTTTCAATAGCAAAAACGGAATATTTAACAAATTAAAAACGATGTTTTTTTGTCTTGATGGGTTTTAATGGCCAAAAGACTGAACACACAGAAAAGGGCTTCCAGAATAAACTGGAAATGGCTAGAAAGGATAATAAAGGTTAAAGAAATAAAACTAAAAGAGCAGCAGTAATTTCAGGCTGCATTCCATCCAGAATCAGTTCAGCTTAGTTTTACAGGACAAACCAGCATGCACAGTTGCAGGAATGGGATGCGGCCTTTGTTAATGCATAGTAAATCTGTTCTCATGGGCATTAAAAAGAGCAGGTTTGTTACCGTTTGCTATTCTTGAAATACGATCGGTCAAGAAGTTCAACATGCAGACTGAACATGCAAATAGTCTTCTACTCCCATTTTATTCATTAGATACCGATAAAATAAACGGAGAAACACTCAGATCAGAAAAAGCCACTCAGATCTGTCATTGTGATCTTAGTATTCATGGACGCAACCATCTTTGCTCGCAACGGGGAGGACTGTTGTTGGTTTAGCATCCACAAAACAGCAGAGAATGTCTCAGCTAGTAGAAGCTAATGTTAGCATTAGCAACTCTATTGCTAGTCTGCTGTTATTAGTAGAGTCAAAGTCAAAGTTGTTTTATTGTCAATTCTACCACATGTGCAAGACATACAGAGAAATGAAACTGAGTTTCAGTACACACAATTCAGAGATCAGACATACATGGGCAAGACACATGACAAGAATTGGTGACTGCAGTCATTCGCAACACGAGTCGCGCTACCTTAATAGATGAAAAGGGAATTACATGAGGATAAGTTGGGGGAGGGAAAAAGAGGCATACCAGAGTTACTCCCGACAGGGCGTAGGTGTACTATGCAAAAAAACACCTCAAACAGATAAGCACGAACTTACACATTCACAACATGAGACTCCGATAGGGAGGCGGGGGGGTGGGGGGTGGGGGGGCAGCAGCCATTTGTAGCGCTCAGCCAGCTGTATCCACAGGAGGGAGAGAGATCTTGGGAGGAGCGCAGAGCACATTTGAGTTTCCACAGCATCTGTCTGCATTCCTTCCTTCGTGGGGGTTGTTATTAGCAGCTTCAAGGCTGCCTTGGCGTCAGATTAGGATAACAAGACTGTGTTTGGGTCAGGCAAAGATAATGTTCCCCTCTGCCTTCAGTCTGTAATTGGTCATTCCAGTCCTTCAGTGAAGCCAATTCGGGTTATTAAACATCTCCACACCGTCCGGTGACCCTCTCCGAGATGACATCCATCTAAGACATTGTCCAGCTTACGATTCACCTCGAGTAACGTCCCAGTCTGTGAGGTCTCCTCCCGGTCGATGCTGTCCATGGGTGCGGGTCGCCCTCCAATCGCTCCCGTCTTCCCAATTTTCCGGAAAACCTGATATCCTCCCACTCCAATCAGAAGAAATCCAGTGACCATCAGGCCAAATATCCACATATCTTCGACGTCCTCAATGGACAGCTGAGAGAGACATATGATCTTCCCCTCCTTCCAGGAATCGAGCATATATCCCGCTGCGTGCGTCTCATGAGGGCAAGTGGGAGCCCCCTCCTCCGTTCTCATCGTAGAAAAAATCTTATCAATCGCGTTGAATGACCAATTAATTAAATCCATTCTAAAAAATATGGATTTCCAGAAGAAATGCAGAGAAGCGCTCTGTAGGCAGACAGGACAAAAGAGCCTTGGGAAAAAAGATATGGGAGCAAAAGCAGAAGCGTCTGTACTCTGTGATTGCCAGGAGAGAAAAAAAGTCGATAAAACAGTTATGTTGCAAAGCAAACCGTCAGAGGTAGAGTGGTGTTGTTGTTAGCCAATCAGAGGAGAGATGTCCAAATATCAGTAAATAATGAGTACGACTCCAAATCCTGCCGTTTTCTGCTTCTTCTTCTCCGACTAACTTCTACTTCCTGAACCAGGAGCGCCAGCGCTTATTGTCCCCACACAGCTCAGTGGCCTAGTGGTAGAGTGTCCGCCCTGAGACTGGGAGATCAGGGTTCGATTCCTGGTCGGGTCATACCAAAGACTTTGAAAAAATGTGACCCAATGCCTCCCTGCTTGACACTCAGCATTAAGGGGCTGGATTGGGGGGTTAAACCACCAAATGGTTCCCGAACGCGGCTGTGTCTGCAGCTCACCGCTCCCCCAGGGGATGGGTCAAATCCGGAGAACAAATTTCACACACACATCAGTGTGTGTGACAACTAATGGGATTTTAACTTGACTTTAACTTTAACAGATCAGCTAACAAAGCATCCATTTATACTAGAAACCACAGGAAATGTATAGAAAAAAAACTAGTGAACTTGGTCTTTAAAAGGCCTGCCAGTTTCATTCAAATCTGTTTCCTGACATGTTTTGCCGACAGACAAGGTTGACCTAATGACAAAAGGTCGCCATCAAACTCAAAGGTATCAAATCCTACAGATCATATTTGATGTTTGTTTATTTTCCATGACACTCCATGCTAAGTAGGTTCTCTCTGTTTTCCCCAACTCCAGACGACCTGTTCTACTGTCCTAAAGGCAGCTCCAAGATTTTCCGCTTCAATGTCTCTGCCATGGAGAGAAACTCCACCAACCTCTTCAGAGCGGAGTTCCGAGCCCTGAAAATCCCAAACTCCAGTTCCAAAAGGAGTGAACAGCGGATTGAGCTCTACCAGGTGCGTAAAGGTACCGTTTCCTTGTCCTTCTGCCCATTTCATCCATTTCCATTAAATAAGTTACCCCATATTCAGTTAGAAGCTCTTTTAGCGATGAGGCCAAAAGAAACAACTTTAGGTCACATGGTGAAAAGAAGGCGAGACGCAATAAATGTATCCGTTCCATTAGGACTGGGATGAATTAGAGCAAAAAACTGGGGGAAAGTATTTTCTGTTGCTGAATAATGATTTAAAAATCTTTTTGTCTCAGATCACACAAACTGTCTGAGCTGTGGTTAGCACGGACAGCGTTTTCCAGAAGTCTTGGATTTCATATTAGTCCTATTTTAGGCCAGATTAAAGTACTTCCAGACCACATCAGAATGCTTTTTGACAGTCTTCAATTGTGAATTGGAACATGAATAATATCATTTCAACACTCGGTCAGTAAATTCTGATGGTATTGATTCTCTTCTAAAAATACTCAAAGATTATGCAACAGCAATGAGGCGCAACATCGGTCTGTCTGCTTGAGTCGTTTAAGGTCTGGAAGTCCTGAAAGTGAATAAACATGAGCCGCTCCATTAGCTGCTATGATGTTGGAGTCGGCACAACATTAGAATAGTCACACCTTTTAGTCGCAGTTCAGGGAGAAGATCAACGGTGCCAAATGCAGAAGTTCAGAGTGGTCCAAGTAAATGTTGTTTTATTTTAAATAAGCAAAGGAACAAAACAGAAGCACTGAACCTAATCCAGATGATGGCACGACAAGTACAGAGCTGGTTCAACAAAAATAAAGCGAAGTTGGCTGTAAACAAAATCACCTTGTTTGTATCTAAAAGCAGAAAGCAGGTGTGCTGATTAACTAATGAGGACCAGGTGTGTGGTGCAAGCAGAAGTCAAACTGACTCACATAAAAAAAAAAACAGGAAGTAAAGTGAACTCAACAAACACAAAAGAAAATGGCCATTTCTCAGTACCCAAGCATGCTATAGTACGTTCTTGTGCACTTTTCAAGAACGCTCTTGGCAACTACAGCAGAAAGTCCATTCCACCGAGTACTGGAGAATGAGCAACAAGCGCTGTTTTTTTATGGTTGAAAATCGGGGGGGGGGGGGGGGGGGTCGAATTTGTCCCTTAAATAACAAAATAACACATTTTATTTGTATAATATTTGGTCCACCTTAAATCAAAATTGATAGAATAGAATTGATTGCCTTTATTGTCATTGTCAACAAAATTAAAAAGTAGCGCTATCTCATATGGTGCATAAAAGTGATAAAAACAAGTAATAAAATTAAATGAATAAATAAAACATATACCACATACACACTCACAATCACATCCTCATTACATTGTTGCACAACACCTTGGGGCAGCAGTAGCTCAGGTGGTAGAGCGGGTTGCCTCATGATCGGAGGGTCATGGGTTCGATTCCAGCTCCCGCCAGGGGTATCCTGCTGTTGTGTCCTTGGACAAGACACTTCACCCAACTTGCCTGTGTTAGTGGTGGTCAGAGGGGCAGATGGCGCCAAATAGCAGCCTCGCCTCTGTCAGACCTCCCCAGGGCGGCTGTGGCTACAAGTAGCTTACCATCACTAGCAGTGTGTGAATGTGAGAGTGTGTGAAAGTGTCTTTGGGTGTCTAGAAAAGTGCTATATAAGTTCAATGCATTATTATTATTATTATTATAACACCTGATATTACACAGTTTAGAGGGATATTAACCAAAATCATACCAAATACCAGTTTACCAGTGTTAAATGTAGAAAAACTTCTCTTTTTCATCAAGACAGAGATATTTAAGGCTGATTTTATTTTGATTGTGGGTTAGTAATTAGCATTTTGCGATACTACTAAGGGTAGAAAAAAAGAAACAAATATATACAGCTACTTGTACAAGTTACACACAACTTTATATTTAATTATTTAGACCTAATTACATGTATATCGATATAAAATCACTACAATTATGAGCTTTCTTCTCTGTAATTTTCCATTTGGTGGATAATGGTTTGAGACGCAATGCATCATGGGATACTTTACCGGCCCAAGTCTGCAGAAGGATGCGTTGATGCATCCTCCATACAATGGGCGGAGAATTTTGAGCAAACTTGCCATGATGCTTGGATTGAAACAGCACTTGGGCTGACAACGCTTCACTAGTATGTGAGTACACAAGCCCAGACAAGAACGCATATTAAAAAACAGCCAATACATTTTTGATTTTTCATCAGACTCCATGCAGTTGAGCTGTTTAACACCTTAAAAAAGATAGGAACATCAATTTATATAGCCTTATGCTAGTCAGACTAAACTAATAACTGATGAAAATAATCAAAATGACAACGGGTGTATACAAAGCATTAGTTTTCACTTTGGGTTACAAATATGTTAAAAGTTTCTTTATTTGTCAAACAGACTTTTCTGCATGTCTGCCACAGAAATAAAGAATTATATAAAATTACCATAAGACATTAAAGCTTTCAACTGTCTCTGGTTATTTTGCAGATTTTGAGGCCAAATGAACACGTTAGGAAACAGCGCTATATTGGAGCAAAGGTCGTTTTGACCAGAAGTTCTCCAGAATGGGTCTCCTTCGACGTAACTGAAACGGTGCGAGAATGGCTGATAAACAGAGGTACACATCATTCGCATAATAAATACAAACCCATTCATTAAGAGAACATCAGATCTTTTCTATAATTGTTTGTCTTTAGGATCTAATCTGGGTTTGGAGATCAGTGTCCACTGTCCCTGCCACACCTTCGGTCCAAATGGTGACATCATTGACAATGAAAACGAAGCGCTGGAGGTGAAATTTAAAGGTGAGCTTTGATGATCATTTTTATCTCATCTCATCATCTTATGCCATTAAACTGTGAATTAAACCATAACTGGATGAAAGTAAAAGGTGTCATTGATGAATCATTGTTGTTGAAGGTGTTGATGGAGAAGAGGAGTACAGTCGCTTGGACCTGGATCACCTGAAGAAGAGCAAGGAGCAGTATCTTCCTCACCTCATCCTGATGATGATCCCACCTCACCGCCTGGAAACTCAGTCATCACGCCGACGGAAAAGAGCGCTGGACACAAACTACTGCTTCTCGTAAGGAATGAATTAAACTAATACTCGTGAACACAAACCTGATTAGGTTTGCTAAATATTTGGAGGTTTTTTACATGACATTCATGTGTCCTGGTCACAGAAACATAGAGGAGAGCTGCTGCGTTCGTCGTCTCCACATAGATTTCCGACGGGATTTGGACTGGAAGTGGATCCATGAGCCAAGTGGGTATGATGCCAACTACTGCTCGGGGCCATGCCCTTACCTGAGGAGCTCAGACATGACACATAGCTCGGTAAGGAGGACTTCAAACTCAGAGGACAGTAAAGAAAAGATACTGCTGTAAACTTTGTTAACCTCTATTTTGTTTTTCAACAGCTGCTGAGTCTTTACAACACTCTGAATCCATCTGCCTCAGCCTCCCCATGCTGCGTTCCCCAGGACCTGGAACCCCTCACGATACTCTATTACTCTGGACGAACTCCAAAAGTGGAGCAGCTCTCCAACATGATTGTCAAGTCCTGTAAATGTAGCTGAGAGGACACACAAACGACAGGTTGTAACGCATGTCTTCACTGACTCAGCCTATGTGTGATGTTTCTAGACTCTGAGCCCTGATGATGACAAGAACTGACCATGTGGCCACACTGACAACACTCTGGAGGGAAACATGCTTTTATAAGACAGATTTTTTTCCTTAAAAATGTAGACATTCTTCTTTGGCCTACTATCTTCTTGTATTTCCCTAGTCAGGTCTGAATAAAAAGTATTTTTTAACGCAAACCAAACTTAAACACACCTAAAATGCGAAATGAAAAAAAAAATAGATTAAATATATATCTAAGCTGATGTACATCTAGTGCCAGCGTTCCCAGAGAACAGCTGAGTGTGATGAAGGATGTAGGAAAATGCCTCTTAAATGAATGAAATGCTTCATAAAGTTACAGTTACAGCCTCCTTGGTGACGTCACCTCTGGGACAGTTGGCTGATTGGTTGTGTTGGTTTGTTGATGCTTTCAACAGATTTTAATAATTAATTCTTAAACAAGCCAGCGATGTGTCCACTGTTCATTTTATGTTGTAACCAAAAGAATAACAATACAAATTGGGGGCTTATCCAGGATTTGAATCAGGTTTCTAATTGATACAATGTTCTGGCTTGTTGGACTACAATGTTTGATTTAAATTGAACACATTATTGAGTGGCTACACCACCTCTGCAGTGTCAATCGTGATATTCTAAATTTTGACTCTAGCCAGTGTTTTAACATTGTGTGAAAATTTCTCAAGAGTCATAAATACAGAAAATGCTCTCCTGAATGGTCAGAATTCCTCCAAGTTGCATGATTTTTTTCTTGAAAATTCCCTAAGTTCCTGTCTTTCCAAACTGTGGGCATTATCTTCAAACACATAAGGAGAATGGGCAGACTCGCTGCCGTAGCCGAAACCATAGCTGTGGTCAGAGGGAAGGAGAGCTGACACAGAATGCCTGTTGGATTTGCAATGGAAAGTCAATGAACTAAGACGTCGAGCCAAGCTTTTCTTTTTCTGGCCAGGCAGCAGCAATGGCCTTTTCCCTGCATCTACTTGGGCGGATGGACAGAAAGGAGAAGAGGGGAACTTGTCTGCCATTCACTGGATGTTCTTAGTCCTAATAGGTTTTTCTTTTTTTCTTTTGGACAATAAATAATTTACTGGAAGAGAATAAGTGTTACGAACCTCATTTTTATCATGGGATTTCTTTACATTAATAGCAGATTTTGTCTATTATGTAACTTGTCGTAATACGACGTAAAGTGATTGTTTCACTCCCAGGGAAGAGAATCGCCATCATAAAGAAAATCAGTATTAGTCTGGGTTGCATTTTTTTATCATTTAAAATAATTTGAAATGTTTATATACGTAGTATTTCAACCTTGTATGTGATCAAGTATGTGTCTGCACTCTAAGAACTGAAAGATTGAATTTACTTGACCAAGCTGTCTGCGTGAGATCGATAGGCGGATTGGTGCTGCGTCTGCAGTGATGCGGGCGTTGTACCGGTCTGTCGTGGTGAAGAGAGAGCTGAGCTGGAAGGTGAAGCTCTCGACTGACCAGTTGATCTACGTTCCTACCCTCACCTATGGTCATGAGCTTTGGATAGTGTCCGATTGAACAAGATCGCGGATACACGTGGCCGAAATGAGTTTTCTCCACAGGATGTCTAGGCTCTCCCTTAGAGATGGGGGAGAAGCTCGATCATCCAGGAGGGGCTAGGAGTAGATCCGCTGCTCCTCCACATCGAGAGGAGTCAGTTGGGGTGGCTTGGGTATCTGGTCAGGATGCCTCCGGGATGCCTCCCTGGTGAGGTTTTCCAGGCACGTCCAACTGGGAGGTCTACGTCTCTCGGCTGGCCAGGGAACGCCTTGGGATTCCCCGGAAGAGCTGGCCCAAGTAGCTGGGGTAAGGGAAGTCTGGGCATCCCAGCTTAGGCTGATGCCCCCACGACCCGACTCCGGATAAGCAGCTGAAGATGGATGGATGGATGGAAAATACGTCAACTGGTTCCACTAAATCTAATTGCTTAAATGTAAAGAGTAAAAGGTATTTAGTTTTAACGTAACAACCATTACATTTATGTAACTGTATTCAAACAGTGATGGAATATAACAAAGTACTTCATCACTGTACTTAAATAGCCAGAAATCTAGAGAAACTGCTGCAGTAGCAAACACATTTATCTCTGTGTGAAGGAACTTTTTAGTGTCTAAAATAATTTAAAGCCGTACCATTTTCACCTTTTATCTCAACTTTACTTTGATTTAAACTCACCGCTTGCACTTCACACCTGTCATCCTTAAAAGAAGGCTCAAGTAATGCTTGATGATCCCAAAACACGACGGTGTTTCGTTCCCCTGTGCTCTGTCTTTTTGGGTTTTGATGCAATTTCTTTTACAGCCCAAGTGGAACAAAAACAGCATGAGAAGAGGAAAAAGTCATAGCAGGACAGTGGCTCGATGGGAAGTTAGACCTCATTTCTGAGGTCTGGTTGACATTCGCCCTGTGAAGAGTAATGAATAGACAATGATCCGGACACAAATTTGTGTTTGTCAAGACTTTATGATCATGACTGATTAATAAATAAGACAAAACTGTATGAGCTTTCTTTGAAGCCACAAAAGTCCCTTTAAAAACTAATCAAACATATGAGATCTGTGAAAGCGCTCAACACCAGATTAATGTATCCACCGGTTCTGTCTGCCATATTCAAACGCCATTTTCTCATAAGTAAGAAAAACATGAATTTTTCTTACTTGAATCTCACCAACCACACCTGTTTCCTGCAAGCACAGATGTTTCCTTTTTTATTTCTTCTTCTACTGGAGTAATAAATTCAAGTGCTCTTTCTCTGAGATTGATGCTTAACAACTTTCCCAGGCAAAAAGCCATAACTCTTACTTTCAGGGCATATTAACATGCAACCTCTCATTATTTTCTTATATTTCACACAAATGGTGAGTATAAATCATATAAAAACCTGCGTTTCACATTTGTTACCACTTAATTTATATTGCTTTCACTTGCGGGGCTTCAAAATTTTTAAATAACTGCAGAAGTTAAACTTTTTGGGGTTTTTGAGTTACTTTAATCCTGACTGTTTGAATAGGGATGATGTTAGTAGTTTTCAGACTTTAGACATTGTTTGCACTGAAATAAGCAAGGAATGCACAATGCACCAATGACATTGTACACCTTCTGTTGTCCTCGATAATGGGTGGCAACAGTCACACAGATTTGGGGTGAAGTTAAGTCGAGCTAATACGAAATGACAAGTAGCCAGAGAGAATTCCCTTTCACTTGGTGCCCATCATTGCTCCCTGTCACGATCAGTCAGAGATGAACCGTGATGGAAACACAAAGACCTGAGGGCATGATCGGGTCCGAACAGCTCTAATGGCTTTGCAGACAGCCCCGTGCTTACTGAGTTGTGTCCCATGCATGATTGACTTCTAAGGCCTCAGCAAAAGCAGGAGAAGCTGCTCTTTTCGGGATTTGACTGTAAAACTGAGAAGTTGATACACTACGTCTGTTTCTCTTGAATCATTTCCCCGTGACTGTGTTGTAACAGGAGCAGGATGGAGGGGTAGGAGCATCTGAGGCCTCCTCCAACCATCTTGGCTTGTGTCATCCTATTCATACAAGGAGTCATTTTCGGCCATATAGCGGTGAACTGCACTGTTCGGCTCAATCAAACGGTGGCAAGCTCACAACGACAGAGAAGCGATGAGCTCATCTGTTCTCAGACGGTTTGTGTTTATGCAAACTAGCAGTTCCCTTCACTATTTTATTAAATTTCCAGATTCATGCAGGTCATATTTAGAGGTTCCCTTTGCCTTTTTCAACTAAGTAAAGATGTAGATCCGGCTGATTTTGCCTTCAAGACTTCGATAAGAGAAACATTCTTGTTCTTTTCTGAGTCAAGCCCCCAAACCTCCAATAAACCCACTTCCTGCTCTGAGCTACTGGTTGAGCAACCTGTAATCTGATTTGGGGTTCGGGGTCCACTTCTAGGTCCAAGTCTGACTTTCTCAGAACTTCTGCTCTTCCAAGACTCCGGCGGTGATGAATTGCATGACACGTAAATGCACAGAGGTTTGGAAAACTCGGTCTTTCGCTATTCCCTGAACAGATTAGCAGATGTGGAGACAAAAAGAAAAAAAAAGCGGTGGATGAGAGGCAGAGACACAAGTTTTTGTGTGCGTGCATGTGTGTGCATGTGTGTGTGTGTGTGTGGGGGGGGGGGCAGGGGGGGGCTGTTGATGCAATAAAATCATCAGGTCACATCTGAGCAGTTCTCTTGCCCCAGGGTGGAAAGAGTTGTGTAATTCAGCAGTGAGAGTAACACACACACACACACACACACACACACACACACACACACACACACACACACACACACACACACACACACACCCACACACACACACACACACACACACACACACACACACACACACACAAGTCAAGCCAGCAGCTATGATTACTGGAAAAGAGTGAAAGGGTGAACAAATATGTAAACACGTATCAACTTCATAGACCTTCATGGCTAAACAAATGAACGGGAGGTCTGGATCAAACTACAGTGTTACATGTCAGCAGAGTGTGTGTTTTGGGGACAGTAGTCCAATAATAGAAGGACGGTATGTGTGTGTGTGTGTGCGTGCGTGCGTGCGTGCGTGCGTGCGTGTGTGTGTGTGTGTGTGTGTGTGTGTGTGTGTGTGTGTGTGTGTGTGTGTGTGCGTGTAGGAGCAAAAGGAGGGAAAAAAGAGCCTGTGTGAGAAAATGAGGCAGTCGCTGTAGGATTATAATTTGCACACCCCGTAAAAGTCGACACAACTTTAGGCTAAATTTACTTTGGCAGGAAGAAGGAGCTAAGATTTCAAACATTAAACGTTTTTAGTTTAGATGTCAAAAAGACACGTTCAAATTATTTTAAAATGTAAATGTTGCAGTTAAGATGACAGCAGCGTCTCTATGAAGTGTGATTCCTGCAGCAGCGTGCTTGGAGATCATCCTGGTCCTCAGCAGCACATACGTGATGAGATCACAGGGACAAAAAAAACTGTGTCTGATAAGCCCTTATTTGTTGCTCCATTTCTACTTCCTGTCTCTTATTTTATTCTCACACAGGCTCTTTTGTGAATTCAGGCTCTTTGAGAAAAGTTTCAAACTTTTTAAAATCTTTAAGACAAGTTTTTTTTATCGCACTGTAAAAAAATGTCAAATTAGAAAATGAACAACCAGAATATTTGATTTTCGGAAGGTTGATCTATTTATTGACTACTGTTTGTATAAACATAAAAAAACATTTTACTTGGTAAATATACACTGTAAAATCTGGTTAGTTAATCTTAAGCCTGCCGCACACGAGAGCAAACTGCTGAGCAAACGGTCATTCAAGGTTGTTTGCTCACTCTGGGTGCCTGATTTTCTCTGAGTTTCCCGCTGAGGTGAATATCTGACTGGTTTGATATTTTCCACCTCACGGAGGGTAAAAACTCGCCGTGTGCGCACTACGTGAGCTGCTGGCTGAGCTGAAATATTCTAGTGGCCAATCGAAGCGTTCTCTGACCCAAAGATGGCAGCCCCCTGTCTGCATGTCCAAAAATAAACAAGGCGGAGACAGAGCTGGAAACAGAGGAAATGCCTCTACTTTTTTCTGTTGATGAGGCGTCGCCGCCACTGTCATTTCAAGGTTAGGAAGGTATAGGTACGGTGGCTGGAAGGAAGGGCCAGGCAAGGAGTTTATGCCCATCTACCCCAAGAGATGCACCTGGAAGACCCAGAATCCTTCCGATAGTACATCCGCCTGGATCCTGAATCCTTCGAGAGGGTAGTGGAAACAGTGGGCCCATCAATCTGCATGGTACCTGATCTTTATTTTTCTGACATGCAGACAGGGCAGGGAGCTGCATCTGAATACACTGAGGAGTCATGTGAGCGGAAAATGCACTTTGATTGATCACTAGAATATTTCAGCTCAGCCGGCAGCACACGGTGAGTTTTTACCCCCGTGAGGCGGAAAACTATGTGAAAATCAGGCGCTGCACAGCGACGTAACTGCTGAGCAAACGGTCGTTCGAGGCCGTTTGCTCAGCAGTTTGCTCTCGTGTGCGGCAGGCTTTACATAAAAAAGCATGCAAACTGATTCTTAAAATTATAAGAACTGAAACTATACATACAAAGTAAAATACCCTTAAATGTAAGCTATCATAACTGATAGTACTGAAACAGTATTTCTGAGCTAAACAGTAAGCCAATTACAATGTACTTTGTATTGGTTTTAACTTGTATTTAAGTGCATTTTACTTTGTACGCATTAGTGGCTCCAACACACTTCACAACACTACTCCTGTGTACTTATTAGCTTAAGTGAACAATATTAAAACATTAATAACTAAATATAATTAGCACCTGCAGTACTTTAAACTTCCACAAGGAGGAACAAGACTTGCACAGAATTCAGTTTGAGGAATGAACAATTCCCAATAAAGAGATAGGGGCCCAAGAACTTGGGAATTTGGCATCAAAGAGCTAAAAGTATTTGTTTTTATTTGTTTGTGAGCCAGGTCAATACAAGAACTAAATCATAGTTATGGGTTATGGGCATTTGGTTTTACAAGATGGGCTTGACTTGTTAAAAACTAGAAAATTACTAATTACTACAAAACATGTAAGGAACATGAATACATGGAGAAAACGATCTGAGCTGCATTAATATTTTCTTTTTTTATCAAAACATCAGTGGAGGGGCGGAGCTTAAAACTGTACTGAAACATGCCACTAGGGGGGAGTTGTTTTGATTTGGCTTACATCCCTGTCTCCAGTTTTATTATCAAATAAACATAATTAATTATTGTAACGTGATGAAGGAGCCATGTCTCCCCTCTAACAGCTGTTTCCTTTTTACACGTGTCAATGTGCATGAAACAGCCTCAAGGTCATGCATTCGCTTCTAAACTGTTTACGTTCCAGCGATGAAGACAGAAGAACGAAGAATTAACTCTTTTCTTTTAATTTATCAAAGAACTCTATTTTAAGAAAGCTAATCAAAACAACTGTTGGTCAATAATAACCATGTGACCGATCTGTGAAATCACAATGTTATGATTCATGTTTTAATAAGTAAATTACTTATTCTAGCCACTAGACACGCTGATACAAAGGTAAGCAATCACATGACACATTGCTGCCGCAGACCCAATCAGAACCTTCATGTCTGAAGCGTGGAAGAGTCTCTGTGGTGTTTATTTAATCTGTCTGCTGTGATTCATCCAGAATTGTAAACATCAAGATTAATAAAACAGAACAACGCCATTTTAAGTTCAGTATTCAACGAGATCTCGAGATCCCCTGAAGTTCATCGCATGCTAAGTGAAGTATGGACCGGCCATCTGTACTTTTCTTTTTAAGCTAGAACTGCCAAGCTGGGAAATCATGTCGTTGTTATCAACAAAACAACGGTTCCTTCAGAATAAAAGCTGAACTCGCTGACCCAAAGGGGGGTCCCTTTGACGCTGTGAAACACCTGTCGCTTTTTATCTGGAGACTATCCAATGACTGGTTCGTCGTGCTGTCGACGCTGTTTCATCGGCTCCAGTACCAGTGGAAGGTCGTGAACCTGGCATCCTGATCTGTACGGGAGTCTCACTGAAGGGTAATGTAGAGCGACACAGATGGCGTCTCATGTTGTTTATGACCACGGTTCAAACGTTGATCAGTTAGGAGCAAAACATCATCTCCCACTCAGACTCGCTTCTCCAGAACGGAGGTTCTGAACTGACATCGCACCATCACACACTTCACCTCACATTCCATTCCATGAGCATCCATCACTAGAGAGTTAGTTCTGCTAAACTGTTTAAAATCATTTAGATAATAAATTTGCTTAAATGTTTGGAGGTCTCTCTTTATTCTCTTGTCATGCAAAGTGTTTATTTCATCACATTGCTCGAAGTACAGGGCGAGGAGGAGGAGTGGCAACCATTTTTCATTCGGACTTATTAATCAGTCCCTTACAGATTAATAGCTACAGTTTGTTTGAACATCTTATTCTTAGTTTTCCTAATCCAGATTGCAAAACTGTAAAACCACTCTTGTTTGTAGTTTTATATCGTCCACCAGGCCCTTACTCTGAGTTTTTGGATCAGATCTCTGATTTTTTATCTGATTTGGTGCTAAATACTGATAAGGTCATTGTAGTGGGGGATTTCAATATTCATGTGGACATTGAAAATGATAGCCTCAATGTAGCCTTTAGCAATATCTTAGACTCAATTGGTTTTACTCAAAGAATACATAGCTCCACCCACTCCTGCCATCATACATTGGACCTTGTGCTGACTTATGTCATAGAGTGTGAGGAAATAACAATCTTTCCACATAATCCAGTCCTCTCGGACCACTTTCTGATAACCTTTGAGTTTTTTATAACTGAGTTCTCGAGACATGAAAGTAAATTTCATTATAGTCGGTCTCTATCTGACAACGCAGTTGCGTCTTTTAAATCAACTGTTCCATCTTTACTGTCCTCAGCATCTCAGAGGCATGTAGCAGAGGGCAATATTTTCAGTTCTAGCCCCTCACAAATTGATGCCTTAGTTCATCATGTGAATTCCTCTTTATGTGTGGCATTAGATGATGTTGCCCCTTTAAAAAAGAAGGTAATTAGGGACAGGAATTTGGCTCCCTGGTTTAACTCTCATCTACGAGCCTTAAAACAAAACTCTAGGAAATTGGAGAGAACATGGCGCTCTACGCACCATGAGGAGGCCTACCTATCCTGGAAAAATAGTCTTGTGCTTTATAAAAATAAGCTTCAACAAACTAGAACTGCTTATTTTTCAGCATTAATTGAGGAGAATAAGCATAATCCTAAATTTCTTTTCAGTACAGTTGCTAAACTTACACAGAATCGTAGCTCTGAGCCATCTATTCCCTTAGCCCTCAGCAGCAATGACTTCATGGGATTTTTTACAAGTAAAATTAATTCTATTAGAAACAAAATCTTTAGCATCCTCCCTAATGCGATTTCTTCTTCCTCAGTAAGTGAGGCAGCTTCAGAGGTGACTCTAGAACCTCATCTGTGCTTGAACCGTTTTGATCCAGTTGAGCTTTCAGAGTTATCAAAAATATTAGCTTCATCTAAACCTTCAACTTGCATTTTGGATCCAATCCCAACCAAATTATTTAAAGATGCATTTCCTTTGGTTACTGCCCCCATTCTAGATATAATTAATCTATCCTTAGTAAATGGGTATGTACCACAAGATTTTAAGGTTGCTGTAATCAAACCTTCACTTAAGAAGCCTTCTCTGGACCCAGATGACCCAATGAATTACAGACCAATATCTAACCTTCCATTTTTATCCAAAGTCCTGGAGAAAATAGTGGCCATCCAAGTATGTCAGCATTTAAACACTAATGCTCTGTTTGAGGAATTTCAGTCTGGTTTTAGAGAGTATCACAGCACTGAAACTGCATTAGTGAGAGTTACAAATGATATTCTTATGGCCTCAGATAAGAATCTTGTGTCTGTTCTAGTCTTGTTAGATCTCAGTGCTGCCTTTGACACAGTTGATCACAATGTTCTTTTAGAAAGACTTGAACATGTTGTAGGGATCAAAGGAACAGCATTAGGCTGGTTTAAATCCTACCTGTCTGACAGATATCATTTTGTAAATGTACATGACAAATCTTCTTCATACTCCAGGGTTACTTGCGGAGTACCACAGGGTTCAGTGCTTGGGCCAATTCTTTTTACTATATATATGCTCCCAATTGGTAAAATCATTAGACAGCATGGGATAAACTTCCACTGTTATGCTGACGATACTCAGTTATATTTATCCATTAACCCTGATGAACCTAATCGGTTGGGTAGATTACAGGCTTGTCTTGAGGACATAAAAAATTGGATGACTCTTAACTTCTTGCTTTTAAATCAAGACAAGACGGAAGTTCTCATCTTTGGACCAGAAACCCAGAAAAGGAAATTGCTTAGTCAATCACCTGACCTGAATGGCATTACATTAATCTCCGAGAACAAAGCAAGGAACCTTGGTGTTATCTTTGACCAGGACATGTCATTCAAATCCCAGGTTTCACAAGTTTGTCGGATTTCCTTTTCCCACCTTCGGAATATTGCTAAGATTAGAAGCATACATTCCAGGAGTGATGCTGAAAAACTAGTTCATGCATTTATTACATCAAGACTGGATTACTGTAATTCATTACTCTCAGGAAGTCCACAGAATGTAGTTAAAAGTCTTCAGCTTGTACAAAATGCTGCAGCTAGAGTTCTGATGAGAATTAAAAAGAGAGATCATATCTCTCCTGTCTTAGCTTCCCTACATTGGCTACCTGTTAAATTCAGAATAGATTTTAAGATCCTTCTTCTCACATATAAAGCTCTTAATAATCAAGGTCCATCATACATCAGTAATCTGATTGTTCCATATGTTCCTAACCGAGCACTTAGGCTCTCAGACTGCAGGTCTACTGGTGGTTCCAAGAATATCTTAACTTTGGATGGGAGGCAGATCTTTTAGTTATCAGGCTCCTCTCCTGTGGAACCAGCTCCCAGCTTTAGTCCGTGAGGCAGACACTTTGTCTACTTTTAAGAATAGGCTTAAAACATTTTTATTTGATAGGGCTTATAGTTAAAATCTGATGTTAGCCTAAATCTGAACAAGTTGGGGATTACAGGGAGGTGGAGTGTACAGTCGGTAAAGACGGCTCTCCCTTGCCCTGCCTCCAACATGCCTACATCTAAATAGGATAGGTTATCCAGAGTTAACTCTGTAGTTATGCTGCTATAGGCTTAGACTGCTGGAGGACACACTGACCACTTTTCACACTACTGCTTTCTTCTACAGTCTGCTCTTTAACTGTACTATTTTGTGCAATTTCAGCTGTTAACTTTATTTTCTCTGTAAGTGTTTTTCTCCCCAGAAGAAGCTACAATGACGTTCTGCTGAGCTGTGGTGGCCTCATGGAGGGGGCCATCGACTAGCACACTGCTGCTAACCACTAATACATTCTCTCTCTCCTGATAATAACTTTTTGTTTTCATTGACTTTTGATGTGCTAATACTAGTTTATCCGTTGAATTATCCACTAGGATAAATACAATAAAGTTTATCTTTCACCAAATACAATATTTACTAAGACATCACAATATAACTATAGACACATTACTTATCTTTGTGTGTGTGTGTGTGTGTGTGTGTGTGTGTGTGTGTGTGTGTGTGTGTGTGTGTGTGTGTGTGTGTGTGTGTGTGTGTGTGTGTGTGTGTGTGTCTGCCTGCTCGTGTGTGTGTCTGCATGCTCTGTCTTCTCGATCCCCAGTGAGCCGTGGAGGATGGCTGCTTATACTGAGCCAGGATTCTCTGGAGGTTTCTTCCTGTTAAAAGGGAGTTTTCCTCTCCACTGTCGCTGCATGCTTGCTTAGTATGAGGATTGCTGTATAGTCACTGACACTAGTCAGTGACTTGATGCAATTTGCTGGGTTCCTTATATAGGAAACATTATTTCTGATTGGCTTAATGAACTGTGAATTGGAATGTTTATTATGTGAAGTGCCTTGAGACAACTCATGTCGTGATTTGGCGCTATATAAATAAACTTGAATTGAATTGAATTGAATTGAATTTCCCTGTAATAAAAAGAACCACTCTTCTGATTTAAACAGCCTAGTGTCCAGTAGATAGTAGATGGGGTCCATACTAGATATTAGTCTTTAATGTCTCTGGTCATTAACTAAATTGTAACTCTTTAACCCCTACATTATCACGGGGAAATCAAATGTCAACGCCATTTAATGACACATTATCATTTTAGCAATTACATTGTCGTCATTATGAGCAGAGGAAACAGCACAGTCGGATTTTTAACTGGAGTTACACAACGTCATGGTTAAAGTATTCAACAGAGATGGAAAGTAAAAATCGAGCATCTCTAATTGCATTGTAATTACTCCTCTATTAGTAACTAGATATTTTCAGCCTGTGTTGCCAAATAACGAGCGGGAGCGAAACCCGGCAGTTCGTCCACAGAATCAATGAGAAACATGTTTGGTTTGAGCCTCCTCATTAATCTGTAAACTGGCAACGCTCCGTAGGCGGCTGCCTGCTCTACATTTCACACCGTGTGTTTGTGTGAGCATGTGTGTGTGTGTGTGTGTGTGTGTGTGTGTGTGTGTGTGTGTGTGTGTGTGTGTGTGTGTGTGTGTGTGTGTGTGTTTGTGTTGTAATGTACAGTAGAAGTTAAATCCTTGCTGGAGGTTTGCACTCACACGCACGCACGCACGCACGCACGCACACACACACACACACACACACACACACACACAGTGTAACAGGTCTCATTTCCTTACATTTGGCGTTTAAAAGAGCCAGACTGTAAATCAGCCCTGATCAAACGTTCCCCTGACTTTCTGAAGGTCTCAAAGTTTTTCTTTGGACTTTGGCAACTTTTGTCTCATAAAGATTCTTGAACAGAACACTGTGCAGTTTGTGCTTAAACAAATAGGAGAAAAAAAATGTCATTTCCAATAGCTTCTTGCTAATCACATCATTGGTGTAAGAAAAGTGAGAAACTGTTGTTTTAGCCATTTATTTAGATCCTGGATTGCTATTAATTGCGATGTTAGCTTCATTATTAACTTCATAGATCAGGGGAAGTTTTAAATATCACAAAAAAGTTTGGCTTCTTGGAAATAAAGTTAAGGAACGGATTCAGACTTGTGCCTTAAAACATAAATATTGATTCTAAGCTTTTGTGCTGGTTCAGTATTGGTGTTTAAATGAAATATTTAAGGGGGAGCTGGTGTCACGTATTTTGTGGCTTTTTGCTTTTTACCCAAAAAAAAAAAAAACCAGAAAAACATTTCTGAACATATTTCCTTTTAATTGTTGCTATAAAAACACACATTTAGTAGTTTTAGCTTGCTTTTAACAACCCATTATTAATTCACTGTCATAAAACCAAAAGCAAAACTCTTCCCCTCGCTGTGAGTTAATCTTTTTAACACCTTAATCTAACAGTTGAAATGTCTCCTCAGCCTTCATTAGTCTCTACAGGAGTGGTTCATCACTAAATCAAACAAATCTGCTGTGTTCATGATCTAAGACATGCAGGAAATGTGCTGGAAGCAGACTGCAGCGCAAGCATGTCGGCTCCACTTTACCATTGACAAACAGGGACCGGTCCGGATACTCTTAAATTGCAAGTGCGGTATTCTGGCCACAGGGGGCAGTGGGGTCTGAGTGACTCTCTTAACCCTGTAATGGGTCATTTAATGTGGCAAGGTGGAGAAACGAGGGAGGAATTTGATCCCCAGACTCCCGGGTAAGTCACACACATTAACTAGTCAGCCAAAGGGATATCCACATGTTCAATCGGGATACGGTGACATGATGCTCACCCTGTCAAATTAGTACAAACTGGCTCAACAAAATGACTTATAAATCTGTCAGTATGCCTTATTGAAGGATTTACTTGTTATACACGCCAGCTTGTGTTTACCTGACATTCACGGAGTTTATTAAAGACAATTGTTCATTTTTATCAATGAGAACGCACTTTAAGGCATTAAAATGACATGGCTGCAATGCAGAGATTAACTTGTTGTGTTGACCTTATAAAAACAGAAAACAACCACTAAACAAACCCTGCATATTTACAAGCTACATCCTGAAGCACTGTAAAGAATCACTCATTCATTATTTTAAAGTCATGTGGAGCTGGTGCCTCTCGTGGTCATCAGGCCAGAGGACTCAGGCCTTAGAACAATTTAGCATCCCCGCTTGACCTAACACTCCAGTTTTTGGTCTGTAAGAGGAAACTATATAGTTCCAAATATCCACAGATGCAAATGGACAACATGTTCCCCACATGAGGCCACAGCCGGGATTTGAACCTTTGACCGCATTGCTGCGAGGCAATGGTGCTACAAACTGGCATCAAAATATGCATCAACACAAAGTTTCCTCAAAGCTTCCTTCACAAAGAGAAATTAAATCAAATGCCTCTAAAAACAAACCATTTGTGGCTCAGTTTCCTCAGTTTTTGGACAATTCAACGCATCTGCAGGCTCCAATCTGATTTGTGTTTCCACACTCCTTTATTTCAAATAAAAAGGTGGTTCAACTGCGGTTGTAAACAAACCAAGCTGTGTTCTGTTAGGTTTGCACAACAAAAATAACAATCTTGTAGTGGAGTTGTGGCCCAGCCTGTGGTTCTTCAAAATGCTTTTTTTATTTACACTGATTTATTTTTATCTTTCACCATCACAGATTTAATCAGTGGAATGGGAAACAAAACCAGTTTATTCAACAATATAAAATCTTTGTGGCGTTATATTTCACCTGACTACCAATCGCAGACAATCTAATTTGAGATGGCTGCTTCAGCTAACTTAGCTTATCATTCTAACTCGGCTTACCCAACACAAAAATGGTCATAACTTGATTTTACGGATGCCGAATTGCTCCTCCGCCCTACTGGTTGAAAGTGGAATTGAAACTAACATAAACAAACCTACTAAAGCCTGTCGTAGCTAGTGCTAACAAAGAGCTAACACTAACATGAGCCAGCTAATAGAAGGCTGCCAACTCTCACGCACTGAGTGTGAGACACAAACATTTGACCCTTTTCACACGCCACACCTCCAACATCTCACGCTGTTTTCTAGAAATGATGAAAACTATCTTCTCAGCCCAATGTTTTAGGTCATAATGGCAACAAGGGCATTTAAGAATTGTGTTGAAGCGATTAGCCCAAACATTAATATGCACTGATGTTGGTCAGAATGAGATTTATCTAGCTGTGATAGAAGGTTTTGGTACTGACTTTATTCCCTGTAATCTTCTGCTATTTCCAACTACAGCTCCTCATGGTGTTTTTGTGTAGATTTACTCTGCATCATCATACACTTGCAATTAACTTTACCAGAAGCTTCTTTTTCTAAGCGTTTTTGGATAGCTTGACCTCCTGCGATTGCCACAAGGAAGTCTTCAGGACCTTATTTTATCATTCTCCAAAAAATGTTTCAGCCGCTGCAGGATTCAGTGGTCTTTTACAGATTGACAGTTTCATCCTGTCAGTGTCCAGCTGTGTGTGGTGGAAAGGTGTTTGGAGTTTACATCCTTAATTAAATGCTTGCACGACAAAAAAGGCAGATGTCTAATCTAAAAACCTTCATCAGCCCACAGCTTGTAGGAAAAGGAGATTATTCCGTGGGAAATCCCTAATACATAAACTCATTTTTCAGGCTCTCTGGACTGTGTCCTTACCTAAAATTATGGAGTTTACCTGTTAGAGCGTCATTGTTGTGTTAACTATCCCTGATCCCTTATCAGATTTAAACTAAATGTTACCCAGAAGTACTGTGTTGACGCGATTAGCCCAAACATTAATATGCACTGATGTTGGTCAGAATGAGATTTATCTAGCTGTGATAGAATGTCTTCCTGACAGTTTCGTCTCTGTCAGTGCGCCCCAGGGCAGCTGTGGCTACATCGTAGCTCATCACCACCAGTGTGTGAATATGTGTGTGAATGGATGGATGATACACTGTAGTGTAAAGCGCTTTGGAGTCCTTACTCTGAGAGGTGCTATACAAGTGTGGGTCATTTATCATTTATTTATCCTGTCTACCTTCATTACATCAGACTGGCTAGAGGAGCTCTGCTCTTCCATGGTCTGTAGAAAAAGATGTGGTCCAGCTGTGTTAATGTCCTTCTGGGTGAGATTTAGTCTAAATCTGATCAGGGATCAGGGATAGTAAACACAACAATGAAGCAAACACAATGAACTCCAAACACCTTTCCACTGCACACAGCTGGACATCTAGATAAAGTTGAACAAGTTCCTATTTTTCCTGAAATGCTGAGAGCAGCTAGAACATCTGTTATCTTTTTTTTTTTACTTTAATGACATAATGCTATAATATGGGGTTCAGACATCACCCACTCAGAGAGAACTGCTCCTTTGAGCTGATTTCTTGGGATTTTTTTAAATGAACAATTTAACCAGCAGGTCAACCATCAAAGGCCAAGAAAATTACAAGCCTTCTGCAGGGCAAAAGCACCGCTCCCCATATTTTAAGAGTAGCTTCTCAGGTCTCGACTGTGATTTCATAAATGAAAAACCCCCAAACTCCATTTGAGCAAAAGCAGTAATGGTGTATTTGAACTCTTATGATGCCATTAAATGTAGGCTATTCAGTCTAAACCATCATTGTTAAAGCATGAGTCAAAAAGTAAGCAGGACCAATGATGAATCTCCTAACTCGGCTAACAGAACAAGTTTATCAGATTTATGTGATTTAATATCTAGACCTCACACAGAGTCTGCAGCAATCAGAGGGAGTCAGATGTTGCTCTGTGGCTTTCCTGACATATTCCAGTCAAAAATGTATCAGTTTACATAATCAAAGCTAGGCTATGCTAATCAATCACAGGTTTTCTGAGAGGGAAAATCATTGTCGAGTATAGCACACGATGCAAGGAATTCAGGGGGGAAAACATGGATGAAGAAGTCAAAAGGACAAAGTTGATTATCTGAGAAACTGACTGTAATGACATGAGGTTTATCAGCACTCAGGATAAAAGGTCCCTGGATGCAGTCTGGCTGTAAGCTCCAGTTAAAAATACATTGTTTTTTAAACTTTAAGCTAGAGCTTAACATTGATCCCAGTGATTGCTGAGTTAGAAACGTGATCATTTCATTTCTGACACCACTATGCCCTCCTCTGCTTACCAAAAACCGCACATTAAAGTTTTGTGGAGCAGGTGGGCATCCTAAGCGCTCTTTATCTGTTTTACAGTTGTTATCTGCTATGCTAGCAGTTAGCATTTTCAGTTCACCAATTGTCAATACAAAGTACAAGAAGAAGAAAATGAAGAAGATTGCTTTTTCTGTTGTGCGAAACCAAGTTAAAGTAATAGAATAATGCTTTGGAGGCAAAGCAAAGAGTTAAAACTGGCGTAAACATAGTTTGAGGGAGTTCAAGGAGGCAACACAATCACGGACCGATGGTGACCTGGCTTTGTTGCAACTGGATTTGCTAGTGCTAGTGTGGATCTTTTTACTTCGTGGTTTATTTTAGTATTAGTTGGCTCAAGTTAGTGTTAGCGCTAGCTACAGCAGGGTTGCTTACGACAGTTGTAACTCTACTTTCAAACAGTAAGTTGGAGGAACAGGACACTGCTCACTGTTACTTTAACATCGTGGTACCGCACCTCTGGGCATCGGTGGTGGTGGGGGGTCCCTTCCATTTCCACACTTAAACCTAAAGGCGATCATGAATTGCCAAATCTCGGGAAGAGGCTGAGAAATCCCCCTGCCAAGTGCCGTTGAATATGCTCACTCCCAAGGCCCTAAGTGTGTGTTTGCGTGGAATATATATATATATATATATATATATATATATATATATATATATATATATATATATATATATATATAAAGCATGATATATACAGACAAAATAAATAAAGTCAAAATTATTTTAAGGTTCATGTGCAGAACAAAAAATTATGAATTAGAGGCAAGAAAAGTATTTAAGTTTGAATTCAAGCATCTCCATGATATTGACGGTAATATTTTGGTACTAAAATTTGATTTTCTAACTTGTTGAAGTTGCTTTAAAAGCAGGAATTTAATAGATTTTCTACACACACGTCATAAATATAAAGTGAGCCCATTATCCAGCAGTTTATTTCTTCATCCTGTTTCGATTTTAGGATAGGATTCAGGAACTCCAACGTCCTTTTTGGGCATTTTACTCTTTTACTAAAGAGCCCTCTGAGACTCCCACACTTTGGCTTAGTTTTGCTAACTGTCACCAACAAATTAATTACAAGGAACACTGCTGTGCCATTGTTATTTTTCCTGTTAAATGTTGGCATCCCTGTGGGAGTATTGAGAGCCTCACCAGGGGCATTATTGAAGATTTAAAGATGTGGTTTGACTCCAGGAGGTGCAGGGTTATGGCTGAAACTGCAAACACATCAGAAAGGAATAACTTGTTCAACATTATCCCAATTTGTTAAACTTTTGTTAGTTTTTTTGGTCTTTTCTCATTCTCATACCATCAGAAAAGGAATTATGAAGCCTGCTTAGCAACCCGCTGGCATCAGACTACATTACACTGGCTCCAGGCCATGAGAGCAAAGAAAACATCAGCCAAAGTGAAGATTCAGACTTGGCTGAAGGAGTAAGGGAAATATATTTTCAGAAACATGACATCAGCGTTTTAAGTAAATATCACCCCCAATAACTCTTATTTCAGAGCATTACATCACCACTGCTGATACTGCACGATTAGCCACAGACAAAGAAGTGGATTGTAATTCTTTGGCCTCCCAGTTCCTGTTGTATTTTACATGCATATGGTTTTACATCTCATGCAGTAACCCAAACTAGATGTGCTTTGTTCTGGGAAATGGTTAGCCGTTATAAAGTGGGGTTATGCGATTAGGGAACACGGTTCTTAAAATGTCTGAAAACAGCAGATCGTCCCGATCAGCCATAAAACGGTCTTTCTTTCTCTTGTTGACTCTCTTTTCTCAGTTGGTTTCTGCAGCTATTTTTCACGAGACGGCAACACTTTGCTCTCCCTCCCTAAAGCCTACATGACACCACACACTAACTGTAAGGTAATAATTCACCAGGGGAAAAACTGACTGCATGGCTAACTGAGAAAGGCACGGCTGGACTGGAGGACAATGCGCGGTGGATGACAGATTGATAACAGCAGACAGAGCGTGTGCTTCTGTTCTCTCCATTATCATTTTTACTGCATATGCATGTCATGGTGTGTGTGTGTGTGTGTGTGTGTGTGTGTGTGTGTGTGTGTGTGTGTGTGTGTGTGTGTGTGTGTGTGTGTGTGTATACAGTCACACAATCAGAAGCTGGAGGATGTAAAACAGTTCAAATAATAGACTACTCACCACTCTGATGGCCAGTTTTTAAGCTTTACGAGCCGCTGATTGTCTGGGTGGAATAAATTGTAAAACGGTAAAACATTTATGGTTGTTACTGTAGAAGAAGTAGGAAATTACAAATGTCTGTGTTTTTAAATAAACAAGAACATAATCGCTTCAGGAATGTTTGGAGAAATGTTCAAAAACTGAGCATTTTGAACAATTAATTACAAATGTGCTGCTAGATGATTACAAGTGCTTTGTGACGCGACGCTCTAGGCTTCCCCATCACCGTGTTGTTTGGTTGTGGTTTTTAGAAATCTGAACTGAATGAGCGGGGTTGCTTCCACCTGTACCACAGAAGAAGGTTGAGGGGTTTATGGTGCAATACGCCTTTCTGCCTCTAGATGGTGTCCTCTGAGAAAGAAAACCTTCAAATTTATGCTTGAATGATTTAACAACTCCAGGAGATCCTAGTTTGAAACTTGAGTGATAACTAGTCATAAAATTCAGTTTCCAGCATCTCTGGCCTTCATCACCAACTCTCAGCTGCAGCGTCCTCCAGCACACTCATGCGTCCACCTCCTCCATCAGCCAGTCATAACATCAAAACATGAAAGTCTAACCAGAAAACTAATCGTTGCATGTTGAAGCATCTTTCTGTGACCTGCAGGAACCTTCCCTACCTGCTGCCTAGCAACAAAACTTTAGTATACTGAAAAAACATTTCAAGTTTTATAGTTTGAAACGACCGTCTTAATTGTAAAAAAAAAATTTGAGGTTTTCATTCATGCTTCCATTAATTTCTGATATATTTGTAAAAAATGATACGTTTGGTTTTTAAACATGAGTTTAACAACTTGTGCTGCAGCCATCTAGATGGTCCCGATACTGGGATGCGTCGCCCCACGTGAAGCTGAAAGAGAAGATGGATTCAGACCCACTTTGTGCTGACACGTAAATGCAGGCAGCTGAAAGAAGAGGAACAAAATGATGTTCAAGCACCATTTTTCACAGGAGCTGAGATGCTGGTAATCAAAACAAAGTGACAACATCTAAGGTTGAATCTCACTCTGGAACCGCCTCATTAAATATTTCTTGTTGTCTTGAGGTGCCAAACAGGTTGAGGGCCTGGACTTTGCTTTTGCTTTCAATTAATTTTTTCTTGTTTGTCATGACTGCCCTATGTTCAAGACATACCCAGAATTAATCATTAGCTCAGGGGTAGAGCGGGTTGTCCAGACTGTCGACAGGATGAGATGCAGCTGCCGTACCACACAGTGATGCTGCTGGTCAGGGTGCTTTTGGTGGTCCTTTGGTAAAAATTGGTCATGATGTAGATCTGTGCTCTGGTTCTTCTAAGTCTGCGGGGAAAGTGGAAGCACTGCTTTGTTGCCGCTTGACGAAGGATTTTCAGTGATATTCACACCCAGGAATTTGATGTTGCTCATGCTCTTCACAGCAGCACCACTGCAAATCAGTAGGGGTGCTGGGTGATGGCTCTCTAGAAATTGACAACATTCTGCTTACTTTAATTAGAGTGGAAGACTTTCCTGGCCATGGCCCATAGACAGAGCTTGGTAGTAGGTTGGAATCTACAGTTGTCTTTCAAATGGTCTCTATGTGCAATTGGACAGCACTAGTGCCAATCAGAGCAACAAACAATGTGATGTACTCAACACTATGACAATTAACGAGGCAGTCCGCCATGCACCATCAAAGAAGAAGAGTTAAATGTATCCTTTTTGAAATAAATGATTTAAGTATCTCTATCTGCTCATGTCCCAAAGAAAGGCTCAAGTCTAACCGCGGTTTTACACTGGAAGCATCAGCGGCACAAAACGGTTTACTCGCAAACTTCAAAGCCGTCCATTTCACACTGAGAGAGTCTCGGTCGTGGTACAGCTTCCTTGGTGTGCTCTTCGCTGGACTCGCAAGATCACAAGATCCCTCGAGACTGCAAAGGTCACGGTTTGTTGATGCAATCCGCCATTAAACCAAAAAGAAGGAAATCATCTTTGATATCGTTGTTTGACGTCATATAAGATGTTGGTCCTCTCCACTGCCAGGATTAAAGCCATGAGACACCCACCGCTGCACTTCTGGAACTATACTAGGAGTAAATAAGCCGTTGGGGTCACACATAAGCTTCATATATATGAAATTGCATTGCTGCACTACTTTTATTTTGAAAATTACCAGGGATTTTACACTGAAACTGTGAGTGATTTCCTGACTAGCCCTATGTTAACTGCGGAAACTGACAAGTCCTAGAAGCGGCTTGCGGCAAAAATAGAACCTGATCCTATCACTAGTAGCGCGGCGCTGCGTCCCGCTTCTGGAATGCGTCTGAAAATTGCCGCGTCTGGGTTAAAATACTTAATAGAATATAATAGATTATATTTGAAGTTGACGTTCCTCACCTCTGATGTTTTCAGTGTGAAACCGGGGTAAGAGGTCGAAAGATGAGACCAAAGATGTAGTTTTTCTTCGTTGCAGCTCTGATGTTAACCCCACTCAACATCTCTCGCTGTGATTGGCTGGACCTAAAAGTGTTCGGGCCAATCGTAAACCTGCTGGGGCTACAATAGAACACGGCTAAACCGACCTGCTGATCAAGATCTTTTACTGTGTTTTGTCTAGATCCCTTGGCTAGTGAAAGATGACTAATCCTCAAATTTGCATCTCTGTGACCGGTCGAGCAGCAAGGCTATCACATCAGAACAATCTGATAATCTGAGATGATGATAAACCGTTTACAAATTTGATCTATGAAAAATCCATTTGTTATATCTGTTCATTTATTTTTTTATTTTATTTGAAAATTTCATCCAGACAAATTTCCATGAGGCGACAGAATCATAGAACCTCATTCTTGACTGCGCTGCATGTTTTGGTATCGAAGAGATACGAGACATAAAAAGTCATCCTGATGCGTTTTAACTGTCATCCCAGACCAAAGCAACAGCGTCACATTTCTTACTCATTTGTTGAATTTGCCAATAACTGACAGCACGCTGAATCCCCAGCTGAAAAGTCCCGAAAGCGACCGTATGTGTGGTCTCGTTGCAGGGCCAGCGTTGTTCCAGCGCCATCACACACGCCGACAGCAAGCAGACATGGCAAACTGGACTCTCCTTGTTCTCACACTCCGCTCCAAACTGAGGGGGATTCTTCTGGTGGCGAGTGCCAATGGTTCTCTTTAAACAAGCATTCAAGGCTTCTGAACATCAACATGGCTCTCTTTAGAGCACCTGATACACAGAGGGGACCACACATGTGGGGTCACCTTCCAGCATCACCTAACTCCTATCCCCTCATCTGTAATCTACTCATCGTTCTCGGCTCTCTGGGAAAAAATGAGCCTGTTTCCCTCTGATGTTAATCAGGACATTTCACAAACTAAAGGAGCCGCACCCTTTTTTTAAAAGTCATATTGAAGAAAATTAGCCTCAAAGGCAACGCTACGACTGGACACTGAAGAGCTGTCTCCCATCCAGCATCAGCAGGAGAAACTCATCCATCATATTTTTCTGAGACATCCTCCACGCAAATCGTAGGTCAGAACAGTCGACAGCAATGAAGTGTGCCTGTCTCAGTCCCATCTGGTAAGGATATCCAGGCAACTTCAATTGGTCAAGTAATCAGCTTCAGCCCCGCCACCACGCCGTTCCAGTCAAGTGTACGATAGATGTGTGTGAACAGCACAGATTGACACACACACACACACACACACACACACACACACACACACACACACACACAAACACACACACACACACACACACACACACAAACAGCAAAGAAGGCAGAAAACAGCTGCTAATAATTTTGAATGAAGTGAAACCACAAGAGGATGATGTCTTGTTAGCGATTTGCAGAGAGCCGGAGCAGTGACAGAATCACATGCAGCTAGAAATCAGTTTGTTTAGAGCCGATTCACAGAATAAACAGCAGAAAAGTCCAATTAAATACTCATTTCATCTGAATTATTGCAGATTTCAGATTTATTAGTAAGTGCAAAATTCTGTACGAAGTTAGTGTTCTTTTTTCACTAATATTAAAGCACTACTGAACAGCAGGAAAAATGAAACAAAATACTGATATGAGCCATTATTACAGAATCATGTCCTGTTTTAGTCAAGTTGTCAGTTATTTATTTATTCTTGGCTAAACTAGTTTAATGAGTTGTTTCAGTGATTATTACCAGCTGGATTTCATTGTGTCGATTATCTTCATGTTCTTTGTTCACATGTTGTGGGGAACATGGCAGCTCACGTGTTCTAGATTTGTTTGGTGGATTTTTTATAAATGTTCATCAAGATCACTGACTTCTGATCAGAATGAATAGAAATCTTAGATATTTGCCGTCTTGAGTCTGCATTTATCTCCATATTAGCAGTGTTTAGATCAGCTGGAAACTTTTTGGTAAACATGTGAAAAAGAGGTTTTATCTAAATGAAATACCTGGTCAGACTTGTATATAATTTGTGGGTTTCATTAGGGCAACATTGTGTGGATGTACGACGACTTTTTTTACATCAAAGTTAAGGTTTTGGTCAAAAATAACAGGTTCACTATAGCGGCACTGGAAAACAAAATGCTAGACCACAGGGTGAGAGGGCATGGAGGTGATTTTATTTGTTTTTTGCAGCAACTTAATTTCATTTATGAGTTGGTTTTGAGAAAGTTCTAAATGTTTTTAATTTTGACCTTTTAAGTTTGCAGCTGGTTTTGTGTCTTGTGCTTTTAATCGTACAAAGTTTTTTTTTACATTTCTGTAAATGAGAACCGTTATAACAGAAGTTGATAAATATTGAGTTTTTTCATGTAAAATCATGCAGTCTTGTACTTATTTTGTCGAGTTCTGTTTGTGAACTTTTTAATTTTCCATTGCCATAAACTTCTGGATTGAAAAGTCTCATTAAATGAAAATGTCTCGGTTTATCGAGGTGATTGCCTCCAAATGTTTGAGTTCTGGTAACCTATTCGGGTTTACAGTGCAGCAGCTTAATCAGCTAAAACAACATAAAACACATTATTGATGCAACAATTAACAATAAAATACTTGCACATGCAGTCAAATGAACTGTAAAAAAATACTAATTTGTAAATATCTAATTAAATAGAAAGAAAAATTTTATTCTCACTATAATTGTATATCACAACTAGCTTTACAACATTTACAGTTGGAGGCCCAAAGGTTATTAAAGCCACACTTTGCAACTTTTTCATATTTTAAAATAATTTCCTTGAACCATTATGTGCTAAAAATGACCCTTTACATGGTGAATGAAATGCCTGTGGGTAGAGTACCGGACTTGCAACTTCAGAGTTTCCGGTCTGGTCCCTGCTGGTGGGGGAGCGGTGGAGCTGGAGTCAGCTTCCAGCACGTTTCCTTGACTTTTGTTTGATTTAATGATAAATCGCTCCTGTAGAAAATAATGAAGGCGCTGTTAGACTAAAGTCTCTTTTTGGAGAATTTTTCTTATCCAATGGCACCATCTAGTGGCTGACAAGCATATCACACAAATAATTTCTTCTTCAGTTTTTTTAAGATGGCGACTTCACGTTAGTTTATTTATGTCCTGTAGCCGACAAACAGAGCTAAAACACGTTTTACAAGTATTATTCTCATGTAATGTGTTCTCGTATATTTATGTTTTAGAGACTTTCTTGTTCTTGAAAAGTTCATCAACTTTGCATAAGCTGAGGTATTTCTTAAATTCGAAGCAGGTAAGCAGTAGTTTAACGCTTTTGGTTAGTTCTGGTCGGCGCTCAGTTTCCTATTGCATGGAGCTCTGTAGGGTAGGAGCGTGCTTATCAAAAAAATAAAAAGATGTTTTGCTTACATGATGTCACAGTACATGATAAGACAAAGATTTTTACAGATTTTTGAAAAATCACATAATTTCTGAAAGGGGAAAACTCCAGAAAGATGCATTAAGTTACAGCGAGGAGATAAGTTTCATATTCGGTGTAACCACAGGAAGTAAATAATAGACACTAGGGGGTGCTAAAAGCAAGCAACACTGCGTATCCCTTTAATGATTCTTTGGAAATTGTTTTTTTTTAAATAAATGTTTTAACTACCTATATAAACCAAGATGAAACAGCTGATTGCTCTGAACATCTGTGGGGATAAAGGATGCGTCCCCACGTGGTTTGGCTCTGACAGAAAACTTGTTTTAAGCCAGGGGTGTCCAATCCTGGTCCTGGAGAGCTGGTATCCAGCAGGTTTTGTGGTTTTTCTACTCCAACAGACTTGATTCAGTGGTTGAAACACATGTGCAGCAGCTCATCAGGCTCTGCAGAAGCCTGTTATAGCTGCTGATTGACATCAGGTGTGACGAAACAGAGTTCAAACTAAAACATGCAGGACACCGGCCCTCCAGGACCAGGACTGAACACCCCCGTTTTAAGCGATCTGATGTGCAGTTAAAGTCGATTTATGTCAGCAGCTCGATGTGTTTAAACCACACTTGCTAAGACCTCCAACAATGAAGGTTTTTTTGTGTAAAAACCATTGTGAAAAAGAGTCAGAAGTCCACCACTCACAAGGAAATTGAAAACATGAGGGTGTTTTCACACAGGAAGGGAACAGAATGCTTTGATTTCTTCAAGTGTTGACAGAGTAAGGACACCTTATCCAGAATCCTCCCTCCCAGTGGTGCCTGGAGCCGCAGCCCAGAGACCAAAACTAGAGTTGAGCTGCAGGCCAGTCGTTTCACTGATCGTCCTTTAACGGGATTCTGACCCAACTGTAAAAACGACTTAAATTAGGTAAAAAAAAAAACTCCATTGTAACTCCATGAAATCCAGGTGCCTCCTTTTCTCTCTTTTTATATTTGATGTCTTTTGCAGCACAAGTCTGATTTGAGAGTGGGAAAAGCTGTCAGCTGTGACATTAGAGATGAATCTGAGTTTTCATATCGAGCTAATAAGAGTCATATGGTGAGAAGAAGACAGCAGAAGGGATTGATGTGGAGAACAGAGGGAGGGTTGCAGTGTTTTTCTCTGGTGCTGGTGCAAAATCAAAAACCAGAACTCGCAGAAGTAGCAGCCACTCTGTAATCTGTGGTTTTGAAAGCAAATGAGAAATATATCCAAGGTGTCATTCAGATCTGAGCTTTATTTTGAAAAGAAGTTTAGTCGTACTTTACACTATAGGAGGATGGACTCAAAGATCTCTTCATTCAGGGAAGAAGTTCATCACAGTGGGGAGAAAAAAAGGTCTCGGTCAGATTACCTTTCACTGGGAACAGCTTGCCAAAGTGCCCTGAAGGCTTCAAGCAAAACCCTAATTTCCTTGCAAATCCTTTACATCAATATTGGTTTTAGACTAGCAAAGCATTTTACGTCATCTCAGGTGACTCCAGCTGGAAAAGTAGGAAGGATTTAAAGTTTGAGAATTTGACTTGGATGAACTTTAATGTAGTCTCCTGCATGAAAACCCTGTCCAGGAATCTGTGATGGCACAAATAATAAAAACATTCAAATTCTGCTACTTCTAACGTGATTTGGGCCCACATGGCCAGATAAACTAGATTGTTTAGACTTTGAACTGATCTGTTTTAATGTCCTTTTGCTGTCTGTCAACAGTTCCCCTTGTGAACCATTAAAGCTTCTTTCAAGCTTCTGCTCAGTTTTGTTTCAAGCCAACTTAGTAAAAGAATGGAAAGCCCCAACACAGTAGTGCATCGTTATGTCTCCTAAAAACATGTTTGTTGCATCACTTAACATTTCTGTGTGATGACTGATGTACTGAGAGGATTTCAAACGGCTGATTAAGCTGCGTGGGATAAACAAAAAGAAAACCTTTGTGCTCAAGGAGCTACATTTTATCCATCTGCAACCTCTGCAGCCCCGTCGGTTATTATTCTGTGTTGAGTGGTAGAAGTTCAAGCAGTGAAAATGTGTCATGATGTGCAAAGATCCCCCCTCCTTTGGATGCATTTTTAGAGTAAATCCAAGCTTTTAGAGTTGGGATGGATTTAGCCGAACCGGAGTTTGAAGCTTCACGCTGGCTTAGTGGAAGTCTGAGAATACAGCTGATCATAATTCACAAAGTGGACATTTTACTCTGCTGATGTAACTTTCCACTTTAGTGATTATACTTACAGTTGACCTTTTGCCACCAGGGACCGTTTTCCAGAGGGGGTGTGTGTGTGTGTGTGTGTGTGTGTGTGTGTGTGTGTGTGTGTGTGTGTGTGTGTGTGTGTTCCAAAGGAACTGAAGTAATATGCAGCCAGAGGGACAAGCAGAGAGACAGGCAGCTGATGCAGCAAGTTGGCAATGTGACCAGTGCTTTACACACTCGGTTCATTCAATACTGGGAACTGAGAGTCAGTCTGCAGACCCTGGATCAGATCTGGATTGGCCGAGCCAGAGAATATAGGGTTTGTAAAAAAGCAGGTGCCTTAAAAGGTTAGGTGGATTTTTTTTGGAGTTTGTTTTGGTTTTTCATTTTTCCACCAATATTGCAGAGAAAAAGACATTTTTGCTGTTTTTTTTCTTGTATACTAACATGTTGCTTATTATTTAATGTCATGCTTGGTTTCTTAGTAATTTTTTTACAAAAATAGTTTTGCTACTTTGAGTAATCAAGTAACTAAGTAAGTCAGAGCTATTCAATTCTGGGCCTGATTTCAATCAGCAGGTGATTAACAGGCTTCTGCAGAGCCTGATGAGCTGCTGCACAGGTGAATCAACCACTGAATCTAGTGTGGTGGACCAGAGAAACCACTAAAACATGCTGTATACCGGCCCTCGAGGCCCGGAATTGAATAACCCTTACGTAAGTAAATAAGTGAGTGAGTAAATACATAAGTAAGTGAGTGAGTAATCAAGTAGCTAAGCAAGTCAGTAAATGTGTAGGTGAGAAAGTAAATAAAGCAATTAATAAATAAGAAAATAAGTAAATTACATTTTGAAAAACTAGAATTAAAACGTTGGACACTTTTGCGGGCTACCCCCTACATCACAGAATCCCATGGGTGAAGAAAATGGTATCACACTGGTTTGTGACATCTGCGGAAGCATTAGACACACAGCCTTGTTGAGCTGCTGTTAAGGTAGAAATTTCTAGAACCATCTACGAACTGAACCTATTCCCACCAACTTGGTCCTACTCCCAACTTGTATAGAAAAACAAAGCTGTTTTCATATTTATTGGTTTATTCTTAACTTCAAAATCACAAAAAGTCAGCCCCACTGGCAATCAAGGGAAACCCCACGACTGACTAAACATCCAGAACCTGAACCGAGCTCTCCAGTCTGCTCACTGCAACCCGTGCATGCACACACACAATATATGCACTCATGCTCGCACAATCGACGGAGTTGAGACTTGGCTTTGTTCCCAGACAATAACCCCACCTAAATGTTTCCCAACCATAACAGAAGCAGACTCTAAACAGAACATGTAAAACAACTTCTTAGGTGAGATCTGCTAACAGAACGGGATCTTCTGTGGCATCTCAGCTAGCTTCTGGTTCGCCTACTTTGCCGAGAATGTCGTTTTGTGCACAAGAGGGGGTGTTACGTGCAGCAGAGTGAGAGATGTTCAAAGACCAGTTTTATGGATGGGTTATTATCCAATCGCTTTAGTATTATGTTTCAGAGGAGATTCAAATTTTCCATTTGTTGACAAAACATTTATTTTATTGGTTGCCGTCAGTAAGTGAAGAGCATTTCAATCAATATAGCAAAAAATGTGACAGAAGAAAACCTCAGACGGTACCTTTAACTGCAAAGATTTTAACGTAACTCCCACAGCTGGAAGGAGGGCTACAACAAAAAGATAAATAAAAAAGTCACTTTGATCTGAATTATTTTTTTGCCACAAAATGACAGATCCAGAATTCTTTGTTGTGTTAGAAGAATGCAACCACGTTGACCAGCAAGAAGCATCCCATAGTTATAAACAGTAATTACACTTGGATTGTGTGAGTAATAACAGATATATAGTTGCAAATGAAGGTATTTGCAGAAGACGCAATAGTATCGTTGAAAAAAAACAAAAACAACGGAGGGATCAAAGGTCACTGTGATGCATATCGATCGTGTTTTATTTCTCCTTCAGACTGAGGAAGGACAAATGCCACAGACGGTGATTAAATCCAGGCCTCTTGCTTGGATGCTTCTGGGGCAGATTTTCCAAGAGTGAGGGAGTTGGCGCCGGGGATCCTGAGTATTTTCCACCCTGATCTCTGCTTGGCAGTGGCCTAAATAATAAAGCTCCTTTTACTGAGCTGCCTGGGGTTCCCTGTGTACAAACACAAGCCCCCCACCCCTTCGTCTCTGCTGTTTTAACATGACCTACCGCCATGGGAGGTTTGCGTCACACCCCGCTAAGCTCCTGTCCTGCAGTTCTCTAAAAGTCAACCCCCCTCCACCCCTAATTCTGTCCCAGACTCAGACACACAGCGGGGTCAAGCTTGCTTGGCCTTGGAGTAATTTTGCCAGAACATGAGTACACAATGCTGGGATTGATGTGAATAGTGGAAGTGATTAACAACTGATAACCATCTAAAATTAAACTTGAGGAGGGAATAAATCCTGGAAACAGTTCCAAAATGTGAATTATTGTGACGTTTTCAGCGTTATCGGTCCCTATAACGTCTCAGCTAGCAACGCACATGTGTTTTTGCATTTCAACTGTTATTTTAAATTGCATCATGGAGTGTAGCCGCGTGTTACTCAGGCGCAATCACGGAAACGTAGCGGGGCTGTGATGAAGTGTCCATTCATGCGGCCATGAGTGGATGTGTGTTTATTTAACTTCTGTGTAGGTTAATCTGGGTCCCCTAAGCCCGCTGCTGTGTATAAGTGCCAAGGCCCACAAACCTCGTGCACTCTGATCAGCCTGCCAGCTTTGAAACCTGAGGCGTTCAGGGGAAACCTCCTCCAAAAGCTACAGCTCAGGCTCCTCGTGCCTCCAGATGTACATTTTCAAAATCAGGTAAATCAGAGAGTTTTTTTCCTGCACAAACTATTCCATGAATACCTCTCTTGTCGTAAAAAGTGTGCAGTCTCTACCGTTGGTTATTACAGCCACTAACAGGATTTGGCCACAAACGTGTGTTGCTTAATGAATCTGGGCTGGATGATTGTAGGTGAAGGACGTCTGTAAAAGCCAGAACGGTAGTTTGGGTTGTAGAGGAGACAGATCAACAGATTTATTTTCGATTTTTGGTCGATGAAACATTAAAGAATCCATGCCAATATGAAATATATTTTGTGTTATTGTGGTTTGAAGTTGTAGGTTATTTTTGCAGCTTAGGGTAGCTTATTTCTTTTGTGGTCAGCTAAACACCCCAGCTGTTCATATTCACTTTTCACCCATCCCTGTACTCGTAGTCCCAGCTTCTCAAACTCATTTTCACTTTATTATGAAACTTTTTGTTAGTGTACTTTATCCATCTGCATTTTGTACCTTTGTGCTTGAGATCATAACAAACTACTGGAAAGGTACAGATGTGTGCAATGGTGAAATAAAAGGAGACGAATAGCTAAATTGGGCTTTTGTGTGTAGAAATGTGATCATTTGGGATCTGTTAGGGAGTAGGAACTGAGCTGAAAGGCCAGATTCTTGATTTACTGGTCCATCTTCATTCCAACCCTTACCTGTGGTCACAAGATTTGAATTCCAACCAAAAGAACAAGATTCAGGACGCAATGAGCTCCAGGTTGGCTTTGCAGGATCAGCCTTGCTGATAAGGTAAGGAACTCCTTCGTCACGTGGGAGGTTGGCGTAGAGCCACTGCTCCTCCTCGTTTAAAAAACAGTCAGTTGAGGTGATTTGGATGGCTGCTCATGATGCTTCATGGCTGGTTTTTCTGGGACATCCCACTGAGCGGTGGCGCCACCAAGAGGAGGCTGCGGCGCAATGGCCGCACCTATCAAACAGCTGGCTAAACGTAATAAGAGGAAAAACATTTATATTTGTACGTATATAGTTTTTTTCTAAAGACTAATTCAAAATGTTTTTTTAATAGCTACAACAGCATAATGACATTCTGGCTTAGTGCCACCCCAGATTAATCCAGATCTCACTGGACACATGACCTTCATAACCAAACATCGAGTAAAAATGGACGAACAGATGAATGGAAATGGGTTTTTTTAACCCTAATCCACCTGCAAACTTTTTTGCAGAAAACAATAAAAAATCACCAAAACTGAGGTTCATCTTTAAAGAGCAAGTCACCCCTTACGAGAAGCGTACTTCACTCCCACTTCATGTTTGAAAAATGCAACAAATGCTGTTGCCTAGCAGACCAAGAGGGTGGAGCCACTAACAAATACACACACTCACAACATTGTGACACCATAATGTACCAGTTTACATCATAGCATACCTCTTAGCCAATAGCGGTGGCAGATTTAAATTCAATTGCAGTGCAGAGTTTTTACCTGACAACAGCACAACACTGACAGTTCTAGGTAGAAAATTTAAATTTTAACTAAAATGCACTAAAGTGCAAAACTATTGACGACACGTGTCTGCAGCACGATTAGACACGCATTTATATAGTTTATCCGAAAAAATAGTTAATTTGGGGGTGATTTGCTCTTTAAATAATCAGAAAAAGACACCCAGACTACATTTATTCTGAACCTGCTAGGTACGTTTCCAGTATAAAACCTCTCACACACTCTGAGTGACTGATCTCTGTTCCGCTGAGTAATAAGGCACAGCTCCATAGCTTCGTGTCAGTGTTAAATATCAAGAATACAGTCTGACTTCATAACAGCACCTCCCTTCTCTGCTCTCCATCCGTGATTGCTCCAGAATGTGCGCAGATAAAGTGCTCATTCAGCAGCCTCTGCAAAGTCCATCGACTCGCCATATGTGACTTAAAACACACTTGACTGTTCTCTGTCAGCTCCAAACGTGTTGTAATTATATTTAATCTCCAGGTCTGAGCTCCATGCATACATCAGTTCCACCAGGCAGCACAAACAGGAGGCAATGCCAAGTTCTTCCTCTTCCGCTTGCACGCTCCTCCAGCATGTGGCAGCGATATTTGCAAAATCATGGTTTGCTTGTGAGAAGGCCAGTTCCTTTAAACCTCAGTTGAAATAAACAGCACACAAGTGAATCACAGAATGCAGGAAACGCTAAATATAGCCTATGATTTTAGCTGTGTATTTTTGGTTTGTGGGAGCATGATAGATAATGTGGGTGCAGAGGTCACCACAGGCCACTAGGGTGTGCTGCGATCAAGCCTCGAGGGAAAAAGGTGATTTCAGGGATGTGCCTGAAGTCACGTACAGGTGACTATCCCCTGCAGGGACGTGCCTGAAGTCACGTACAGGTGACTATCCCCTGCAGGGACGTGCCTGAAGTCACGTACAGGTGACTATCCCCTGCAGGGACGTGCCTGAAGTCACGTACAGGTGACTATCCCTCACTGTACATACTGATGCTTCTCATTTGGATTGCTACTGCTCAACCATCACACTGCTGTCTATCCATGCTACTGTTCGACTTGTATCTGTAAGTCTTCACCTGCTTGTTAAGCTAATGTAATGGTCACATTGTCAGTATGCATGCTAAGTTGCGCTGCATTTATTTACCTATTTTATCGCATTGCTTAGCTTTGGTCTTCAGCCCATGCTGCTGCTTCACGCTGCCGTTAGCTTCTGCTCACTCAGCTTTGTATGTCGCCGCAGGGCTCCTTCATCCTTGTCAATAAAACCATTCTGCAAATGTGAGACTTTCGCAACTGAGTCCCCATTCCACCTGGCGCGCCGGATCCCGAAAGGGACCTGGAAGACTGTCACTGACGCCTGGACTGTATATCACAGCGTGCCCCTGCGCGAGTCGGACTGTCATCTCACTACCTTCATCACTCCTTTTGGCCGCTGGCGTTACACCAGAGCCCCACAGGGCTTTCTGTCGTCTGGCGATGGCTACAATCGCCGCTTTGATGCGATCCTCTCCGACTTTGAACGGAAGGAAAGGTGCGTGGATGACACCATCCACTATGACACCGACCTTAACACTCATTGGTGGAGAACAATTGACTTCCTGACGCACGTTGGCCGATCCGGCATCGTGTTGAACCCATCAAAGTTTCAATTTGCCGAGAGGGACATTGATTTAGCTGGTTTCAGGGTCGCTGATGCTACAATCAAGCCCCTCCCAAAGTACCTGACAGCCATCAGGGACTTCCCCACGCCTACCTCGACCACGGACATCAGGAGCTGGTTTGGTCTGGTCAATCAGGTGGCCAACTATGCGCAGCTGCGTGATATAATGGTGCCATTTAAGCCCTTTCTGAGCCCTCGATGCAAATTTGTATGGTCACCCGAGTTAGAGGAAGCATTTCAGGCATCCAAGCTGGCCATCGTGGACTCTATCCGGGCAGGCGTAGAGATCTACGACATGGAGAGGTGTACTCGTCTCTGCCCAGACTGGTCCAGGCGTGGCATTGGATACTTCTTCCTCCAGCAGAACTGCACCTGCAGCTTTGGTGTCCGTAGCTGCTGTCCGGATGGATGGAAAATTACTCTGGCCGGCTCACACTTTCTCTCCTCCACTGAGCAGCGATACGCCGCTATTGAGGGGGAGGCCTTGGCTGTAGCATGGGGTCTGGAGCAGACCAGGTACTTCACGCAGGGGTGCGACAACCTGGTCATGGTCACCGACCATAAGCCCCTGGTGAAGATCCTTGGGGACCGGACATTGGATGAGATAACCAACTCTCGCCTGTTCAGGCTTAAACAGTGCACACTCCCATGGCACTTTGATATTGTACACTTGCCTGGCAAGAGCAACTGCCCTGCCAACGCAGCCTTCAGGTATCCCTCGCCCTCTGGCTCTGATGAGGGACGCTGCATGGGCGCATGGAATGTGACCAATAGCGAGGAGTCGGCACATATGGCGTCCATTTGCAGTGACGCACTGGAGTCTGCTGCCATTGCATGGCCACTCCTTGCACAGGAGACGGCCCGCGGGAGTCATGAGCTCTCCCGCGGGCACCAATCTCGGGGGCTCCATTGGGCTTATCCGTCACTTAAGGGAATTCTTCGCCATGTTTGGTGTGCCCGAGGATTTGTCAAGTGACGGAGGCCCGGAGTTCTCGGCAGGGTGCACAGCGGACTTCCTCCGCTTATGGCAGGTCAAGCACCGCGTGTCCTCGGTTGGGTTCCCCCCAGTCTAATGGAAGGGCGGAGGTGGCTGTCAAGACGGCGAAGCGCCTACTAGTCTAAAACACCGGCCCGACCGGGAGCCTCGACCATGACCGCTTTCTGCGTGCGATGCTGCAACTGCGTAATACGCCTGACCCCGACTGCGACCTGTTGCCCACACAAATCATCTTTGGTCGCCCCCTCAGGGACTCGCTGTCATTTGTTAATAGGCTAGAGAAGTACTCCAACCCTCACATCCGTCCGCTCTGGCATCAGGCATGGGCGGTGAAGGAAGAGGCCCTCCGGACTCGGATGGCCCGTACCACTGAGTCTCTGAGAGAACATGTACGACCGCTCCGCCCTATCATAGTCAGGGAGGCTGTGTTCCTCCAGAACCTAGTTGGCTGTAGCCCGCGGGCATGGGACAGATCTGGGGTGGTAGTAGAGTCACTAGGACATGACCAATACCGTGTCAGGGTCGATGGGTCTGGCCGCCTCACCCTGCGCAACTGGCGCTTTCTCCGCACCTTCACCCCGGCCACCCCTCGCACTCACCTAGAGAGCGCTGGGCCCCTGCCTGCGCCCGACGACGAGACACACGACTTAGGTCCCACCAACCCGGGGTCAGCGGGACCCCTGCCAGATCAGTCACACACACCACCCGAGCCCCAAGGCACAAACCCCGGCACCGCCCAGCCGGTACCTTGTCGCGACTTCATGTCGGCCGAGAATCCTCCAGACGTAGCCAACGGGGACGCTGCCCCAGCGGCGCAGACCCCGGAACAGTGCCCATCACCCCTCACCTCCCAGCCAGTGGGCTCCGGTAGGGTAAGGCGGCCACCCAAGCGTTATGTACCTGAAACTGGCCTGTGGGTTAGGTCATAAGTCCACTGCGCCGGTGTGTCACACGGCTTCCTGGACTGGGGGGGATGCAGAGGTCACCATTGGCCACTAGGGTGTGCTGTGATCAAGCCTCGAGGGGAAAAAGGTGTATTCAGGGATGTGCCTGAAGTCACGTACAGGTGACTATCCCCTGCAGGGACGTGCCTGAAGTCACGTACATGTGACTATCCCTCATTGTACATATTGCTGCTTCTCATTTGGATTGCTACTGCTCAACCATCACACTGCTGTCTATCCATGCCTCTGTTCGACTTGTATCTGTAAGTCTTCACCTGCTTGTTAAGCTAATGTAATGGTCATTGTCAGTATGCATGCTAAGCCGTGCTGCATTTATTTACCTATTATATCGCATTGCTTAGCTTTGGTCTTCAGCCCATGCTGCTGCTTCACGCTGCCGTTAGCTTCCGCTCACTCAGCTTTGTATGTCGCCGCAGGGCTCCTTCATCCTTGTCAATAAAACCATTTGACATTGAGGAGTGTATTTCTTCAGTGGGGAGTTGGTAATACGTGAGAAGCCCCAAGAAGAAGATCGAATCAGCCACATTTAGGGAAATTATGCAGTTTACTAGCATGCACAGCGAAGTAAATCATCACTCAGTGGAGTGAGGTACACCGTGACCTAACCCAAGGTAATGCTGGTTAATTTGAGGTATTACAGTTTCTGCAAGGCTTTAAATTTAAATATCTAGGAACAGGCCATATGATTAAATATCCCGTAAGGCGTAATTTGTGTTGACTTAGCTCATCTTTAAAGGTTTTTGCTCATTTGAATCCTTGTTGGGACTGAAATAAGATCATCCAGCGTTTACATTTTTTTTTTTTTGTTAAATATAGAGTTCGAGGTGGGAATTAGACAGAATTCTTCCTACCAATAGCGCTTCCAAATTAACAAGATGTTTGCCAGATTTCAATTTGTCGGAAAATTCTACGGTGCGCTTTTTGGCTCAAACATGAGGATGTGCCCAACATGGAAAACAACCTTAATGGTAATAAAAGATCTGAGGTAGTAATGAGTCCTAACTCTCATCAAAATGAATAAATAAATAAATAAAGCATTTTCTATTATTAATGCGATCTTTATGTAGTTATATGGTTTTTGTTCTGACCACTTGCAAACCTGAGAAAAATATTACATTAACATGACATAAGTGGCCTAATTATTAAACTATTAGTACTTGATGTGTGTATTAAAATGTCATCATATTTGGTGTTTGCGGTTGGTTGTAAAAGTCCTTGTAAAAGACTCATGATTATTCCATCTCTCAAAGTGGTCAGTTAAACTTATTAAATCGTACTTATTCCTTACTTTGTTCCTTAATCTCAACGGTTTTACAGTCACATAAATTATAACTCTGAAGCGTTTATAAAGATATGGATTTCTTGCTTTTTATAAGCATATAAATATACTGTTTAAGTAAATAAAAAAGAAAAATTACAAATAGATTAAATGTAAAGGGACATTTTGAAGCACTGGTATAGATATTTGAGCTGCTTTCGGCTTTGCTTGGGACTAAATATCCTTACTATTTTGATTGTTATCTCCATTATTTCTTGTGCTAATTGTTTATAATGGAAATACGTCACAAAATGGGTCTTCAGATATGCTGTTTTATTGTCGTTGATGCAACCTTGTCTGTTTTTTTAGTCTTGTAAAATCAAAATTATTCATATATAATGACCACTCAAAACCAGAAGTACATCAAGTGTGTCTCGTGGGCCTTTTATAGTCCTCAGAATGGCTTTGAATGCATTTTGGCCCACCAGAACGAGCTGTTGGTGGACAAACACTTTTATTTCGATGTTAGGAAGGACCATACACCTCCACTGACCTGTGTTCACCACTGATAACACCTGCTACCTACAGTCATTTCTACTTAACCACAAATTGAGCCAAAAGAAAACCTAAAATTAAAACCTAACATTAAGATCTGCCATATTTTTGCATTTTCAGTGAGAAATAGCTGAAGAGTTTGATGATTAACGCCGTGTGATTAAGAGTAAAAACCGATACAGATCACTTCTGATGTTACATTTTAATTCTAATATCGGTCGATGATATCAAACATCCCTAGTGTAGAAATCCAGACAGACTGTAGCAGAAGCAAAAGGATCTTGCTCTGCAGGTTGGTTTAGCCACACTTCATAGGAGCCTCAGCAGGTCTACCAATAACAGTTTTGTATTGTGCCATCATTGGTTTGGTGGGTGGGATTAGCCTCAATATGCAACAGAAAGAAACAAAGAGGGCAGCCACTCGTTTCAAATGGGTTTGGCATCAACTTTGGATTATTTAGACGTGGTCTTTCTTTGACTGAAGAGCAGAAACAGGTACTTAAGTCCTTTATTTAGAAAGAGGATGTACTTGCGTCCTCTTCGACGCTGACTGCAACGTTGCTCATCCGTAGTGGAGAGTATGCTACGTTGTTCATTGTCTAACAGTATGCAGACACGGTTTGAAAGACAATCATAGATTACACCCCACAACTGAGCTCTGCCCATGGGTCGAGGCCAGACTATAGATGGCTTTCCAGGCTAAGATTAGACAATAAAAAACAATAAAGAAGACATTAAAGTTATTGTTTCATGTTTTCTGGCTTTAAAGGGTTAAAAGGCGTGTAGACTATGTTTAGTTGGCTCCATTGACCAAGTTTTACTCAGAATAATGGTCGTAAGGTATGGAGCCACTTTTCTATTTCCAGTTAACAGGCAACCCGTCTTCTCTAAAACAGCTACCAACTTTCAACGATGGAACCGGCCCATCCGCTGTTTTAACAATCTTTGATTTCATACGATTGTTTTTAGACTCTTCCAGCACAGTAGGCTAAAATTCCTGTACTTACACTTCAACAGAGCTCATGTCACGTTTTTAGACAGACCAAATGATGCAACAGTAAAAAGCAAACAGTGAAAGCCATACACCTCTGCATATACAGTCAATTCTTCCAAGCAGGTCTGAGATGTCATCTATACACAAGGAGCCTTATTCAAACATGCATTCATACATGTGGTTTGGCTGACATTCAGCCTGCAGTCTCACACACACCCTACGCTTCTGTTTACAGTTCATATACACCACAATGATAAAGCTGAAGAAGAAATAAACTCTGGTGGGTGGTATGAAGCAGCACTTACTGATAAACCTGTCCTACCGTGTGTGGCAGGAGACTTTAAATGTACAGCATGATGTATGCTAGGGGCCAGTCGTAACTACAAAACAGTGAGCTCATCAGAGAAATGGGAGCTGCTCACTTCGCACTGGCTTTAAGTCAGGATGAGCTCATAACTTCACCGCTCCGAGGCAAGTTTATCTTTTTACCACCGACAGCAGCTTCTGTAGCGTCAGCTCGGGTGAACTCACAGCCCCTCGTCGACTTCTAGATTTTAATCTGAGCATGAAAGTCTTCAAAGTTTTGTTCCAGCATCATAAATAATTCATTTGACACGTTAAACAAGCAGATCGACAGATTGTTTTTGTTCCTTGAAGCTCCAGAGGATGTTGGTCAGAGGTCAGCCATGAGGTACGGAACAATACTGCCCCCGTGTGGCCGAAGGCAGCACACACAGTGTCCTACAATGGATAATAAACTTTATAAAACAAAGTGTATTAAGAGGAAAATAATTAAATTTTTGTATAAATCAAAAAAACTTTTTGTGAATAATATTTCTAATTGTGATTAAATAAGACTCCTTTCATTTGAATAAAGTTTTTCCCCATATAGTTTCGATTTGATTACATTTTTTTCACGTTTCTACATTTTCCTGAATTTTTTTTTAATAAGCAAAAGTTACTTCAGCTTTAACAAAACTGTGGTTTGCATTTAGAACTGGTGTTTTATTGTAAAATGTGCCCCAGAACCACTTCATAAATGATCAATAAACTGCAGACAACGTTCATTTCAGATTCAAACTGGACGTGCTGTGTGTGTGTGTGTGTGTGTGTGTGTGTGTGTGTGTGTGTGTGTGTGTGTGTGTGTGTGTGTGTGTGTGTGTGTGTGTGTGTGGTTGTCAGTTCAGATTGAGACAGAAATTTTAAGCATGAGAAATTAACTGGACTCAAAATAAGAACTTTTTTACAAAACTGTTTTATTTCATGTAAAATGACGTCAAGATGAAAAGTGTCCAGGATTAAAGTTCATCTTCTACTGATTTCATCAACTGAGCACAAAAATTACTATTAAAAACAGTTTGTAACAAACTTTGCATCAACTCTTTGTGGTAAACGCAGCGTGACCAAAAAATTCAAAAGAACAAACTAAACAGTCACATTAAAAGAAAGGTTATGCCAGAAGAACCGGCACACTGCGATTCACCCAACTGACTGCCGTTGCTCAACAGCTACAGGACCAGCAACTATGAAGTGGAAGAAGGCGGCTGGAGCACTCGGGTCAAAATAGAAGTACTTAATTGGTGCAAATAAATGAACTAACATTTGGAAATTGGTATTTGCACCAATTAAGTACTTTTATTTTGACCCGAGTGCTCCAGCCTTCTTCTTCCACTTCCAAAGTTATGCCAGAGTTTTTGAGCAAAACATGGAAAATTTCATGCAAAGACTCCAGATCTGATGGGATCTGCTAATGATCAGGGTCTGTGTTGTGAACCACTCTCAGCTACCAACACATGAAGTTCTATGTTAATAACTGTAAAACTACCTGAGTTAAAACATTTTTGGATTTGATGAATAATGGGAAATATGTTTTGGTAAAGCCAGATTATTAATCTGTGATGAGTACAAGTCAGAAAAAAGGATACTGGAAATAAAACAGGCGCATCTTTAAAATCTTTAAACCCTACAAATACTGCAGGGAAGGGAACCAATATATTTTAATGAGAACTCCCAACATTTTTTCTGTTTATTAAAAAAACATTTAAAGATCAACTTTTCTCATATTTTTCATACATTTGGAGTGGTCGCTCCAGCGCGTCTGTTCCAGGAAATAATAATAAAAATATAGTTTTTCAGTTAAGTTGACCTTTAAATTAAAAAAATCAAATATGATTTAAAAATGACTTATCGGGAAGTACATAAATGGATCAAGGCATAATGTGAGCTGTAATCCAAAGCTAAAATGTCTGTTGTGCTTTTTTTTCCTTGTTTTTCGGACCAGGCACGGTTATCTCTAAGATCTGCCTTACACCTTTTGTTTAAATACAGATTTATAAAAACAACTTTTCCAATCAGTGGATTTCACACGTTGTTCATTTAATTCTTCTCAGAATGTAAACAATCTTAAGGCTTTTTGATTGTCAGACTTTTACGAGAAAACAAAAATAAAACGTTTGGGGTCTAAAACTGGACTTCTTTGATGACTGAGGGTGAATCCGGGCTTTCTGTGTGACGGTCAGATGTTCCCTGTCGATCAAAAGATGGATTTGTTTTAGACACCTTGAATTAAAGTTCAGCTAACCACCCTGGCAGCACACCTGGGGGTCTGTCTCTTTAATATAGCACAGATACAGATTCACAGGTTTCAATTTGTAACAATAAATATAAAATAACTAATGATCTGATCAAGATAAGCTTAAAAAAATCTCCAAAGCTGAGAATTCCAGTAAACAATAATGACTAAAGATTCGGTGGAATCATGATTAAAGGTGCAAAGTGTGCATGATTTCAATTAGTGATAGTAGGGGTCGACCGATGTGTCGGTCGGCCGACTAATTGGGTCGATTTGTAGCTTTTTTTTTTATTTAATCAGCCTAAAAAATAATCAACAGAACTTATCAGCCATTGGCTGACTGTGAACGCCTCATATCGGCAAAGAAAAAAACAATATCGGTAGACCTATAATTGATTGGGAAAAACTCTGAAGCAAAGGGTGCAGGGAGGGTGGAGGTGATTTCTCTGTGCTCCTACCTTTCTGATTCAGCGCTGAGCTAAGATTTGAGGAGATTTTGCTTTTTTTGTGTGTGTGTAGAAGCAAAACATTTTATTGATCAGGGTTGAGAAGCAGGAGTCTGTGACTCGGAGATTAGCGCCGTCGCTCCGTAATCCTGTCCCGACAGCGGCCCCTCCGCCTAAAACAAATGCTGCTGATTACTTCTCATTCAGGGTGGGTGGAGCTCCGGTCTGAGGTGAAGTTCAGCTCATCCTGATGCACTAATGTGCCTCAGTTTTAAAATTAATTCACAGGTAATGTTTGTCGTGCAGAAAGCACACCTGTGCATGTCACAAAGGATCAAAATAGTGACTCAAAATCAGAAAAGTTCCTGCAGATTTGTGTGCAACTTCACCACAAACCTCAGAGTCTCATTTAGATAGGAAGCAAAACTATGATGGAGAAGTTAAAGGAATCACAAGAGCAGTGGAAGAAGAGTTTAAGAGATGCCCCGAAATAAAAATCAGCTGCGAGGACATTCAAGTGAACAAACAACGCCTCCATGTGGAATTTTTCACTTTAAATCCCATAAATCAGAAATTTAAATACATGTATGTTCTTTAACTTATAATTATTGGATTATTCGTATCAAGAGATCAGGATCAGGACCAGAAATCGGTATCGGTCCTCAGATCTAGAATTGGTACACCTTTGCACAAAGCTTGAAGGAAAAAAGCTAAATTAAATCACACAGGTCGGTCAAATATCACCTTCTGAATTTGATATTTAGATGTTTCACCACCAAAGTATAGTTTCTCATGCTAAAGAATGTTTTTCAAACACATGAAAAACCGATTTATTTCTTCTTCTCAAGAAGCTCCATTCTAATACTTTCATCCTCAGATTATATTCTGGATGTTTGGAATTTACCACGCATCTCATTTCCACATAATACAAACTATTCCAACTTTGCTATGATTAACAGGTTTGACAAACTCGATGTGGGACTTTTCCTTCTTTTTCGGTCATAAACTGCAGTTTTTTTTTAAATAAGTGCATCCTGGTGATTTGTAAATCTTTGGGAAATGTCAGTCCTGCCACAACCACACCACATTTAAGCAAAAACAGGCAGCAAAATGTTAGTAATTTATGGAGCAGCAGGTGGTGCAAAAGAGACTTTGATTCTAGCCCCAACATTCAAACTTAAGAACAAAAACAACCACATTGGTTTTTCAACACTTACAGCTGCTTTGGCCTGCTGGTTTGCATTTTGCCTGCGTAGATCCGACTTGATGAAAGCTGCAGGAACATGCAGACACAAAAAAAGAGATATAAGTTATGTTTTATCCTCAGTTATAATAAAAAAGGGAGCAGGTGTGAATAAAGCTGAAAAGTTGCAAAAGCACAAACAATGCCATGATGGCGACTCATGAAAGTTTATTCTTATAAACTGTAATTAACAAGTAATCACGCCTCCTTCTCAAAACAACAAGAGGTTAACTCATCCATCTAAGTATTGAGTAAATAAATGAGTCAGTCTGTTGACCTTTGAGAGCAGTTTGTTGTTCTTTGTTTAGTGAGCACAAAGTTGATGACATCAGTGGCGGATCCATAGTTACAAACGTCATCATTGCTGAAAAAGCTAACTGCAAACCCACCTTACTGTTCGCCCTTACATTAACCCTTTAGAACCCAAACCTTTTTGAATTAGAAAATAGATTAGAATGAATTCATAAATGTAGAAAATAAATACAATAAATAAGTAGAATCATTTTCAATTTATGTACGGATAGAATGTCACTTGGAGGCATTTGGAGACTTGTCACTCAAGAATCAATTTTGCAGATGCTTGAAATGGGTTGTGACACCAGTTTCCACCACGGGTCCTTAAATGTTCACTTGTCATCGAGAAAAAAAAAGCCATTTCAGTTGCTAAACCACATCATTTCTCCAACTGAGCTCATTGTAGCACAAGTATATCAGTCATTCGATGGGAAATGTTTGATCTGTTTCTGGAAGTCAATTTAAAAACGGACTAAGAACAACAGACTTTCTCAGAATTGACCATCTTCCCACGGGCGTGTTAGTAACAGAGTAACAGAGTTGGTGAAAGTCAAAGTCAGATGTGACTGAGAGACTTGAGATGACTATACCGTTCACACTTACAAAGGTCGTACCTGTCATTATCGAGCCTATTAGAAGGAAGACGCACAGGAAGATGTTTCCTTCCAGCGTGCCGAAATTGTCAATGATTTTCCCCTGGCAGATGGTGAATATGATGCCAAACACCTATGTGTGCAGAACATGTGTAGTTAGAAAAAATGCTGGTTCTTGCATTCACAAACAGATGAGGAGCCACCAGGGACATTATTCTAATTTACCTCTCATACACACATGTGAAAACCTCTCATACACACATGTGAAAACCTCTCATACACACATGTGAAAACCTCTCATACACATGTGTGCAACCTTTCATACACACATATGAAAAACTCATTCACACATGTGAAAATCATTTCATACACACATATGAAAAACTCATTCACACATGTGAAAATCATTTCATAAACACATGTGAAACCGTTCATACACGCGCGTGAAAACCTTTCATACACACATGTGGAACCTTTCATACACACATGTGGAACCTTTCATACACACATGTGGAACCTTTCATACACACATGTGGAACCTTTCATACACACATGTGGAACACTTCATACACACATGTGTAGGGTTGTCACGGTAACCGGTATAGCGGTAAACCCCGGTAAAAAAGTTGACAATAAAAATAACCGTCCAGTTTTTAAAAAACTATATTATCTCGGTGGGTTTACCGTGGCCGCGGTTTCGGCGCGATGACCCTTACCAGCCACCGTCGCTTCAGCTGAAGTTCCCGCGGCGCGCACTTTTTAGTTTGCAACGGCACCAAAACTTTGAAGCTGAAATAATGGCCGAAGGAGGAGACGGCAGCGCCCAGGACATCCATCCGCCCTCAAAGAAGACTAAATCGGAAGTATGGGCATATTTGGGATTTCTGAAAAATGCTGAGGGACAGTTAATAGAAGACGGCTATCCCGTTTGCAGAACGTGCAGGAAACAAGTGTCTGCAAAAGGTAACACTTCGAATCTAATGGCACATCTGTGTGACGATCACCCACGTCTCTACAGCCAGTGCAAGGTAAGTTAACATTAGCATTTTAGCTGAAATGCATGACGTGAGGACTTTTGGTTGAGGGAGAATGCAACGAGTCACTATATACTGCAGCCGCAGCGTCCTCTGCCAGCATTTAAACCGTGTCACGGACACCCTGTTGCTGGATGAAGCATCTTATTTGTTGATGAAGAGAAATATACAATTAGTTCCTTGTCAATGATTTGTTTACTTATTCAATGCCATTTATACTTGAACATTTGGATTTTATTACATAGTGTAGTAGTTATTTTAGTCATTTGTTTAAAGTGGCTATTTATTTTAAATACATATTTTTTTAAGGTTGACTTGTACAGTGCTCAAGTCAAGTGTGGACTGGAGTTTTAGATTTTCATTTTGATAATGAAGAAAACAAGTATATGAGAAAACAAGTGGTGTTTCTTTGATTTGTTTACATATTGTTTATGTTTTGAATGTTTGGATTTGTATAATTTAAACCTGCACTGACTACTGTAACATGTTCCAGAAAAATAAGCTATTTGTTCCTTTACTTGTGAAAAGTTGCACTTTTGCTAAGGCTTTGTGTTATTTTAGGTTTAATAAACACTGTTAAACATTTTCAAAACTATTTCAGTTTGTGTAGAACAGGACTATCAATGCTTTCTGAACATATGCAACACCGTTTAAAAAATACCGCGATAATACCGAAAACCGTGATAATTTTGGTCACAATAACCGTGAGGTTAAATTTTCATACCGTGACAACCCTACACATGTGGAACCTCTCATACACACATATGAAAACCTCTCATACACACATGTAAAAACCTCTCATACACACATGTAAAAACCTTTCATACACACATGTGAAAACCTTTCATACACACGGGTGGAACCTTTCATACACACACGTGGAACCTTTCATACACACACGTGGAACCTTTCATACACACACGTGGAACCTTTCATACACACACGTGGAACCTTTCATACACACATGAAAACATTTCATACACACATATGAAACCTTCCATACACACATGTGAAAACCTCTCATACACACATGTGAAAACCTCTCATACACACATGTAAAAACCTCTCATACACATGTGAAACCTTTCATACACACATGTGAAAACCTTTCATACACACACGTGGAACCTTTCATACACACACGTGGAACCTTTCATACACACATGAAAACCTTTCATACACACATGAAAACCTTTCATACACACATATGAAACCTTTCATACACACATGTGAAACCTTCCATACACACGCGTGGAACTTTTCATACACACATGAAAACCTTTCATACACACATATGAAACCTTTCATACACATGTGTGAAAACCTCTCAAACACGTGTGCAACCTTTCATAAACACATGTGAAAACCTTTCATACACACAGGTGAAAACCTTTCATACACACATGTGAAAACCTCTCATACACACATGTGGACGCTTCTCATACACACATGTGGACGCTTCTCATACACACATGTGAAAACCTCTCATACACACATGTGAAAACCTCTCATACACACATGTGGATGCCTCTCATACACATATGTGGATGCCTCTCATACACGTGTGGAATCTTCTCCTCAATACATGTGGAAGCCACTCATACACACATGTGAAATGCTTTGATACACACGTGACTGAACCGTACCTGAGCTGAACAGTTCAGCAGTCCTGACGACGTTCCTTCTGACTCTGGATACGTCAGTTCAACTGCAAACTCAAAACCCAAGGGCAGGTAGCCGGTCATGAAGAACCTGGACACATGAGGACACACAGCCATGAGCAGATCAGATCTTAAATGTTTATGAATCCTATAAAATCAAACAGTGAAAGTTGATTAAACTGCAGATTATAATCTGATAACACCTCAGAAACCTTGAACCTTCAAAGCAGCTTGTTTTATGTGACTGAGGATTAAAGCAACAGACGTCAGTATGAGTCAAGTGGCATCAGATGTTTTTTAATAAATACATCAGTTTGAGTCATTTCCCACATATGCCTCTTTAGTGACAAGAAATAAAAAAACTGACATTTGTGCATCTCTTTATATTTCCTGCTGAGGTAACTATAATATTAGATTACTACAAATTAGATTAAATTAAAAGAATACCCGAGGGCTCCGGCGGTGATAAACACCAGCCAGAGGTGTCCGAGGCTGAGGGTGGCAGCGAACACGATCATCCCCACCAGAGACATCAAGTAGACGGAGAGTGTCGTCTGCCTGGAAACAAAATGAAAATGTTTAATAAAATACTTAACTAGAAAAACAGAATCCATTACGTTAATTATACATTTTGCACATGAGACAGCATTCCCACATCCAATGATAACATCGGTGGACTCCAACAACTTCTAAAAACATTTCAAATCTACTAAATCTTGCAGATCTAAAACACAAGCTATGGTCGGTTGGAATTTCCTGTTTGATAAGCAAAACTTCCAGAGACGGGACTGGATCAGGGAAGTCGGCTAGACTGAGCCGTCTAAAACCAACTGCTGTCAGCATTTTTGTCCACATCTTGTTGTGGTCCGTCTCAAGGTCTTCCAGTGAGACTTTTCAGTCCGTAAACGTGTGCTTTTGTGAGGAGCTGTGCCCACTCTTGCAGCTCCAGAAGCAACACCCACATGCTTTAATCCTCTCAACCGGAGAAAAGAGTTAAGGTGGTTCTTCAAAAGGCAAAACGTTAGTATGTAAAACAGCTGGGGTGGTGATTCAGACGGTGTCAGTACGAAGCGTGAAGGGCAAAAAGGTCCATGAGGTCACCGTACAACAGCACGCTGCACCTGAACAAGCAGCTGCACAAGACTAAACACAAAACACAACAAGAGGAAGACCAAGAAGAGCAGCTGTCTGCGTAGAAAGAAAACTGAGTCACATGTTTGTAAAGCCACTTCTCCAAAATCCTGGAATTTAGTTCTACATTGAATTTACAGAAGAAGAAAGTCTGACTTGTATGTTTTAGTTCTGTCCAGCCACATGCCACAGATGAGCGAGCCGACCATCCCTGCGATGACGATTGTGAGCCCGATCCTCCCAGCATTCACCTCTTCACCCTAACAACGTGAAATACCTTTAAACTGCTGCTAGTTCTGCTAATCGTTTCTCCAAACGGGGACAGGAAGTTAAACGGGACACTTGAGCTTACAGGGTAATGACTGAGGACCATTCGGTTCAGTAGGGTCCCAACGGCGTAGAAACAGCCAACGTTGAGGCCTGTCGGAAGAGAAATGACACATCACACCAAATCTGCACACAGAAGTCCCTAACACACTTCATTTACTAAATTATAATGAACATTTGGGTTTTTGGTCTTAGTTGACCCTGGAAAGGATGGACACATTTACTAAAATGCTCACTGAAACTGATGCTATTATAAAAAGTTAGGATGATGAATGTATTACTAATATTACTATTATATAATCCATATAATATTAACTCAAAGGTGTTTACAAACCTTCTAGTTTCCATAACTAAACAAAACAGAGGTCAGCTCAGGTCAGCTGACATGGAGGCTGCAGAGATCCCAACAGACATAACGTTTACCTATCATGACTTTTGTAGGACAGAAATCAGAAGAACTGGTGACCAGTGACTTTGGTCCTGTGATTGTGTCACATGATCAGAAAAGAGGAAGGCCAATACACAAATATTTATTTGTAACTATGTCTAGCAGTTTCACAAGAGTATCAAATACATTTTAGAATTATATCACACACACACACACACACACACACACACACACACACACACACACAAACTTCTGCAATGTCACCAGATTTATTTCCATCCAGTGTTACATTAATTGTTCACCAAGATCTCACATAGATGATGGTAGAGTCTGACCGCTGCACACAGCCTTCTCCTGCACATCCCAAAGATTCTCAGTGCGGTTCAGGTCTGGACTCTCTGGAGGTCGATCCATGAGTGAAAATGATGTCTCATGGTCCCTAAACCACTCTTTCATTATTTGAACCTGATGAATCCTGGCATTATCATCTTGGAATATGTTCTTGCCATCTGGGGAGATGGAATAACCTGGTCATTCCGTTTATTCAGGTAGTCAGCTGACCTCATTCATGAAGCGCACCCTGTTGCTTAACCTAGACCTGACTTTACCTCTAGATGACCCGAGCTTGGAAGGATGAGACCACCCGCGCAAGGTGAGATGAGAGTTTGTTATATATATATATATATATATATATATATATATATATATATATATATACATACACACATAATTTATATTTAGCATAGAAATATCAGCTGAATTAAGGATTTTCTCTAAAATAACACAGCTACTTTTTTTTTTTAGATTTAAAACTAGAGTGTAATACATTCATGTTTATTCATTTTAAAACACAAAAGGTGGAAATCTTCATATATTTAATTAGAACCTGATTTAAATGATTCTTAAGATGTATATCTAATGGACTGGAGACAAAAAAGCTAACCTTAATGATGTTCCAGATTTCCTTAAAGGAGCATTTGATCTTCCAGTGACATTGATCCAACACATTAGTTATTCATTGTCAGGCTTTAAAAGAAACTTTGGACTTCTGCAGGTCGACCTCACTTTGATCTTTAAAAAAATCACAATTATAATGTTTGCCTTTATATGAGATTGATAAGATATAAACCTTGTTACACAATGAAGACAGCCTCTTGATGTTTCTGGTCCACCTGTTACTATAGAAACCCAACAATTGACCCGATGAGGACAGATATGCATACTAGAGAATTGGCATTTGCACTAAATAAATCTGTGGGTAACAGTTTACATACTTTCATAGTAGAATAATACTGTAAATCTTTATTAGCACTTTAACCGAAGAGTTAGGACCAACCGTAGCTGATGATGAGGAGGATGAAGGCCTTGTTTCGCAGCAGCCTAAGGATGGAGGCAGTGTAGGAGTACTGCTCAGGTGGGATGCTCCGAGCTGTGGCCTGGGCCTGAGTCGGGGGGAGTTTAGGGCGCTCCTGGAAAACTAATGGATAGACAAATTGAAGGCAAACGGGGAGATTTAATTATGAATAAATAATAATTATGCCCTTAAATAATATGTTTATTTAACTATAAAGACTGCTCTGGTGATAAAAATGCTAAAGAGATCAGAAGGATTGGGAAAAGTTGGATTTCCAAGCATGGAAAGAAAAAGTATGATGGAAAATATAGGAGAAATGGAAAACTCTGGAATCCTCCTAAAAAAGTGCATCAATGAAATCACTAGAAAGATAAGTCTAAGTAGATGGCAGGAAGATGGGGCAATGGTGACAAAACACTGAACTGTAATGGAACCAATTATGGAAAAATGGAAATGTTTGAGCAAATTTAAATTTAAAGCTGCTTTTTTCAGGGAGAGAGGGATCACAGTGTTTCCCCCAGGAATTTTTCCAGCTGTGGTGGTGGTGGTGGGGGGGGATTATGACACGTCTCACCTTCATGTTATTATTGTTTTATTTGATGCACTCCACGTTGAACTGCACCAATCCAGCCACTACTGCATTTTAATAACTAGTATTAAAGGTGAATACACCAATATTTGCACAAGAATAATTTTTGTTTTACACTCTCAGTGACACACTTTGCAGGGGGGTTTGGCGTTTATTTTTATTTTTTTATTTTTTACCGTGTCCTGTCTGGCTGTGAAGCAAACAGATTTGATGTCTGAATGCTGGTAACAAGCCTTACAGATTTACTCTCAGGTGGAGCATCAAAGCATCTGCTTTTAATGTCACGCCAGATACTTAAAACTTTATTGTTATTGTTGTTGAATGCTTTGTAATTCCGACCAGACACGGAGACAGAGGTGAAAGAGAAAGGAAAAGACAAAAGGTGGGACGAGAGAGGGGGGGTCCACAAAAAAATGAACAAGAGTCTGCTTCTAGACCTGCAGAAAGACAAAAAAAAGCAAAAGAACAAAAAAATGGGACACAACAACAATACAACAGGAGCACACTATCACTGCATCAGCCTGATGATGAAATATAACATCAACATTGTTTAACTGAACAATCACACGATAATAAATCATAGTGCATTTAGTGCCAACCACAGCCTTAAGACATGTGTTGAACGTGCCCAAGCCCATACTTTTGAGAGCACCATGTGAGCACCTGTGTGTGTACATGCGCTTGTTTAAGTAAGGTTTCTCTATAGGAGCGTCCAATAGAGAGTGTGAGGGGCCACAGATCTGCCCCCAAAGATGCGTAGGAGACGGGGGGAGCTCCAAGTCCCAGAGATCCAGGCGCTGCCCCAGAACACAGGAACCCCAAGGAGACTGCAACCAGAAAGGCCCCCGCACCCCTCGAGAGGCACAGAGGATCACCCCGGGGGGCCACAACCAGCAGCCGGCAGAGTCCCGGGAGATATCAGCGGCAAGTCCACAGGCCCGCCCGCAGCCTCCCACCCCCTAGCCGGCCGAGCCCGGGACCCACATATTTGGCATTATTGACCAATATCTTTGATTTAATTCATTTGTTGAGAACATCAAGATGCATTACAGTGAACATTATAATAAAGTACATTTTTCTAGTGCAGAGAGGAGACAACCCACAGAAGCACTGATTTGATCTCATTTCAGAGAAGAATAGAACAGGTCAGATGCACCTAATAAATAAAATTACTGACATAAACTCAGGAATATGTTTCTTTGCTTCATTGTTCTGGTGCTGAAAATATCACTGATGTGGATCAAAGGAGACACACAGATGAATGCACCTCTTATTTATTATTTGGAAATGAGGGTGGGTGTTGTTTACTTCAATACATTATTTTAGATCTGAAATTGATATGGATTGATCAGAAGTTGATATGTGTATTGTTTATTTGAAAACTATTTACAGAGCAGCCTCAGAATTGAGATTAAATATTTTTGATCACAATAGTAAAGGAAGTATTACAGAACAAGTGTTTCAGTAAAATCAGAACATTAATATTTAATGAATTAATACATCTGAACTCATGCAGCAGGAAATATGAAATACTAGAACCATTTTATTTTTATTTGATTAAACTGATTTTTTCCTAACGCTGTTGGAATTTTTCCCACACACAGTTAAACAGAACAATGTTGATTGAGGTGTGTGTGTGTGTGTGTGTGTGTGTGTGTGTGTGTGTGTGTGTGTGTGTGTGTGTGTGTGTGTGTGTGTGTGTGTGTGTGTGTGTGTGTGTGTGTTAAAATAATAATAATAAAAAAAAAACTGACCGGAGCGGAGGCAGTGACCGACGCACGCACGAGCCGTTTTCAGCTCTGTGTTGTCAAATGCACGATGTACGTTACGAAAAAAGTAACTTTAAATATTCAGCCGAAAAAGAGGCGAGCTGAAGAAAACCTAGGGAGCACTGAAGAAACGTGAGCGACAGTGAAGCAAGCACAGAGAGATCCGTTACTGTGTGTGTGTGTGTGTGTGTGTGTGTGTGTGTGTGTGTGTGCGTGCGTGCGTGCGTGCGTGCGTGCGTGTGTGTGGATGGGTCGGACGGACTGAGCTCCCGGCTGCAGTTTTGTGTGTAGGGAGGGGCGGGCGCTCTGTGTGACTGGCCAATTCCAGAGCGTGAAGACAGTCAGTTACCCAATGAGGAGTTTCCTTCAGCACTGTTACAGATATTTACAAGTTTTACTCGTTTCATGCTCGTATTCGTCAAAAATGCTTTATCCGTACCGGATACTCGTCTGAAACGATCCCCTTAGCTGTAACCACCCTGCCCTGCCTCCTCCTCCTTGCTGCCTGCCGGCTGTGATCACAAGCAACAACAGAGTAGTTCCCGCTGCTTCTTCGGGAAACGGCGCAAAAATAAATAAATAAATAAAATCAATACAACTTGGGATCTTGTAGGCGTGGCGCTGGGATTTCAGCCATGGCAGGCCGCCACGGCTACGCCTATGTAAGGGAAACACTGGATCACCATTCAAGTTCTTAAAGCAAAAGGTTATAATTCATCAGGTCTACATTGATGTATGTGAAGTTTGAGTCAAACAGAAGCAGCAGAGCGCTCACAGCTCCTATACGTAGTAAGTTTTATTCTCATATGAAGACTATCTATGATCTGGTTCTGTCACCTAGGTAGGAGCCATAGATGTCTTAGCTTTTTGTTTCCTGAGCCTGCCTGAGGCCCGTTTTTCTCCTGAACGCCTCTAACCATGTCTCACTAATCCCAGTGGCCTAACCTACATTTAAACACAGCTGTTCTGCCCTTTGCTGCACTTGACTACACTAATCTATATAAGGGAAATCAACCAGGTGACCCCCCTTTTCCTGCCGCTGCAGCTCACCAACTCTGATGTTGTTCTGTGTTTTTTAACAAAGTGAAGCCGCCAAACTTGTATTCTCACCTCTCTGAGCACAGCTTATGCAAATCTCTCAGCAGTGGGACTTTGTCTGCCCTGCTGACTCACCGGCCTGTGGCTACAGATGGCCGCGCCAGCAGGACAACCCTCACACATGGCATTTTGCATGTAAGCGTGAGTGTGTTATGTGCATGAGTATAAATGTGTTCATTTCATGAAAAGACTGCGGCCCACTGGTGAGAAACGCTTGAGCGATCAAGGGGAGTATCATCAGCATAGAATCTGAGCTGATATTTTCTCAGTTTTGTTCTGACCCTATCCTTCAGACTAACTTGTGCTTTTGAAAAAAAATGTCCTCCATTCTAATCTGGGAAATTCATCTACACCAAAATCTGCTCAAACGTAAAAAGGGTGTTTAATAGGAGTAAAGGAGTTTGTCCATTTTTGATGTTTGTTGAAACAATTTCATGTCCTTTGAGAAATCAAGTTCAATTGTCTGTTTCTTGAAATGTCTTGAAAAACTCAAAACAGGTTCTTCTCTGGGATTTCCTTAAAGCTGTTCTAGCAAATTTACAGAACACTCACCCCTCCCCTCAGGCAACTCCTGAGATGCTTCTGCCCGAACTGGAAACCCCTGATGCCAGACCACACAAGATAGTGCTAAACACCAGTCGCCATTTTCTAGGCCCAAACATCTTTTGTTGTCCATGATTTGTAATGGTGTTTTTCTTTTTGGGACTGGTAGTTAGTTCTAAAGTTGAAGCGGTTGCAGCCGGCTGTTTCTGCTTCTCTGACAAAATTGAGTAACAAACGTCACACACCAGTGGTGTTCTGTTGATAAATACGCGAGTGCGTTATGAGCTGAGGACCCAGGTAAGTGCGGCGGTTCAGCTGGACCAACAACCAGATAGTCCAATAGTTGCTTTAGACAAATATGAGACGCGCTTTTTTAAATCCCCACAATTTATTTATAACTTTACTATGTTGGAACGTTGTTAAAGAGGGACTGCACACCATCAGAAAACGTAACTCCACCCCTAGTCAAGATATGAAAAAAAAAAAAAGGAGGCATGGAGTGACATGGCAAAGTGTGGGGAATTTCCATCCCGGGAGAGAGGGAGAGTGGGCGGAGATTGTACCGATGACATGAAATTGTACCAGCCCCAGTCCCTCACAAATTTAAAATGCAGTAGCCACAGTTAAACCCACAGGGGGCAGCACTAAGACATTTTTAGGCCTAGCTTCTATATTTAATCAAGTTTACACAAACATGTCACAAAATGCACAGAAACTGAAAGACTGCATTTGTAAAAACCCACTTATACAGTTTATAAGCAAAAAAAATAATGTTATTTTGGGATTTAGTTACTCTTTAAGAGGCGGGAAAATAATGTTTTAAACTCATTTGTTTTCCAAATTTGCCATTGTAGGTTTAACTAGTTCAGAAGTCAGTGTTTATAAAACTTTAAATTTTTATTTCAAGCATCAGTCATTTATTTGTTAATCACCTAATGACAAAAATATTAAAAGAAAATGTAATCTGTGTTGTTAATCCACTATTTTACCAAGATTTTTAATAACTTAAAACCCATTTCTCTGACCTGTACCTGTCAAAAATAGCTCATCTTTTTATTAAAGTTGTGTGAAAGCTCACTTTAGTGACTCTCCTAACTGCTCTGCACAAAAGAATGAATATATTTTAATATTTTATTGCCCTACCAAAAAAGACCTTTAATATAAACTTGTTGGATTGGAAAACATGCCCGCCTGCTGGTCACCTCAACAAAAAATTTGCCTAAGTTCGCATTTTGGTGGAATTTATCCACAACAGGGGATGCTAGCATAGCACTAACTCCTAGTCACAGCATAGCCAGTCTAAATGTTGTGCATGGTACTGATGGGAATGCCTTTACAGGCATCCTTTTGTGCTGAGGAATGCTGTTGTGTGCCCCCACCCTCCCTCCGCTAAGATGAGACATTATTATATACTGTTGACATGGGGTGCTACAAATCTGGGTAAAAATGTAAAAGTTGAGGAATGTGGAAGAGAAAATGCACAACCTACAGAAAAATGAGGTTTCTTCCTTCCGAGCAGTTTTCCCAAAGACTTGTCAGTAATGATGCCACATCCCTCTACCAAAAAGAGCCGAGTCTTTGTTTGGCCTTGGGTTTTTTTTCTACTCTGGCTCACATGGATGTGACAAAGTATTACTGTGTCAGAGCAGAAATGTCTCCTGAGCAAATGTTTTTGTGTCTCCCTTGTCTGAACACTCGGTTGGTCGGAGCTCTTTCTGTCAGTGTGTGTAAACTAAAACCATCACTGCAAAGAATTCCCATCGGTCTGGACAAGAACAGATTCATACAGAACTCCAAAAATCAAGACCCATCAGGGAAAATTCAAACAATGAAGGGAGCATCAGACCGCTTCATCTATCCATTACGCCATTCATAAAAAGCTACTTCGTAAAATTAAATCATATTAGTGATGCACCGATATGACATTTTTGGGCCAATACTAAGATATTAAGATCACTGTTATGGCCGATAACCGATATTTGCCGATACCGATATGCTGACATTAATGCCTCTAAAATCAGCAGATTTTGTATAGAATCAAAAATGATTAAAGCTGAATTTACGTTATCATGTACACACAACACACACATTTATGCTTCTGAGATGATTACAATCACTGTTCACATGACTAAACAAATACACATCACCCCCCTCACCCTCTGAAACAGGCAAACAAATGGTGACAAGATGGAAAAAATATCGGTTGATAATATCAGCCGTGTTTTTTTTATTGGACCGATACCAATGTTAAAAAATGACTAACATCAGCCGATACCGATATTGATGTCGATATATTGTCCATATCTATTTACCACATTTATTTAAATAATAGTTTCCATAAATTCTAAATGCCACGTTATGCTTGATGGAGACCAAGTATGCAGAAAGTTTTCCTTGTATCTGCAGAAGTTGTAGACGTCTTGATTTCTGCTACCACGAAGTTATGAACAGCCTGCCTGCAGACTTTTAAAAGGTGGTGTAAAACAGTTTAATGAATGGGAGATTAGCATGAGCCAATAATCTGTAAATCACAGAACAAATAACATGTTCAAACTATGTTACTATGCTAATTGTACCTTCCTTTTAACCTGCTAAAAGCGCAACTGCGATGTTCATTGTCCCTGTTAAAACTGATGATTTAAGCCCCACCATCGCTGATTTCACTGACATTTTAGTTACATTTTTTGTACATAAAGTGTACTTCCTGTCAACTCTTCTGCTGCTGCCATTCCTGCAGCTATATTACTTTCTCTGTAGCGAAGCCTGCTGTTAAACAAAGGCACTGCAAGAAGCGTGGTGCATTTTGGTTAAAGCCAGATTTTTAGTCTATTACTTTTATTAACAACCAGATAATAAAATACATTAATAGGACAGCATCTGTTAATAAATCTGCTGTATTCTCTGGTATACAACTGGAAGATCTCAATTGTGTGCTACCAAATGAAACCCTACAGGACACTAAACAAAGGGTACTTATTTACTAGCATTAGCATTAAAAATAGCTGTATTTCCATTATTAGGAGTTCCAGGAAATTTCTGGGATGGGGGAAGGTGACAGGGAAGATATGCTGGCTTAGTCCTCTCAGTTGTGGTGTAAAACAGAACGCTACCATAGGTCATTCATCTCCTCTGCAGTAAGTGTGTGTAACTCCTCAGTTTAACTGGTCCTGGTACTATCCTGTTACACAATAACATCAGTGCATACTCAGTATGTGTTCAATACTTAACGCCAGATGTGCATTAGTATGTTTGTGTCCCTTGTACTGTATAGTTCTGGAAACACAAGTTTGTTCCCTTCTGGGGTCAGGGAGAACGGCTGTGAGATGTAAAACGTGGCGTTCAATGAACAAAAGAAGCGTTGATTTTCACTGTGCTCTGTAAGAGATCATAAAGCAGCATGATTTACAGCGATGTGGTGAGAGATGCCACATTTTTCAGAGCTGGGTGTTTAGAAACAACAATTTTAAAGCAGCATAAGAGCTGCTCATTTTCTTTTCCTTCCATTCTGCCTCACCAGCAACTCTTCCAATTTTACAAATGCCAGTTGTTTGGGGACATCTGTCGATATCATTTCCCAATCAGTTATAACCAATCAGCATGAGTTAACCACAAGTCCAGCCCAGAAACTTGACCAGGCCATTTCCAAATACCTACCCCAATGCAGGTACTTGGTTGGTTCATGAAATGGCCCAAAAGACGGACTTGTCCGACTGGCTCGAAATGAAGACTTGTTAAAATTGTTAAAATTATCTGGAAGCTCTGATAGCCTAATGTGAGTCCTTTAAAAGGCTGCTACCATCTGTTGCACCTGATGTTGTGGTTACAAATAAATGTAAAGTTTGTTTTTTAAAAAGCAAAACAACACATGTTTGTTCTTTTTTTAAAGGAATGGTTGACTGAAAAACAACTTTTAAATGTTATTTCTGATTATTGGGCACTGAGTTTTTCATGCAGGCTGAACATATCTCCTGCATTAGCTTCTGACAGAAAATCCTCACAGATCTACGTCACACTGTGAATAAGCATTCATGGACTCACCCGTCTTTACTCACACGGCTGTTTTTTGAATGTCTGGGAATCAGCAGTGGATGTCGTGGCTAGTTTAAGCTAACCGTTAGCATTAGCAACTCCACCACTCAGCGGAAGGTCCTCCAGGCTTGTGTTATTTGTGGAGATAAAATGTCCCCCGTTGCAGGTCAGCGGTTGAGTTACGTTGCTGTTATCCAGTCTGGGGCGAGATGTCCAAATATCAGGAAATAAAAACTCCAAAACCTGCCGTCTGAAGATATGATGTGGGCAACTTTAAGGTCCGAGAAATGGTGCACTGCTATACTGTTTCCCCAGAGAACGACTTAGAAGGCATTTATTTCTGCTCTACAATGTATTGATTAAACGAGTCAACCACTCCTTTAAGTCTTTGAAAAACCAAAAGATTCAAACTAAAATCCTCATCAGGTTTTATGATTTGGGAAAGTATAATCTTCGTTTATCTTACCAATAACAACGAGGATGAAGAGGAAAGTCGCCACTCCCGCTGTGATATAGAACATGATACTGATGTGATGAGCCAGCTCATCCAGGTCATCCACATTGGGCACCAGAATTGGAGGCACAAGGAAGCCGATGGCGATACCCAACTGGGTGCAAATAAACGGAAAATACACAATTAGGACAAAAAGTTAAAACAAAATCATCCAGGAGACATACCGTTCCATAAATCATTAGGGATGTCCCGTTCTGATATTGATATAGGAAGTAATTCGAAATCGACCCAAAAACACCGTCTCGGATTATGTCGGACTGCATCCAAAATCTCTGACATAAGCAGTCCGTTAAGGTTCACATTGTTGCAACCAATGGTTAAAAGCCATTTATTTCATACTTACTGTTATTGGCTCTTGTTCTCTGAGTAATATCACTTAAACAAGCCTTTCATACATTCAACACTACGAAACAGGTAAAAGTATGTATGATTTGTTCTGATATTGTATCAGATTGATATTGGTATCGGTCAATACTGAAGGCTGCAATATCTGTATCGTATCAGAAGTGAAAATGTTGCGTCGGGACATCCCTATAAATCATAGATTCAACCCTTTAACCTTTTTGCAGCTGACAAGAATAATTCCTAATTCATTTCATTTTTATTCAGACCAACCTGATTTCCCACGACTCCGATGGAACAAGCAGAGGAAACCTCTTCCTCTCCAAACCAAACCGAGGCGAGGTGAGAAGGAACTCCAAGAACAAAAACTGTGGCTACTGAGCACACTAACTGACCCACAAAGGCGACCAGGACCATATCAGGCCCGGCACTACCAACCTTTATCCATGCCCCAATGCAGTTAAAGGCTGACCCAATGAGGACGGCCTCCCTGATGCCCCTGTTGTCCAGCAGCCAGAGGACAGGAAGAATGAGAGGAATGTAAGTGAGCAGGTAGATCATAGACAACCAGTCTATCGCCAGTGGGCCAATGTTGTAGAAGCGCATGAATATGTTGCTTATGATGCCGTACTGGAGCCACATGAGGGCGTTGCTGGCTGAGACAGAGCTGAAGAGAAAGAGCATGAGCCATCGGCGACGATAAAGCACAGAATGTGGGACCTGTTCTGATCCGGATCCAGAGGAGATGGCCTTGCCTAACAGGCCCGAACTCCACTGAAGGTAAGAGAGTCCTGCAGCGAGGTTCCTTTTAGTCTTGGATCGCCGCCATTCTTCAACAGAATTTGCATGGTTTCCTTGCAAGGTATTGTTTTGTGGCATTTCAGCGTTCTGAAAGAAGGCCCCTGCGGTCTTAGAACTCTTGTGCCAACAGCTTGCAGACCCAACTCCAAAGTGCTCGGTGGAGAAAGATGCTAAAGTGTAAGGGCAGCTGGAAGTGGCATCCCGTCCCTTCTCAACATGATGCATGTGACAACAGTGCACGTCCACATATTTATTACCTTAAGCCCTGTCATGGGATGCCAATATAGTAGCAATTCTCCATTTTGAACAAAACCACTCCTACACACTCAAGACTGTCCAAATACTTCTAATTAAACATGAGAACATATTAGTAGCACATTGTTTACGAGCTGTTTATCACACTGTCTCGCACAATTGCAGAAAAAAAGTCAGAAATTACAACAACTATTTATTTTGCTCCTGAAATGTTTTTAAATCAATTTCAAAGCTACCAGTTGGACAGAAACTGCATCCAAATACCAAAACTCCTGCAGCACAAGGACGCTTTGGCGACATTTGCTGCAGTTTGATGCTAAGGCGACTCAAGTGCTGTTTAATCAGGAACCTTTGGGTGTGAACTATGGTGCATTTATGCCAACAATGTCTCTCAGCTGATCTTTGCACTCGGTTTATCGTGCCGCTTGACTCACATACGTTTTCAAATCTCCTGCAGCAACAGGCTTAAGAAATTAACCTCCGGTGGGTACATTTCTGCAGACAATAAACACGAATCACTATGTGAGGAATGCTGTGTCCATTGTGCTGTTGCCAATCAGCAATGCTTTTTATGGAGCATATTTCTGGTTCTCTTTCTGTTTCTTTACCCTACAAAGCATCTATTTGTATTTTACTTTATTCTCGTGGTGTAAAAGTGTGAAATTCTGCTGCACGTGTCTTACAAGGTTACGTAAAACAGCAGTAAATGTGATATCTAGACACCCTCAAAAGGCTCAAAGCTTAAAAACAGTCTATTTTATTACCTAACTAAAACAGTGTGGCATAAATTTGTGCAGAAAGCTGGAATCAGTGGATAAAACTATAATCTTGCAGTTGCAGGCCCATGCTCATGTTCTCAGTGATCCTCTCAGCAGTCTAAAGTTTTCACTTCAGCCTAACAAGCCTGATTCGTACGTCTCCATCAGCTCGGGGGCAGCGTTGTGCACATGCATTAACAAAGACATTTGCCTTTGAGACTTCTCTGAACTCTAGAGAGTGTTACAAAACAATATCCCACCGGACAACAGAGTACGCTTTTCTGGGGTACTCACCACCATCACCATTGAAGTCTGATCCACAATGGTGTATTTACTATTGTGTATTTGTAATGTGGGGGTCACGTGACCAATTCACAGTTGTCTCTCAATCACTGCGTTTACATGCAGCCAGTAACCCTTTTAAAACCCGAATATTCACAATAACCCGGTTCCGCATAACCATGTAAACACAGCCAAAAACCCGGATATGCTCATAACCGGGTTTTTAAAAACCCGGTTACTACACCTGGGGTAACCCTTTTCTAACCCGAATGTTTGGTCGTGTAAACGCATATCGGGATATCCCCATCAAAGCGTGTGTTCTATGCATGCTCTGTTCGCAAGGAATCTTGGTCTTTTGAGTAGCGAGACGTCTTGTATGTGCCAGAACTCCGGAAGTAAACAACAAGTTGGGAGCAACATGGCGAGTCGCAGTAAGAGCTGCTAGTGGGTCAATACCAGCACTAAAGCGCAAACAAACGCGGTCGCTATCTTCCGAACTGGGAAACATGTTGTTGTTTTCACGGATACCGGAACAAGAAGAACCGGAAATGACGCATATTGCGTCTTGACGTAGTCCATACGTCCTGACGCTACCCCAACGTCCGCATTTAAATCGGGTTATGCAAGTTAGGGGTAACTCTTTCTATTTATGCTTGTAAACGGGTTATTCTGATCAACTCAGAAACCCGAATCCCGACCTTAACCTGATCATAACCCGGATATTGGCTGCATGTACACGTAGTCAATGAACAGCGCACAGAAGCATGTTTTCAAGTTAGGACTTGCATTTACCCACATGTGACCCATACTGTTCAACCAACTGGGTCCCACCCATGTCATCAGTTATACCAACCCCTACATTGATGATTTGACTTTGCTCCACATGTGGCCCACAACAAACGTTTATCTCTAAATTGCGATGTTTGCCCATTTCTAACACCCCCACCCCCCACCCCACCCCCAAACCCCCCCCAAAAGAATTAAAAAGTGGGTCCTATATGTCTTTCCCATTTTCAACCAATTTTGACAGTTCCCACCTTTTTGACCAAGCCAAAACTAATTAAATCAGTTACTTTTTACCTGCAAACCTGCTTCCTGTGCCTGCTCTCCTGCATTTGGTTCCAAACAACCCTCCACAACATGGCAAGTTTAAGCCCATACCAAGATGGAACCAATCTAGCCCAAGTGGGGCCCATATATACATATATACATGTTGGCTGGGACTGCATTAAGCTATCTGTGACAGACCGGTAGGGTCTTCAAGTATGTGGGCGGGGCAAAGGACGTGTGTTAAAATCAGTGGTGTCTCAAACAAAGGCAGCCATGAGCATGTGTGTGTGTGTGCTCTTCACAGCAGTGAGAAAGAGACAGAGCTGCTGCAGCTTCAGTCAGAGGCAACGTTTATGTATCAGCATCCAGAATGATAATGAATCACGCATGTGGGAAGCCCCCGCTGGTTGATTCTACCCGCCAGTCGGAGGCTACCCCTAACGTATGTGTGTATTTGAGCCAGCCAATCAGTCGTAGTTGGCCCAGACCAACCCTGAGCGGACCACCGGAGGATAAGGGCTGAAAAACTGCCGGTAGGATAGGGGAAAATACCTGGCAACCTAGGTATGAAACCTATATAAACAATGAGTCAGCGAGCAGTACCAGATGCAAAACACGTAATAGTGGGTGTTTAGGTTAATCTAATAATAAACTTCAAATTGACAACAATAAAATAATAAAAATCACCTTAAAAAACACCAAGGATCTGATAGATATGGTTCGACGGCCGTTTCTGGCCCCCGAGCCGTCTGTTGACTCACAGTGATATTAATAAAACAGAAATTGCATGAGGCCTGAACCCAATCAGCTGATTTTAATAAATGCAGCTCCTGCATCACCTGATTCCCGAAGACCCCGACAGAGCAGGCGGTGGACACCTCCCCCGAGCCGAACCACACCGAAGCGATCCTCGAGGGCATCCCCAGGATGAACACCTGCGCGAACGAGCAGCAGAACTGCCCCAGGAAGGTGACGGGGAACAGGTTGGGCCGGACGCTGGCCACTTTGATCCACGTCCCGGCGCAGTTGAGCGCCGTGGCCACCAGAGCGATGACCCGGAGCCCCTTTCTGTCCAGCAGCCAGGTCACCGGGAAGATGAACGGGATGTATGTCAGCATGTAAATCATCGACATCCAGTCTATGGTGAACGCGTCCACGTTGTAGAACTTCGTGAAAATGTTGCTGATGATGCCGTACTGGATCCACTGGTAGGAATTACAAAGGGAATAGGAGCTGAAGAGGAAAACGATCAACCAGCGCCGCTTGTAGAGGCGCGTCGGTTGCGGCGCTTCGTGACCGACCTCCAGAGGCTGCTCGCCGGGGAGCGTCCCCGCGTCCCCCGCCTCCAGCCCGACATGGTTCTCCAGCTCCTCCTTACCCGGCTCCTCGTTTAGTTTAGTCTCTCCCAGCGCTTGTTTCTCCTCCATACTCAAGTCTTCTCAGTGTCGACTCTCATAGAGGACAAACTCAACTTTCATCTACTGTAAAGGAGGGAAAAAAGGACAGCCCTCAGTTATTTAGGGTCACATCTTCTGTTCGAGTTCAAGGACGTCCACGAGTCCAACTAAAACTCCGAAGGTATTAATTAGTCAAATACTGATGAGTAAAAATAGTTTCACGAGTCGTAAATATCGCCGACTGTTAGCACGTGCTGGGACGCCTGGTGTGACCCTCCACCCGGACTTAAACCGGCCGCTTCGAGTTCCTCTAACGAGTCGGTAAAATTCGACCCCCCGGGGCGGAGTTTCAGAAAAAACTTCACTTTTCTCTCACGTGGTCATTAAGTGTGTGAGACAACATCCGGCACCTTTTCCAGCGAGTCTATTCATTTATTACTCTCATTTTTCTGCTTTAACAGATCATTTTTTCACCTCTCCATAAAAGCAACGAGGTGACTTGAACGCCTCATTTGTGCTCAAAGGCTGAAATTAAAATTTCCACACAAAACCATGGACACCAGCAGTCTGCATGTTTTTTTCCTGTTTATAAATATAAACTCTTATTAGGTAAACAGCGCCATCTATTGGTACTCCTTCATAAGCAGAAAAAACTCACATTGGTCTTTTATCAGTAGCTGTGCAGACTTTACACACCAAGCTGAGTCACAAAACAAAAATTGTATTTAAAAATAAAAAATAAAAAGTATCACACTTAATAAATACATCTGCGGATTCTGATCAACACTGATTCCTAACCAAGTCCTCTCTCCTTGCACTTTCGGATTATTTTGATGTTTTACATTCTTCATGTCCACAATCAAAGCCTGTCGAATAAAAATAAAAATCCTCTGAATTTATACACACACAAAAACAAACTCATAATACAACCACTTGTAGCACAAGACATGACAGTATGACATAAAAAAGATGTTCCCCATGACATTAAATGAAGCACAATTTACAAAAACTAAGGCTCACCTGAGAGTACACTATCCTCCCACTGTAAACATCGACTGTTTGATATTGAGCTATAAACAGACCCGGATGCAAGAAAACAAGAGCGGAAGCTAAATAAATAAATCTGATTTCTACATGTTACAGGTGGGGCTTTGATGAACGTGCATCATTAACAACATCAGACGAGTCTCCAGTGAGTCTTTCTCCGTTGAGGTCAGTTTTGGCAGCATGTCCTCGGGCAGGTCAGCGCTGGTAGTGTGGTACAGCAATGTGCTGGTGGTGGTAGCTGTTCTGATGGGGGGAGTAGTGCAGGTCGGGGTTCTGAGCAACGCCCCCGGTGCACACCAGCTCATGCTTGGTCAGCATGGTCTTCAGGTAGTCGAACTCATCGGTCAGATGTTTCACCTCCTTCTTCAGGGCGGCGTTCAGCTTCTCCAGCTTCTCACTCTCCTGCAAACACACAGATGGGATGTTAGTGCACCTCGCAGGGATACAAGTAGTGGAAATGCTGCTTTTTAACCTCTTCTAGCAGGTATCTGTATAAAATGATATGAAATAAATGCCATTGCAACTAGAGGAATATCGATATATCGGTGGGTTGATATATCAAGCCGATATAAATTTTATACATTGGCGTCGGCTGATATTTGTCCTTAGTAAAGCCCATTTAAAGTCAGGCACATCCTCGGGTTGTCCGATGCTGTTGCAGAATTTAATTTAACTCATTCGCTGCTATTGATGACTAAAGTCATGAACTGTTTTTTTTAAGGCTCGGGTACAAGCTTGCGCAACTTGAAAGTAAACATCTCTAAAGTCGATTTTCATCAGCGCTAACCCAGAAAAAGCTTCTGCAGCTCACACTTGGACAAACGGGTAGTGAAAGAACGGAAAAGGCTAGAAACACGGTGATTCTTCCTGATGTAAGAAGTGAGTCTACTCTTTCATTTGGTCATTTGATGTTTACATGATCATGCAGTACAACGTTCTGCGACTCTTTAAAAAACAGTAAAGATGCTCACAAATGCAGGAAGTCAGTGGCTCTCTGATCAGAAAACAACTGGCAGTGAATGGGTTAAATTAGTTTTACATTTACTAATAACATCTGCATAATGCATATTCTAAATTAACTTTATTTAAGTGTCTAGCTTCAACACTGAGCAGTGCACAAAGTTAAAGAAACACTTTTACACTGCTTTAGTTAACGTTATTAATTCACTGTGGTTAAACCAAAAATGAAACGTGTCTCCTTGCTGTGCGTTCATCTTTTTAACACCTTAATCTAACAGCTGAAATGTCTCCCAGCCTTCATTAGTCTCTACAGGAACGATTTGTCACTAAATCAGCTGTGTTCACGGACTAAACTGTTAAATTCAGAGTTCAAAACTGATTCCGCTTCAGAAATTTAGTGCATCAAACAACGTTATTAGTGACATTTTTGCATGAAAATAAATTGGAAAATGTCTGGATGTCGGTCCATAAAATCAGCCATATCGGTATCGGTTGACCTCTAATTCCAACCCTTGCATCTTTATGTGTTTTCTGATCGCTCAAGTTACATTTAGCACAGTTTTTACCCAAAGAGGAAATAAATGTATTTATTTTCATATTATTTTAAGTTATCACTGCTATTATCATTAGCTATCAAATGAACAACCTTTCATTTTTTGTTGCAATTTTATTTCTCCTTTTTAGTGTTTTTGTTAAATCCCCGGGTTACAGAACACCTCAGTTCAGATGAAGAAGGGAAAAAAAAATTCACCTCCTGTTAGCAAAATTCCTGGATGATCACATTTCAGCTAATACTCAGAACAGGAGTTGAAACAACCACACACACACAACCACACACACACACACACACACACACACACACACACACACACACACACACACACACACACACACACACACACACACACACACACACAAGTGATCTGATTTGTTTAATAGATTCTGACTTTTTTACAATTACCACTAAACAAGTGTGTAAATTCTTCATTCAAATCACAAATATGGAAGTGATCCTTTCACTAACCAATAAACGGATTTCCACTGTTCTTTTTCCTGAAACTGACGTTACTCCCCCTCTTCACACTTTCAAAAACTGTTATCTGAAGTCATCATTAAGTTGGAAATTTAGCCCAGTTTAGAAAAATAGGGGCTATTTCACCAGCTACAGCTAATTAATGTACATGTCTGTATTTGTAAAAGTTGATTAAACCAGTTTAAAGTCTGGATTTTATTACCTCAAAGCAAGACTGTGGGGTAAAGAACGCCGCCACAAAGAAGACAACCTAGCTGTAAATGTGTTTTTATTTAAATATGTGATAGTTTTTAATCATGAACAGCCTGGTATAAATGTCTAATGTCACTTTTTAAGCTAATCTGTATAGAAATGATAAATTGTTTAGTAAAAAAGTAAACAAAGTTATGAAAACTAGCTAAAGCATGCTAACTTGTTTGTCTTTGGTGAGTTTTATCCAGATTCATCTCTCACATTTTCTTCTTTTTAAAGATCAGCTTTAATCATGTTTTTAACACATTTGCAGTAGGCTCCAGTAGGAATGGATGCCTAGAGGATACGTACTCTGGGGGGGGGGGGATGCTCTGGTGCACCTGTTTCAGGAACTAAAAGTGAGCCAAATCACAGTTGAGCTGAGTACAAGAATTTGGAGTCTTATTTCCTGATATTTGGACGTTTCTCTTCTGATTGGCTAACAGCAGCTCGACCCTACTACTGACTGAGTTCGCTCTTCAACGCTGATGTTTTATTTCCACAAATAACACAAGCCTGGAGGAGTTTTGCTGTGTGGTGGAGTTGCTAACTTCTAACGGTTACATTCCTCTAGCCATGACGCTCTCTGCTGTTTCCTGGACACTAAAACAACAGCCTTTCCCGTTGCGAGTCAAGATGGATGAGTCCATGAATGTTCAGTGACAGTGTGATGTCACTCTGTCAGACTTTTCTGAACTGAGCGTTTCACCGTCTAATTTCTATCGGAAATCAGATAAGTGTAGGAGACTATTTTCATGTTCAAGTTTTATGAGCAGCAAGTAGCTCAGGAGGTGGAACAGGTTGTCCAGTAATCGGAAGGTTGCAGGTTCAATCCCGACTCCGACCAGAGAATACTGCTGTTTTGTCCTTTGGGCAAGACACTTAAACCACCTTGCCTACTGGTGGTGGTCGGCGGTACCGGTGGTGCCAGTGTCCAGCAGGCCTTGCCTATGTCAGAGCGCCCCAGGGCAGCTGCGGCTACATCATATCTCATCATCACCCATGTGTGAATGATTGTGTTGTGAAGCGCCTTTGGGGGTTGCTATACAAATACAGGCCATTACCATGTTCAGCCGGCATGATAAACTCACAGTGACCTGTTATAATAAGAAATAATCATTAAAAGTGGCTTTTCAGTGAAGTTGACCTTTATATCCGTCGTCTGATTTAATTTAATTTAATAATTTAGAGAATGATAACAATTTACTTTCATTTAATCTTCTTTGCGAGAAATTTGATTGAGAAAAGTCAGTAAAAAGGTTGCTTGGGAGTCTCTCGTTTCTCCTCTAAGCTCAAGTACAACACTTTGTAGCAAAGGTGCAGGAAAAAAATACACCTTCATCCCCCTGCAGCAACAGCAGCGAGGCCTGAGCACGTGCTTTTCAAACACTTTCAAGTCTTCCACAACAACTTTTTGTTCTGATCATCAGCTTTGAGATTCTGCAGAACAAAGCAAACATCAGAGCCTGATACAGGTTTGTATGTGGGAATAAAGGTGAAAAAAAAACCTTCCACCCAGGTATTGAAAAGGTCATCTCACCATGACCGAATGCATCAGAGCTTTACCGTCACTCCAGCTTTTGGGCAAACCCCTGTACTTGCGTCACCTAACCAAATACAGCCCACTGGTATCAGCGCTTTACAAGAAGTGACTGCCTTTTTTTCCCCTCCTCTTCTGTACGCCCACGACATACAACTTTCAAGCTCACTCAGAAGAAAATACTACTGAAGAAACAGGAAATAAGGCACCGTGTCACAGCGAGGGAAAATTCACCTTCCTGTTTATCTACCCAGACCATGCAAGCTCAACTGCAGAGCACGTTTTACGGTGCCCGCTGCAAACCCTTCCAGAACGTGAGAGTGTTGTGAAAAGGCTGATAGTGGGTTTCGCTGGAAGGGCTCGTGCATTCAGACCTGTTACACATAATCTACTAGTGTGGCTTCTCTGAAGCTGAAAATCCATTCAGCTCATGTCTGATAAAGTTCACAGAAAACAGATGATCTGAAAATCAGCATGGCAGCAAGAGGATGGCATTACCTCGAATGAGGAAGTCACACTGCAAGAAAGTGACAAATCAGGTTTAATCTTTTATGTTTTTAGTTCTGCTGTCGTGAGCAGGACAGGTAAGATCCATCAGAACACTAGGGTGTGAAATTGCTGCATAAAAGAGAGTGGTTGCCCACACGTGCTAATTTATTCCTTAATCTTCACCAAACACAGCAATAGCATCCAAGTGTGCAATTCAACAAAAGCCATGACACATCGCCGCATGGTCAGGTAGTTTTTGTGCAAACATAGTTCAAACCTACATTCAGGATCTTAATTTGGCTGCACAAGGATGATTTCTGCTTGACTTAAGCAAACTTTCTTAACTATGTGTTCCTATTTTTGCCTGTTTCCCCTCAGAGCCAAAGATCTGTTGGTGCATGGATGTGATCTTTGTGGTGATGAAGTGTCCTCACCAGGTGAAGGCTGTCGGCCTTCTGTGTCTGTCTCAGCCGGCTCTTCTGAGCAGCCAGTCGGTTCTTCTCTCTCCGCATCACCTTCTTTGGATCGTCTTCTGAGCTCTAGTGAAAGTAAAGCAAACAGATTTATTCTCAAAAACACACGGAAAGGAGGAGTTTTCTTTCAAAGTTTGGAGTTTGTGTCATTTTGTTGTTAGAGGTGAAAAAGGAAGCGTCATCTGCATAGATGATGACAGTTTGACAGGAGATGCTTTACACCTGTGGAGAGGGTCAGGGAGTGGCTGAGTCATCGGTTAGGCATAACACACACCCTGTTTCGTGTCCTGAACGCCCATTCTTCTTAGTATCACAATAACTAAACCATTTCATCACGCTGACTCAAATTCATTACCATAATATCACAGAAAACCCCAAAAAGCCGCCATGTGCTTCCAACTGAAGCACTTGTTGATGTGACTCGAGTTCCAGAACACGCTGGAGACTTTCATGCACACGTGAGAAGTGCACATCAGAGGATCTCAAAGAATGATGATTCACCAAGATGAATAAAAACCTCACAAAAACAAAGGATTCCCATTACTTTGGCAAAGGAGAAGTGGTGCAATTCCAAAAAAGCCTACACTTGAAGCGAGTCATGCCTGCAGCCCATGTGTGCATGTGAAAAACCCTGACAAACCGTGAAAAGAGCCAATAGAGCGAGGACCGGTGCTGCTGCTCACAAAGTCAGCACAAAGTAAGAGATGTAAGACAAAGATGTCTCATTTGATTTGTGAAGCAAAGTAAGAAAACTTTGTTTTTTATCTGAACACTCACCGGTCTGCTTCCAGGTGATGGAGACTTGTAGCTAGCATCATTGCTGTCAGAGCCCTGAGCCATGGCCAACTGCAGCGACGGAAATGTTGCGTCCTTGTCCACTTCTGCTTGTTGCTTCTTTATGTGTGTGTGTAAAAATGTGTGTGTGTGAGAGAGAAAGTCCTTGTCGCAGAACAAGTGTTGATAACAGTTCTTCTTACCACTCAATGAGTAACGAGGCGTTTTCTTCCCTCTTTTCTTTTCTTCTCTGACACTCCTCCTTCTTTATCACCCTTCTCTCTCTCTCTCTCTCTCTCTCTCTCTCTCTCTCTCTCTCTCTCTCTCTCTCTCTCTCTCTCTCTCTCTCTCTCTCTCTCTCTCTCTTGGTTTCACACTCACTCACACACACGCATGCTGCGAGACTATAGCTGTCCGCCTAATTAGCTGTATGTGATGTGGCTTCTGGTAAGAATCTGGGTAAGTTGCATTAGACTGGAAGTCACATGTCTGATGAAAAGTTAAAACACAAAAGGTAATTGTGTAAATTCCAGATTAACAATGCATTTGTGCCCTTTTCCTCATCTGATCATCCTTTGGTGGCTGATGTTTGATAAGAAGAAAACCTTCTCAGAAGGGACCAGAACTACGAAGTACTTTGAAAAGAGATCTCCTTCCTCTTTTTTTGGCAGCCACATAAAATGTTGTGTTTCGACTAAATCCCCCGAGAGACACCACATCCCAGACCTCCACATGGATGACTGGCTCGTGAATATCGACACGTCTTGTGGTGTTTTCCAGAACTGTGCCATGCTGTCTTGCCTCACGACACACCAGCTGCAAATACATGAGGCAATATTTAGTATTTTTTGTCTTTAGAAACACTAAAGGGGCTCCCCAAAACCCTACTCAGAATTTTCTCGTTGCTTTTCGCTGTAAACGAGGGTGTGGGAAGCATGGGGACTCGCCTAGAAAACGCAGAAGGTTAAATATCCACTAAATGTGCACAATTGGGGATGCGTACTGGAAATGTGGGGAACAATTGGTCTTCTAAGAGTTTGACGGTTAGCTCCAGATGCTAAATCGAAATGCCATCGTGGCCGTTTTACTTGTTAGGCCCTTTCATGTTTGGCCCCATCACAAGAAGGCATTTGGTGGTGCAAGAACAAGATTTTCTTGTGAGGAAAAAAAAAAGAATTATCAGGACTAAAACAGCTTTGCTTGGCAGAACAGTCCTCCCACACAAAAACATGTTCCATCATCGCAGGAATTTTGAAGAGCTCGGGCAAGGGCAGACATTTCTAATACTTGGCATTTAAGGCTGTCGAAAAAGAGTTGAGCCTGTAAAAAAGACAAGAAGAGAAGCTGATTGGTTCCCTTCGGCTGGAGACACAACAACAAGGTTTGAAACGGAGAGAAAACAAAACAAGTCTGACTTTGATAGAGTTCAAAGCCTGAATTACCTAATCGATCTCAGAAACAAGGTACAAATGCTGGATTGTGGAATACAAGATGGGATTCTTGGACTAAATTTTTATGTAAACCTTAGAAATGATCACAACCTAACCCACTGTGGGCATTACAGTTTCAGTTCAAAGATGAGGGGGCCCACTGATAATCGGGGGGGGGGGGGGGGGGGGGCTCAAAACCAAAAGCCCCAACAGAGTTTCAGGAGCAGGAACAAATTTCACAGAGTGTAGACGCATGTGCCGAAGTGGAATGCTGCCCTCGTTTTACATGTTACTTCCCTATTTTTGCAGGTCAAACTGTGAGGTAGACTGATTTCCATGCTCTTGTCCAGTGGTACCTGTGTCCGGCAGACTCGCCTCCGTCAGCACACCCGAGGGCAGCTGTGGCTGCAGATCATCACCTCCAGAGTGTGAATGGGTGAATGACTGATTAACTAAATTTGTAGATTAGTTTAGAAGCCGTCACCTTTTTACTATTTAGTCTTTGGCTTTTCTTTGAGTCAAGAGCAGGTAGACATACCAAAGTTTCTTCAGAAAAAGGATGTTATTTACATGTTCTTTGACAGAGTATGATGGACTGCCTCATTGACTGAAATCTGTAGCAGTAAGCACATCACATTGTTTGTAATCCAATAGCATGCGGAGACACTTTGAAAGACAACCGTAAATCCTGCCCCATGGCTGAGAGCTGTCAATGGACTGTTGCCAGACTAAATATTCTCATTAAAAGGTTATGAAATGTGAAATTTTAAAGTTTAGAGCTGATTAAAAATGGCCACAATCCACTTATGTGGTAGCTGCACCTGAACTAGCCATTAGGTTATCAATCTTATTGAAGAAATGGTTTGTTTCTCAACATAGAGGCTGTTAAGAAGGAATATAATAGACCTTGTAAGATTATTTCAAACATTTAGACAAAATCACACACCAGAAAGGCCCAAACATCCTATTCAAATATATGCAATTGTTTTAAAGAGCAAGACACCCCCAACTAGAGTCTTACTCCACTCCCATTTCCTGTTTGAAAAATATGCCACAAGGAGGCATTTCCTGGCAGAACGAGAGGGCAGAGCCGCTACACACACACACACACACACAGGCTCACAATGACATTGTGACATCATATGTTACCAGCTAATGTCATAAGGTACATCTTAGCAGATTTAAATACAAATGTAGTGCAGAGTTTTTACCTGAAGAGGGCGCAACACTGACAGTTTTAGGCAGAATATTTGAATTTGAACTAAGATACACTAAAGTCCCAAATTATTGATAACACGTCTACCATTAGATACTAATTTATATAGTTAATCAGCCAAAAAAATGGTGATTTGGGGGTGATTTGCTCTTTAAAATTTTAAGTTGTCTTCCAGCTTCTCCTCACAAAAATTCTAACTTCAAACATTTCTCACAACTCTTCAGGACTCTGGGGTAAAAGAAACTCAGGTGTGCATTATCCGTGAGACCTGTGTGTGGTTTTCTTGCTTGGAACTGATTGTGGGAGGGTTCTGACTATCTCAGAAATGGGGAAAATTAATTTTAACTCATTTGAATGCAAAGTTTTCTCAGTTTACCGCAAATTGTTCCTAAAATTCTTTGGAAAAAAAAGTCTGCTTCCTGTTGACCTGTAAGATATATTATGTAAGTTGTTTTCTGTGTTAATTTTAACACTGTCAGTGCGTCAAACCCGGTAAATGATGGGCTTTAACAGAGTAGCCTGCTACAACCACACCTACAACACCAGGGGAAGAGGAAACCCTCTGTACTTGAAAACTAGACTTCCTTCAGCTGAGGTCTACCACCTGAATGGAAACCTTTCTGCAAACAAAGCTTTTCACAGTGAAAGGAGTCCAACTTTGCTATTTTAAAGCCTTTTTTTGTCAGATTTACTCAGCTGAGTGAGAAATGATTCAACCTTTATGACGAATGGTGCAGTGTGAGCTTTTGTCCAGTTAGGGGCGGTGTAGCACTCGTGTCTAAGGTTGAATGTGGGGTATATAAAACAAATAAAACCAAATAAAACCTAACATGTTGTGTAAAATAATGACACGTGGAATTGGTGTCGAAATACAAAACGTATAAAAAGACTGTGTCTCGCTGTATTGCTCAGGCTGAACTACAGTGTCTATTCACGGGCGCGATCCCACTACTGAGCGGCACGGGGGCTTTGACCTGCTCCGTTTCCGACCTGGGCCGGTGCACCCCTCCTTAGACGACCTGGTAGTCCCGGGCTCCCCCAGGAGCACCATATCGATACCGAGCTTAGTGCGGACACCCGATCGACATAGTCCACAGCAGTCCAGAACTCCTGAGCTCAAACGATCCGCCAACCTCAGCCTCCCAGTGACTTGGATTACAGGCGCGCGCCACCGCACCCGGCGAGAAACAGACTTTCTGCTAGGAGTTTTGACTGTTAGGTAGATGACGTCAGTAGTGCATGCAAACAGCGACACCAATAGGCGGGAAATAAAACAGCATTTATAGAAGGAAGAAAGTGGGTTTCTTCACGGACGTCATTTACGTGAGTAATGTAGCAAGTCGCCATCTTGGGTGGGTCCCCATTTGCCCCTGTGCATATATTTCGACCAGACGAAGGTGCTTACCCCCCAAAAAAATCTAACATTTTTTAATGGGTTTTAACAAAATCAGACGCATGATAATTAAAATATAAATACAATTAAATAAAAATAAGTCAAAATTTAATTATATGAAATCCCAAGTGATCCGTTTTCAATAGTGTGCCAATTGTTGCAACCATAGGCTGTACAAAAGGTGGGCATAGTTGTCCATCCTGCGTTACCTTCAGTTGGGTTTTGTAAAAGTGAGGAACCCACCTAATATGGCGGCAGCGCTGTTACGCTCTCCAGTGCCTAATGATGCGTGTTCTTATTCATGTCTATGGTTTTCTCGAGCTTTTATTTAGCGGTTATTTAAATACTTCAGGTGAATGATTTATTTTTGTGTGTAAAGCCATTTACCACCGACCAAAACTAGAGATGAATCAGTGTTGTCAAAACAAAAACTTTACAGGACATAACGTCATTTTAATTTTTTAAGTTTCGTCAGTTGCAGGTTGTTCCTTTAGTTCTGAAAGTTGGCAAAGATGAGTGACTTTCCAGAGCAACTTAGGATACAAAATATCGATTCAAGGATTATTTCTTGTGCGATTATTTTGTCCTGATAAGTTTAGGTCACAGTACCGAGAACTTGATGCTACATAGTTTTTGTTATGAACTGAGCTTTCCAGAGATCTTTAAGATATTAAAAACCTTCACCAGCACTTATGTGTGGGTGAAAACACAGCCTAGATGTTTTCATACAACCAAATGCATTTCTTAAGTCTAATTTTTACTAAAATGTAAAGAAAATTATAAAATATCAGTAAATGTAACACGGTCTGTAATTGACCGCTACGAGAACAAATTAGAAATATGTTCTGTATTTAAAGACTTGCTCAAAATTCTTACATGTTAGTTTATTGCTACACATATACTAATAAAAGAAATCAGTATGCTGGTAGCATTCCATTATTTATTAAGAGTCTTAGACTGTATCAGAAAACACGAAGTAAAAGGCAAGGTCTTGATAGAACAGCCACCAACTTTCTTCCTTATGTTTTTAGTTTTTGTACAAGATATAAAAACATCTGTGCTGACTTAGCAGCATAAATTATATCAGAGAGAAGATATGGAATAAATACAAACGCCAGTGTTGATTCTTTAATACCAGAGCACATCAGGACAAACTCGACCTTCAACTTACAAAACATTTAAAACTCAGTCCAAACAGCACAGTAAAATAAAATTTGACCAGTAATTATCATTGCTGATGTTTCGGGATCTTCCACGGCTTCACGTGAAGACCGTCGGATGTCCAGGCCTCGATTAGCTGTGAGAAGGGAAGAAAGTGATCATTAAAATGAGCGGCGGCACAGGGAGGAAACAGCGTGACCTTCCGTTGACCTGCTCTGTGCTTTTGTCCACTTGAGGGCGTGTCTTGGAGGCACCGCTGTTGTTGGATGGTAGAAGGTACAACCGGTTCGTTTGCACTGTGCAGCAAAGCGACAAGGCTGCAGATATGAACAAGCAGCAGGTCAGCCTGGGTCCAAACAAACACGTAACAAAACAGCCAGCATGCCAAGCTCCACTTAAGTTCACCTTTGGGTGATAAAATGCACAGTCCATCTTCTTGCACTCCGGGAAGAAGCGACACACACTTGTAGTTTGTGCTGGCTGCACAGCTGTGAACACACACGCGCTAAACTTTTACACATCTATTTAGATTTAGAATCTGATCAAAATATCAACACATCTGCTGCAAAATCCCCGTTTTTAGTTCCAGGTTCTTACTTTGCATGTTGCCTGGTCTGGGTGGAGCGGCCACAGCACCTCTACGGCTCACGTGTGTGAAGGGACAGTCAGGTTTGGTGCAACGGGCATCGTATTTACAGTTGGGGTGCACAAACAGGCATTTGTCCCCGAACTTGCAGTTGGGAAAAGTCCTAAAGATGACACACGGGATCGTGACTGAATGTAACTGAAGCAACAACGGTGGGATTTTAAATCCAGATACTAACTTGCACTGCGTTGTGGGGTGATGGTACGGACACTCGTCTCCACTCTTACACACAGGCCAGAACTTGCAGCGCTCCATGACCTTGGCTTTCTTCAAGAGAACAGCATCCTCCTCCGCCTCATCAACATCCAACCCCTCATCTGGAGAACGAGAACGTAACAGAATTATAAAATAAACCCGTAACATCTTTTTAAAGGCGGACTTTGACATTTTGCTTGCTTTTAGCACCCCATAGTGTCCGTTACTAATTAACTCCAGTTAAACCAAAAATGACCCTTTTTTTGTCTTTTTAACACCTTAACAGCTGAAATGTTTCCTCTGCTTTCATTAGTGTCTACAGGAGTGATTCATCACTAAATTAAACAGATCAGCTGTGTTCAGCTTCTAAAACATACAGGAAACTTGCTGGTAGCAGACTACTCAATGATGTTCTGCTGAGCTGTGGTGGCCTCATGGAGGGGGCCATCGTCTAGCACACTGCTGCTAACCACTAATACATTCTCCCTCTCCTGATAATAACTTTTTGTTTCCTTGATGTTGGATGTGCTACTGCTAGTTTATCTGTTTAATTATAGATTCACTAGGATAAATACAATAAAGTTTATCTCTCACCAAATAGAATATTTACTAAGAAATCACAATATAACTATAGACACATTGCTTGGTGTGTGTGTGTGCGTGTGTGTGTGTGTGTCTGCTCTGTCTTCTCGATCCCCAGTGAGTCGTGGAGGATGGCTGCTTATACTGAGCCAGGATTCTCTGGAGGTTTCTTCCTGTTAAAAGGGAGTTTTCCTCTCCACTGTCGCTTTAGTATGAGGATTGCTGTATAGTCACTGACACTAGTCAGTGACTTGATGCAATTTGCTGGGTTCCTTATATAGGAAACATTATTTCTGGTTGGCTTAATGAACTGACCTGAATTGGAACGTTTATTATGTGAAGTGCCTTGAGACGACTCTTGTCGTGATTTGGCGCTATATAAATAAACTTGAATTGAATTGAACTACAGCTCCACCATGTCAGCTACCTTCACTAGGGACCTGACCGGCAACTCTGAAGTTGCAAGTGCGGTATTCTGGCCACAGAGGGCGGTAGAGGTCTGAGTGACATTTCATTAACCCTGTAAAAGGTCATTTTAGCACAAACTGGCTCAAGACAATTATTTTAAAAATATGAATAAGTTGAATAGTGTCCTTTTAGTAAGAGGTGCATCAAATAGGATTAATCTTTAAGTGCCCTAAACAATACCTTCAATTGTTGCGAACACCCCCTGTAACCTGTGCAGGACGCTGACTTTGGACTCTCTGGCGTTGCCGGTGGTATCCGTGGCCTTCATGGCTGGTCTCACATCGTCCAGCTCTATGTCTCCATCTGTGAGGTTTCCCAGGGGACTTGGAACCCCGTCCAACGTCACTATGAACTTAGGGCTGGAGGAGTCACCTCCCTCCCTAAAAACGTGGTTCAAAATGTTAAAAAGTAACAAGTGGCATAAAAAAATGGATAAAAGACATAAATCCTGAGAGAACCTGGCCTGAACTGTGCGAGGCAATGATGGCTGGACCTGCTGAGAGCTTTTGACAGAAGGCTCATCCAGAACGGGTCGACTCATTATGAAGGAACGTGTGTCGAATGTCTTCAGCTCGGAGTCAGAGGCTACATCAACAAAACAGGAAAGATGGAGAAAGAAAAGGCATTTTTAAAAAGTAGTTGTCATCCTGTGATGCAATCTAAAAGAAAAAACACTCACTACATTGGTTCTTCTCTCCTTTGTCACTCTCCAGCTGAAGGCGTGAGGCCAATGACCTGGTTGGAGCTGGAAAAGAAAACAAGAGCCAATGAAGGATGGAGAAGAACTGTTAGAGTGACTGTCGTTCATTTTTATTTGTACATACGTGCTGCTCTGGAGGTCGGCAGGTCTGCAGACGTGTAGGCATGCGCGCGGGGGGTCAGGCTGGTCAGGTGCTGCTGGACCAGCTGGATGGCTGCAGTCATCTCTTCGGTGCTGGCCAGGCGAGTTCTGGGAGCCACAGGAACAGTCTGTCTCTGAGGCACTGTGGAGAACATCTGTTGACAACCCGTCGTGTTTTCCTGGTTAAAGGTGTAGACGAGGGATACTTACTGGCTGTGTAGGCTGTGGTTTTGGTGATCGAGTCCTGTGCCTCTGAAATGGCCTTCAGGATCAGGTTTTTGTTAGCCTGTTTGGCTGGTGGGAGAGTTGGCCTGGAACAAACAAAGTGTTTACATGCAAGAAGGAAAGTGGAAAACTGTTTAAGTTGAAACGCAACACCAATGAAAACGGCAGCAACGTAAACTAGTAATAAAGTGAAGATTTTTTTAAACGCAACAGCCACCTTTGTTTCTCCGATATAAAACAAGTGAATGATGTGACATTATGATTAAAACGTGGTGGTGATTTAACACTGACTTTCGCTCTGGTTTGGCAGGCAGCGACACTCGACTCGACAAGCCTCGGCTGCTGTAGCCCGTCTCCTCTTCTTCTGCGTCATCGCTGTCCTCATCTTCAGCTTGGCTCACTCGAACAACAGAACTCGCTACTGGTGCTTTCCGCTTCCGGGCCATCTCTTCCTGCGAACGCAAAGCTCGGGCACATCAGAAAGAAAAACAAAACAGAGAATAAAGCTGGCTCGAGACCTCACTGCACCTTACTAACTCCAGGTCTGGATGATCTGCTGCTCCTGATATTAGACGATCCTTCTGAGGATTGATACATGTCCAGAGAGCTTATTGATGTAAACTTGCTCTGACCGGCTCTGTAGATTTCTGCAGTAGGCCTACTGGCTAGGCGATGTGTCCGACTTCTGTTGCCGCTTATTTCAACAGGTTCCTCAGTGATGAGGTCGTCATCCATATCCGGTTTAATGTCGATGATAGCCTCTGAGGGGAGAGACTCCATTAACGGTTTAATAGTTGAGGTAAATCGAGAAGAGCCCTTTCCAGACGTTCCTTTCCTAGAAGAAAAGTAGGGGAAAAAAGACATTTTTGAAGTGAAAATGGTGTGAAAAGAAAAAAAATAGCTGCATTAAAAATTTTCATGTACCTGCTTTCAAAAGCAGAACTTGTCACGGGTGCTTCAGGGTTATCAGAGCGTGAGCTGGATACCGTCAACACCTTCAACTCCTCAGCTCGGCCGTTTTCACTGGCAGACGTGTAACTCTTACCTGTCACAGCAACGTCGGACTGAAGCTGCTTCAGGGAGGCAGGCTCTAAAAACATGCAAACAAGGCGTTAAACTACTTTAAATACACTTTTACATTTTCTGGGTGCAAAATGATCCGTTTAGCACGTTGGCATGTCTCACCCCCCGCAACAGATCGTAATTTCTCCAGAACACCATGCAACCTGAAAGAAACGACAAAAGTTATGCATGAAAAAAACTTGTAAAATAAAGTAAAAATAAAAAGGGTTGAAGTGAAATGACTTACCATGTAGTAAACTTGACCGTGTTGCTCCCAAGGAACAGAGAGAGATCCTCGCTCATCTGTTGAGCCGTTTTCTTGTTGGCCACCATCACCATGATGTAATCCGGGAGCTCATCGTCTGCGGGAGAAATATCAAATACATGAACACGTCAGAATGAACTACAAAGCAGCCACTATCCCATATAGGAATCTATTCTTACCGATGTATGCACCGAGCTCTTGGAGTTTGCTTTTAATAGCAGCCTGTAACAAAAATAAAGCTATAAGTTTAATAGTTTTTTTTAAACAAAAACAGTGCCGAGTGTGGAGATAGCACATTAGCCGTAGCCTAGTAAACTACACCAAATTCTTGTTTTACAACGTTTGAATAAATAATATAATCATATAGTCTCGCTTGTCAGGCTACATTAGCCTTGCTACACTACTAAAACACCGCACGGAGTTGCCCAAGCAACCAATTTACCAATGCAAGTTACCTACATACTGGAGTAAAAGAAAACAGAAACTCTGGAAAAGGGAAATCTAAGTATAAAAACACAGGGCGCTTAAATAAATAAAAACAGACTGGTCCTCATCTCGTCTCACACGCTAGTTAGCAAGCTAACAAGCTAGCAACGGTTATTTAACAGTAATTTTAACCGGAAATTCCGTTCAAACTATCTGCTCTGCTACTCACTCTTATTTTCTTGCTGATTTCAGTTCCAATTTCCATGTTTGGATTTTTTTAGTCAAGTAAAAACGTTTTTAAAATGAAGAAACTCTTTCCCACAACCACTGCCTAACAAATCTGGGACAAATTTAGAGTAGGACCTGGCTGCAGACCTATGCTGCAGACATCAGCTGGTGTGTCGAGAGCAAGATGGCGTGTCATTACATTTACCGGAAAAACGGAGAAGGGTCTGCGGCCACTGTGGAGCTCCACAGTAACCGGAAACACGTGACCTCCGCACTAACCGGGAACACGTGACATCCACAGTAGCCGGAAGCATGTGAGCACCACAATGGCAATAAACACATGGATACCGCGGACGTCTTGCAAAGGTTGGGACAGTCTTTCTTAAATAAACTCGCCGTTAGTGATTTCATAATTCTGGTTTTCTTACAGTGATCATGTTGCCACTTTTTTTTGCGTTACAACAACATTCCTTCTTATTTAATTGTTTTTTCCCATCATGCGCAATGGCAGAGAAACACACAGATATGCTTTTTCCTGGGCCTGGTTTAAGTAAAAGAGTTTGATTAGCGGCTTCTGTGGGCGAGAAAAAGAAAAAACACGTTTTGCATTAGAGTATGATTTATTGTTGGCGTCAGAGATGCAAAATAACGAATACTTCAATACTGTACTTAAGTAGAATTTTCTGGTATCTTTACTGTTGTACTTTTTTGTGCCTACTGTATACTTCTTTATACTTCTACTTCTCACATTTTAGCACGCGTGTCTGTATTTTGTAATCCGTACATTTGTAAATCAGCCCCACACACGCGTGCTTTGGACGCAAGATTACTTCAGGATTTTGTACATAAATTATATTTTATACCCTGTAATTCTTACTTCCACTTGACTAAAAAGTCGAGTCAATGCTTCTACTTTTATTTGACTATTTTTAAACAGAGGTATCTAAACTGTAGTAAGGAACGTGTGCACTTTTGACACCTTAGTTTAGCGTCAACACCGTACATTTCGTCACAAACAGATTTATATATTTATCAATACTTGTATTCGTTATTCTATTCTGTACAGCTTTTTTATTGCCCAGATTTTAGTTAGCCCCTGTTCAATTGACTGTTATATGTCAATAGAAAGATATCTCACAAATGAAAGTGTGTTGTAAAATGTTTGTTTTTTTCAAGAATTTTCCTCCCAAATCTATTACATGCTAACTGTAATGTGTTATTTCTGCTAAAACCTGAACTTAAATGTGTATATGGTGTTTATCTGTTTTTCTCTCTGTTTTAGATGCACATATCAATCTGGAATTCGGGGTTAAAGCCAGAATTGCAGGAATGCAACACGTGCTGCAGAGGACTCTTTCACTGCCCTCTGTGCCCCACTTCCAGCCCTACTGTCAGGGCAAAGATTGAGAAGCATCTAAGTGTGCATATGAAAAATCCTTTGCATTTCAACGGTATGTTTGTATTAAAAATACTTTATAGTTATAAATATGCACTTTTTAAGCACTTCTGCAGTATCTTTGTTGACTTAAAAGTTGCTGTTGACATTGTACAGTTCAGTGGTAGTTATGGACTTACACAGAAAAGGGGTGTTCAAGTTAGCAGGTAAGTTTAATGTACATTTGTGTTCATAGTTCATTGTGTACATTATGTGCATGTTCTTATGAGTAAATTTATTATAGTGAGTGACCTCAAAGCCCCGAAAGACTTCAATGGTGAACATGACATTGAAGGTTTTTGGAACTCTGTTCACCTGGAAATGATAAGCCGTGGGTTTTTTTTCCAAGTGAGTGATGGCAAAAACTTATTGAAAGTCATTCAGTGTTTTAAAGTAATTTAGATTGTAATTAAAAACATGCCATTTTCTGTAGGCGGCGTGAAGAATCTATTTTCAGTTCTACCAAGTTACACGTCCTGGGCACCATGGATCGGGAATGAAACTCGAACAAGTGACATTGTGCTTAACACAGAGTTTCAAAAAGTAGGAATAAGCTCTTCACATGAAGCAAAGCTTAGCGGTGTCACAGAAGACCGTCTGTTGGATGAACTCGCAAAACAAAAGGTAACATTGCTTTTATGTTTTCAGAAGATGTGACATAAAGTTCAGGGGTTGTTCCATTTACATTTTTCCCTAATTACTGTCAGGTTGGAGTGGTGAGAAAATTGTGTAAAGCATGCAACATCGACTCCAAAGGCTCCCGCTTTGATCTCATCACCAGACTGAGGGAGAAGATGAAGAGCAGGCAGACATATGATAAGGTGTTTCAAAGCATATGGGGTGCCTCTGGTAAGCTTCACTTAGCGATTATTAGAAGTAGCATTAAAATATGTAATTACATTCACAAACAACTTTTTAAATCTTTGCTTGCAGGAGGATGGTCTGTAATACTATGTCCACATGGCATTGTATACAGTGTTAAATTTAATCTTCGTGCTGAAAGTCCCCGGGATTTTGCTGACCTTCTCCTGTCCTGGAAGCACATGCCAAACGTCTGTGTTTACGATTTTGCGAGGGGTTTGGTGGCACACACCAATTTGCGGGTTCCTGATAAACTGCCATTTCATCCACATGAAGGTCGACTGGCTGAGCCCACTGAGGAAAATGTCAAGGCTGCACAGGATGGAAGCCTGAAAGTGAATCTTCCATGGCTACATGAAAGGATGGATAGTGTAAATGAAGATCCTCATCCTGTCACTGGATCATCTGACCATTATGTCCTGTATGACAGATTTCATGAGGGAAATACAAAAGATCCCAAGGACATATTACGCAGAATTCAACTTGTCCCAGAGCTGAAAGGCTGGCTGAACAGTCAAGTTGTTGAGCAGTTCTTTGCAAACATGAGGAAAAACAATTACTTTTTAAGTAACATGAGTCCATCCACACGTGTTTCTGATGAGAAATATGACTCATCATTATAACACTGTCACCAACAAGAAACTTCTGGAGAGGCAGCTAAGACATGGTCGACTTGGAAAGATCAATATCTCATTGTCGGCACTGGGTCAAGCTGTCGTAGGTAAGTACATGCATTGTCTCATGACCAGAACGCTACCATTGTTCACATGTTAGATTTGTTCCTATCTGTGTGTTTATATTGTTTTCTTTGTGTACCTAGCCCCACAGGTGTGCAGTAAACCCAGAGAAACCACAGAAACGGTGTTGAACCCAGCACCTTCAATGTCTGGTGACACTGGTAAAATTTCTTATTTTGAATAGTGATTGTCATATACAGGTGAAATAATAATCTTGCATTCATTATCTTGTTGTAGTTGCGGGCTCGTAAACGAACTTGTCTGCTGTTTCAAATGAATTTCCTTCTGTTATCAGTGCTTATTTTTCTTGCATTTGTATGCATTTAATATGCATTCTATGCAGTGTTTTGTCTGAAAACTGTTAAAGTCCCTACAGATCCTCAGGAAGGAGTTGACAACAAGAAAGCCAATAGAAGGTCAACAGATACAACGTTTCCTGACCTGTGTGGACCACCGTGCGAAGCTCTGACAAAGCCTGAGAACATTTTGGCCAGCCGTTCATCGTGGTGTTTCGTACCGCACCCTGGCCAACAACAGCTTGTATGTTAAAGTTTTCAGATGTCACAAAGTGCAACGTGCTTATCTGATTTTGTCATCCACAGTCTATGACCTCTCTGTTTTTTTAGCTCAACTATGTTCTGGACATCAGCAGACCCAAAGATGAGCTGATTGTTGAAACGTCTTCTGGATGCCTCACGCGGGCAGATTTTTGGACACTGGGTTTAAACAAAGAAATGGAATCGACTGTAAGTGTTTTGTTTCTATGAATATGAAATAATAAAGTGTACTTTAATTTTTTTTAATGATTTTTTCTGTTTCAGATTGCAAATGGGTGTTTTGAGCTTATCACTAAAATTGTTCAGTCAAAGGTACTGTATGTTGTATAGGATGATTGTCAAGCTTTAATTTAAAGAGTTGTTGTTTTAAATGTGCTGTTTTTACATTCTAGGGGATACGCATTTACATAGGAAATCTGTACGTCACCCGGACTTGGCTTGCACCCTATGGCTGTGATCCATTGCAGTCCTTTCCTGTAAGTGTACCGTCCTTTAAAGAAACAAGCAAGTAATCAAAAAGATAATTTTTTTATAACTTTGGTGAGAGTTCATATACAGAATAGTTCAAAATAAAATTCTGTTTCAGACTGATGCTCAGAGGATGGACATCATAGTTCTCCCTCTCTGGACACCTGCTCATTTCCAGTTGTGTGTAAGTCTTGTTTTTTGACACGTACAAACTGTTAGAATGTTGCTATGTGTCTGAGATGTATTCAAGCTTTTATGACGCAGTTTCAAACATCTTTGATTGTGATCGCTTGCAATGACATTGTTTTCAGGTTTGAAGTCATGGCTAACTGTCTTTTAGGTACTGAAGCCACTTAAAAGAGAAATCCTCTTTCTTGACCCGTTACACACAAAGGCAGGATTTGGTGGCCAACATTATGTTTCACTTTTGAGGTCACATTTTTATAAGCATTTTTGGTTTGTTCCAGAATTTTCGGGAACCTGTTCAGTGTTCCAGGTTAAGTGCATGATCATGTTCTGCTGATCTTGAGTACACTCACATGCTTTTTTTATAAACTATATCAGCACGATGCTTCAACATTTTATTCTATTTCTCATCTTCACATTCTGATCAAGTCAGTGATGCTGTCTTTAGATGAGTTTCAGACATAAATAGGGTCTTCAAATGTTTTAGTTTAACATAAAACACCATTAAATATTAGTTTATAAAATATGCCAACCTCAAATTAAAGCTGAAAATGCTTTATTTTGACCAACTGTGAGCATGCGACTGTACTTTTTCATTTTGTTATGCTGTTTTGTTGAGGTCATGTTCCTAAGGCCTATAGTTACAGTTGGTGCTATTAGCAATAAACATTTCACACCCATCATGATGATGTCTGTTAACTTGTGAATGTAACTGTCTTGAAAAAAAGGAATCTTGCAGTGAAGCTCATTCCCGGGCAGTGGTCAGAAAAAAACAGCTTTGACTTGAAGGAGGTATTTATATTTTGACTTCTGTTCTATGTTGTGTTAAAGTTTACACTCCTTAACAATATCAAAATTTTCTGTTAAGCTCTGGCAAGCTATTTGCACACTGGAGAGAGGAAGCCAAAGCTGTGCTTGAAGGACAACACGTGCCCATTTTCAGACTGAAAAAGTGCAAGTTCCAGGAAGTCAGTCAGGTCAGTATTCACTTTAAACAGTAGTGTAATTACATGGTAAGTGACATTTGAATAACTGTTAAAAAACTGTTCTGCAACAGAGAAATAGCTGTGTTTTTATCCCCATTTGCCTGACACAGGAGCCAGCAGTTGTTGAAGATCTGCGTCCTGCTGTGCAGTGGGTTGTCCAAAATAAGGCACTTTTCCGTGGACACGTAACAATGCCAAAATATCTGTCCTTAAATCAAGGGGACCAGCAGAGGGTCTTAAGAGACATGTCAGAGGAAGACGACACTGGAGCAAGGGACATGTTCCTCTTTGTTTTTCAGTTTGCAGAGGACATGGAGCTCTTTTTGAAAGCATGTGCTGATGAGCAGGGACTAAGGGTCAGTGCTATGTTTGACATGTAATGGACAAATGAAGGCACTGACTGTGTTTGTTTGTTTGTTTGTTTAATATGTTGTTGTTGTTTTTGTATAGTACAAAATTCCAATTAAACTTATTTCAAAATGTTGTTCACTTGATTCTGTGTCCATACTTATAAGAAAGGATTACAGTGTAACAGCATTAAATGTAAATGTAACAGCATTTTTTTATACTTGTAATTTCAAAATAAAAAGCTTATTGTTGATATTAACAGTAAAGAATTGTAATCAATAATAACTGTATACATTTTAAACATTAGCACTCTGGGCTCTATCCTGGCCATTTGTGGCCACTTCACTCAAGATTCACTTCTTCTTTTTTTTTTTTTTTTTTTTTTTTTGACTGCTGCACTGCAGTGGGCCAAAAGAATGACACGGGTTTGATTTTAAGGATCTAATAGTTGTGTGTGTTGTGCATGACATTGCCACACAAATATGTATTTGCAAGATCGAGTAGAATAAATTATGATGCATCAAATATTACATAGGCTGCAGTGAATTTCTGTTGATATAGACTATTGAGCTTTGAGTTTCCCAGTCAAACTTAGCTTTGAAGCACATGCTAAAAACACTTTTACTCTTGTACACTTCATAACAAGACAGCATAACCAAAATATTAACAAAATATATATTATTAAAAAATTCAAAGCTGCAGCACATACAGCAACAAACACTGTTAGTAAATGTGTCCTGGAGTTTATGCAGGTGCAGAAAGTGCTTTTGCTGTAAATAAGCCTAACAGCTTCCAGATCACTTATTTTTCTGGAAAGATGGTAGGAAGGACATCACTGCTCATTTCTACAGTCTCCCAGATCTTGGAATACAATGCCTTTGTACCATGGAACCACTTCACAGTACTAGGAGTCCATTAAAACCTATAAAGAGAGTGATCCTGGAAGAAATGGGGCACACACTAGTGACCTCAACAATTGCAAGACAGCCTTTTCCCCGATGCTCAGATGAGGAAAAAAAGGAACTATCATGAAGACATTAGGACTTTATCACCGTTGAACAAAAATAATAGTGCATAATAATCTATGTTGATGTTAATCAATTAGATGTCCCAGACTCTACTATTAATAATACAGCAGTCCCTCGTTTATTGCAGGAAATACGTTCTAAAAATAACCCGCGGTAGGTGAAATCCATGAAGTAGCCAACTTTATTTTTTACAATTATTATAGATGTTAAGACTGTAAAAAAAAAACCACTACATGCTTTATACACTTTTCTGAGACGGGCACGCTTCTCTGATCGCTATGGTAACGTGTAAATAGTTCTTTCGTGCTTCCGGCTACTGTGGAGGTCACGTGTTTCCGGTTACTGTGGAGCTCCACAGCTAAGACACACTACTACAACCATACATTTCACACAGGGGCTTTTTATTTCTCAGCAGCATCAATAGTAACAAAATCGCAATTTGGTCAAAGTCAATTTAAGTAAAGTTACGTGTTTTTCTGGTTACCGTGGTGGTGACGTGCTTCCGGCTACTGTGTAGGTCACGTGTTTCCGGTTGCTGTGGAGCTCCACAGCGGCCGCAGCCAGCTCCTTTTGGAAAATCGACGAGCGAAAGACCTCGGCAGGAAGTTGGTCCTTTTTTGGCGGCCGCTACGTTGTTTTTGTTTCAACCATACTCGGCGGGTTTCAGTTGAGGAAAGGTTAGGATAAGGATGATAGATAAAGAAAGAAAGGTAAGGATGAAATTAACTAATTGTTGCAACCGTTCTTAGTTCTTAAATGTAGGCACTATAGCGTTTAAAGCGTTACCAGAGAATTACTGCAAAGGCACCGTGTTTCATAGCTAATTGTATCAATATTAACACGCAGTCTTAAAACGAATGCAGGGAGTTCACAAGCTAGCTAACACAAAAGCTACATAAATAAAGCTATCAGCAATTGTAGCTTAGCTTTAACTTAGCTATTTGATTTTTCTGGTCTCCCTGTTTGTTAAAACAGTTAAAGTAATAATATTAACTTTATATATAACTTAGATATGATATAAAGACCACGATTTCTAATACTGACTTGACTGAAACGTTATTAATACCCTTTTTTAATTAAAAAGCGTAGATTTTCAGAGATTTGTAAGTGGTTTCAATCACTAGTTTTCATACGAGGCTAAAGTTAGCTTCCGATTCGGGAAATGGCTAAAGGGCTAATACACCCAATTTTTCTCTACTCTGACCATTTTTATTCTGCTCTAGCTCAAAACCTACAACACATACACTCTTCAAACCTGTTTTAGATTATTCTGGGCTCGTAGGAATGCATAAAACATAGTTTGTGATTTGTGAAACCTTCCTCTGATTTGTGAAACTTCAAAAAAGACAGATTTATGAATTTATTTTTCAGCATCTGGCCCACACTGGAACTGGTCCTGTGCACCCAGAAATAAAATGTATTTTCTGGACAAGCTTAGCTTTCAATATCTCTAAATATTTTTCTGTTATTGTGTGTGGTGTGCTGGATCATTCTACTGTGGTTGCACAAATCAGGTGTCCTGCACCAGGTACAATAACTTTGAAATAGTAGCCGCTTCTCTAATTAATGCCGCCCTCCTTCTGATTCTGTTTCAGAATAATCCTAACCTTATAAAAAATAGATATTTTTGTCGACTGACTGCTTTGATCGGGTTTGGTTTATATTAATATTACCGGATTTAAGCACATGTAGCTGCAAATCATTCAGGAGTTACAGGCCTTAAATATAGATCTAAAATGAATTGTCGGACTTCTTCAAGTGACACTGACAAAACTCCTTACATGTGCTTGTATTCTTCATTTGCTAATAAGATGTATTTTTATCTAAATTACAGGACAATCGAGGCTTTGAAAAATGGAACCCAGGCAGTGATTTCAGATGGTGAAATCAAGGTAATGTTTAATTATAATAAATTAAGACTCTAAAATTGGACATAGGATAATGCAATCCCTTGTTTTCTGTGGTAATGTTGCTTATTTTTAACTCTTGTCTCTACTCAGACTGTCTGCAGCGGTGGAGTGAAGTCTGGCCTCATGTATCTGTGGCACAATCCAGGTGTCTCGCTTAAATTAAAGCAAAGACTAAAGCCACCGATGTTCCACTTTGCTGATGCACAGGTAAATGTATACTGACTTACAATAAGCTGCATCACATTTATTTATGTGGATGCGTGGTCAGTGGGCCACCTGGGTCCGTTGTCTAATGCTGAGAGGAATGTTTTGTTCATTTTTATGTTAACGTGTTTTATAGGTTGACGAGCTGGCAGAGCGGATTGGTTCATGCTCAGGAATAGATAAACTAATAAAGAAGAGAGAGTTCCAGTTTCTGGACTTGGTGTTTGATGTCCTTGTTCCAGAGGTACAACGCAGTCTTCAGCAGTGATTGGTATAAAAGTTACTTTTCGAAAACATTTGACAGTGTATGAAGTAATCCTTAACAGAGTTTGGTGGCAGGAGAATCTCGTCTCTGCTTTTTGTGGATGATGTGGTCCTCCTAGCTTCACCCAGCTCTGACCTTCAGCTCTTGCTGGGTAGGTTCGCGGCCGAGTGTGAAGCGGCTGGGATGAGGATCAGCACCTCCAAATCCATGGTTCTCGACCGGAAAAGGGTGGCTTGCCAACTCCGGGTCGGGGGAGAGGTCCTACCTCAAGTGGAGGAGTTTAAGTATCTCAGGGTCTTGTTCACGAGAGAGGGTAGGAGGGATCGGGAGATCGACAGGTGGATGGGTTCGGCATCTGCAGTGATGCGGACGCTGAGCCGATCTGTCGTGGTGAAGAGGGAGCTGATCCAGAAAGCCAGGCTCTCGATTTACCGGTCGATCTACGTCCCAATCCTCACCTATGGTCATGAGCTTTGGGTAATGACTGAAAGAACGAGATCGCAGATACAAGCGGCCGAAATGAGTTTCCTCTGTAGGGTGGCCGGGCTCAGCCTTAGAGATAGGGTGAGGAGCTCGGACATCCGGGAGGGACTCGGAGTAGAACCGCTGCTCCTCTGGATCGAAAGGAGCTAGTTGAGGTGGTTTGGGCATCTGGTCAGAATGCCTCCTGGACGCCTCCCCGGGGAGGTGTTTCGGGCAGGTCCTGGCGGCAGGAGGCCCCCGGGTTGACCCAGGACACGTTGGAGAGGTTACATCTCCAATCTGGTCCGGGAACGCCTTGGGGTCCTGCCGGAGGAGCTGGTGGAGGTGGTCGGGGAGAGGACGGTCTGGAGCTCCCTAGTTGGGATGCTGCCCCCGCGACCCGGACCCGGATAAGCGGAGGAAGACGACGATGAAGTATCCTGCATGTTTTTCAGGTAACAATAAAAGTGTTGGAAAAATGGGAGGGGATGAATCGATATGCAGCTGAGAAAGCCATGCTTCAGCAAATTCATTTGTACCCAAAATAAAATGGTTGTGAAATTAAGTGTTTCTTTGGTTTTATTGTCTTTCACTCAAAATAAATACCAACTAGCTAAATAGTTATCAGCTGTAGTAGTTAATTTCTGTTGCAATGAGCTGCTGTGATACACAATAGGACAGTGTTATGGATATTTAATAACTAATTTTTGTTGCTGGTGAGAGAGGAGTGTTGCTCAAATGTTTTTCACTGCTTCTGGGGGTCCTGTACTTTAGCAATTGGTGTAGGTCAAAAGTTCATCTTGGGCTTAACAATAAAACTGAATATTTAGCAAGTACTATTTTGTTTGCACATTTTGAAAAGTGTTAGTTTAATGTGTTCTCATTTTTCCATATGTTTTTTTTAATTCACTTTACAGCCTTTTATTGTGTGTGTGTATATATATACATATATGTGTGTGTGTATATGTATGTGTATATATATATATATATATATATATATATGTATACATATATATATATATATATATATATATATGCATGTGCTACTGTCATAAAAATTCCCTGTCTGAAGGACAAAGGGATTTAATATTCAATTTTCATGCAATGCAGGTAACAACATTACTTAAGTTTGCCAGTCCAGATCTGAAGAGAAAAAAAAAATCCGAAATAAAAAGCTTTTTCCGGTAAGTTTTGTTTTTTAAAAAACTACTTCCAGTGAAAGTAATGACTTCTGGTTAAAGAGCGGGTCAATTGAGCCTCGGAGTCCTTCTCCACCCACGTATCAATTTTAAAAAATGCAACATTAGTAGGCGTTGCCTGGAGGACCGAGAGGGCGGAGCCGCGGCAGTGACGAAGACGATGGCTAACTAGACGAAGCTAGCTCCCTTCACTCTGAGCAGTGAAAAAATGCTAAAATAAAGAATGCACACATTTAAAACACTATAGACACTCATTTATACAGTTCATCAGCAAAAAAAAGTTAATTTAGACGTTACTTGCTCTTTAAGGTAATGACCCACCGTGTTATTTTTCTCTTAAATATGTACAAATCGAAGAGAAAAACGACACGGTATGGTTTTGACAAATTCAAACTACTTTTGTGCTTTGTCAATAAAGCGTATTCAAGGAAAAAAAACTTCCGGCAAAGGTAATGACTTCCGAAAAAAAAACCTACTTCCGGCAAAGGTAATGACTTCCGGCGAAGGTAATGACACTTATTTTTCCGGATACGTCATTTCCTGGCACGGCAAAGACGCCAGCTGATGTCTGCAGCCAGATGCTCTTGGAAATTTAACGTACGATCACGTGACTGTCGGAGAAACCCGAAGCAGCGCGAGAAGAGTCGACTTTGATGATGGGTTCGCTCGTTTTTCTCACCGGTACAAGATCTGGCCAGAAGAGGTGACAACATGCAAACCAATGAATAAACAAACAAACAAATAAATATATATTATATAGAAAAATAATAAAGAAAAAGGAATTCTGTGTGAATGTGTTTCACATTGTTTCACATGTTAGATTGTGAAGGTTTTATTGTAGTTTTATTTATTTTATTTGAGCCATGGTTTAGCTAATCTTTTGCACTTTTAACAGTGATTATTAATCTCTGCAGCCGTTTCCACAATCTGTGGCTGCCTTGTGGTCTACTTGCTTTTAGATAAAACGGAAACGAAGTTAAAGCCACTAATTTAGTTTATCATTCACTTTGTATTTTTGATGATAAAAAAGCCACCATACTTAGGAAATGTCTCATGAACGTATGTAATATAAAATGAGACATGTAAAAATTAAGCAACTTTCTAAATAAATAAATAAAAGTAAAAAATCAACAGATTTGTTAGTTTATTACGTGCAGTTGCATGTACAATGTCCCCAAATCCCTTTCAAAATTAAACATCAGCGTTTTATTCTCCTTAGTGACTTATTAAACTATATTAAACTGACCTGAATTATTACTAAGTTCCTGTTTATTGTGCTGAGAAACGAACACAAATATTTTCTGGAAAGTGCGACAGGCCCAAACGTTTCATGGGGCAGGGCGAGTAAATGCAATCAGCAGTTTGATCTGGTTTTGGTAAAACAAGGTCAGACAGGGAAATAAACACAAAAAATAAAACAACGTTTTGTCCACAGGGTGGCAGAAGAGACTGTTCAGAGCACTAGACTCCATAGTTTAAACCACAACTCCTTAATGGATCATAAAAGATGAAAGAATAGTTGATCAAACTCTTAATTTTAAAACCTGCTCAGGAAATTTTCTGATTGTAGGAAAAACAAAGTTGTGCCAGAAACTTTAATCACCCAACATTGTTTTAAATTGAAATTTAATTTCATTACAAAATCCTTCATCTTACATTTTAATTGCATGTGACTTTGACTTTCTAATGCCCACTGCAGCATGTTTCTACTCCACAATAATTTCCTGTTTTGCAGCCATTCAATGCCATCTAACAATGACGGGAAGGATCTCGGCTGCAGTCTAGACAAACGTCTAACACATTCCCAGTCCTGCTTCGTCTCTGTCTGCTTTTGTTTGCACAGTTCATCAACACTAGTATGCAAATCGCTGAGGAACATTGTTCTCACAAGACTTTTAGGATGAAACAAAACCCTTTAAGGAGTTAAATTTGAGTTAGCATTGGTCTTAATTACAGCTATTATTTTCATTGTTGTGATATTTTTCCACTAGAATTGTACGCATGACCCCTCACACACAACATCACTCCTTGTTCTTTTCTGTAGCCCCACCACAACTTTACTGCAGTTTTTATTCATCCTACTATTTTAATTAGATCACAGGGATGTCTGGACCTCTTCAGCTTTGTACAAAGATCCATCAGCAGGGTTGAAACATCCTCTGCAAGTCGTCACATGCTTTAATCTGCATCAATGCAATACTGTTTTTTAATAAATATTAAAAGAAAAAACAAAGAAACTTTCATAGCGGGTGTGTTTTGAGGTAGACATCGCCCTTCTGAGCTACACAGGAGGCAGAGCAGGTTGTACAGTAATGGGAAGGTTGTCGGTCTGATCCCAGCTCCCGCCAGAAAATGTTGCTGTTGTGAACTTGGGCAAGACACTGAACCCACCTTGCCTGCTGGTGCTGGTCGGAGGGACCGGTTGCACCAGTGTTCGGCAGTCCTGCTTCTGTCAGTGTGCCCCAGGGCAGCTGTGGCTACGTTGTAGCTCATCACTATCAGCGTGTGAATATGTGGATGACAAAGTGCCTTGGGGGTTGCAGAACCCTAACAAGGAACTATAAACACAGGTCATTTTGTTGGTGAGACACATTTTAGAAGAAGAAAGCTTTACCTGACCAAATGCAGATTGAAAGGAGACAGCTTGAGTCCTAGCCAATCAGATTGCTCAATTTTCCCACCTATTGCACAGAACAGAAAGAAGATAAGCTGTACACAGCTGCTCTTATTGGGAAAAGGAGACAGTAAACTCTAAAACAGATTAGTCTTCATTAAAGAAAATTAATGTATGGTTTGTATGAACATGACTAAGATTTATCAAAGTGGGGGCACCAATGGGGTGGCCAGTAATTTTCCAGGAGGGACCTGGCCACCCCTGACCACCCCTCGGTGGGCACCTTTGGTCTCTGACGGTTTGAAATTATCAAACAATTTACAAATCCTGTTGTAAGATTTTGTAAATATGTTTCCCAGTCTAAGTCGTGACCTCGTGACCTTTCGCAGCTGAACATTATGTCTTCTTATGAACTCAAAAATGGTCTCAAAATGGTAAAACTTTGATTTTATAAATAGATCATTTTGGTGTATAGTTTTGGTCAAAAGTAATTTCCTCACATGTTCAAGTGTTTTCATGCATTTTTGCTAATTGCATACATGTTGATTGTTTCCTGCACTACCACCTAAACTATATTAACATATGTAATGGCAATAATATAGCTTGGTAGATGTGTGTACATATCTGTTAAACGATCAATAATATGTGATATTCCATATAAATATGATCTATAAATCTGATTGGTCTTTGAATATTTGATTTAATATTACTTTAGGTTCTTTGGACTATTCAGGGAACACACACTTCATATTAATTCAGACAGCATCAAGGATACAGTTAATAAAAATGAATTTCATTCTATCTTTCTAAACTAATGATTATACAAGACAAAGTATGAGTGAAATGATGGTTGTACAAGATGACGGACAAGGAAGCTAGATGTTTATGTAGCAAAACCATATTAAGTATCAGAGAGATCTTGTTATGTCTGGGTTGTAAAATCAGTCTGACTGTATGGTTTAACAAGCTAGCAAGTATTCATGAAACCATCCTACATCATCGTGAAAATCTACAAACCCTTTGTGTTTAAGGCCCTCCTGTGATCCAGGGGGTCAAGAGGTCGCTATGGACAAATCGCCAGTGGCATGAATCTCTGGGTATCGTAACCCGTAGTTCAGCTCCGAGTACGGCCCGTCTGCTCTGAGATACCTTCCAGGTGACAGCAGGAAGCTGGCGTGTCTGTTTTGCATCTGATACCACTTGCAAGCGTTGCAGGGAGGCTTTGACCTTCAGGTCAAAAGAGACGACGGTCCCAAGTCCTTGCGGAGAACTGGCTAGATCAGGAAATGACCTAGCCGTTATTAACTACTGTAAACAAATTTAGACGAATCAGAATTTGACAAGTTTAAAAGGCGTTACCAAAATACCTCAGGAAATCACTCTTTCACTCGGATACTTAGAGAGGTTATTTCTTGGTGTGAAGTAAAAATGTTAAACATTAATAATAATATTGTGAGGTGTGAATATATTGATCCTTAAAATCAACAAATACTAATCGAGTGTAATATTAATTTTAGCCCATAATTCATTAATGTAAAGCATAGGACACATGCTTTACACTTTGGGTTTAAAACTAATTGTTCATTCAACAAAGTATGATTATATAACACTCATAAAATTATAAAGTCATTTATGCCAGGGAATATAGACTTTATTCAAAGAGGATTGATAAGAAGTCCTGCGTCTCTTGCAGCCTTGAGGACTCATGACATGCGCAGGATTAGTTAAGAATATTGTCTGAAGTTCATAGATGTCATATCAGCACCACGGAGTCAGGTTGACCTCCATAAAGAAGCTTGACCTGTAAGTCAAAAGTTAACTTCTGGTCATTTTTATGGAAAAGTTGGCCGTTTGGTATGCTACAATAAGAAAGTGTCATGGTCTGCGTCTCCCTCATGTGTCTCCTTGTGTGCTCCATCCCCCTCTAAGGATCCCCTCATGTGTCCCCTGGTCTTCAGCCTTCCAGATTATCCCTCCTAGGTCCTGTGTTCCTTCGCCCCCCCCCCCCCCCCCAGTCACCCCTCCGCAGTTTTTATAGGTTTAGCTTTTCATTTTATTAGTCTCTTTAGTGTGTTTTTCCACCAGTGTTTGTAGTTTTCCTTCCCCTTAGAATATTAGTTATTCTAATATTCTAATCTGCTCTTCTTGTCTTTAGGTTTTTACTCTTAGGTCATGTTAGTTTCCTCCCTGATTGGTTAATTGCTTTCACTTGGTTTCTCTCCCCACACACCTGCAGCCTATCTGCCTCCCATCATGCCCCAGTGTATATAACCCTGTCTGCATCTCTGTCTGTTGTCGGGTCATTGTCTTATGTCAGCGTTGGTTTGTCCCTCCCTACTAGTCTCTAGGTCTCCGCTCAGTATGTGAGCTTTGGTTTTGTCTGAGTTTAGTTATTAGGTTTTGGCCTCCTTCCCCTTGGAGTTTTTCCCTAAATAAAGGATTTTACTTTTTCAACCGCTCCTGCCTGAGCAGCCTGGATTTTCTGCATTTTGGGTCCAAACCTGCTCTCAACATGACAGAATGCTGCTGCTGCTGCTGCTGCTGCTGCTGCTAGAACCTTAACCCTCCCACTGTCCTCATGGGTGTGACCCAGCGAGGAAAGTTGACCACTGAGCAGGGTTGATGGTTTTATCCCTTGAGGTCCATGTAGCAGGGGTGAGATAGAGCTCCTCACCCCTGTAACATGGACCCAAGGGATAAACAATCAAACCTGCTCAATGGTCAACTTTCCCCGCTGGGTCACACCGATGAGGACAGTGGGAGGGTTAATTAAGAACCAAGAGATCCAAACACATCACTCCTGTTCTTAAATCTCTACACTGGTTACCACCAAGCTACAGAATCGATTTCAAAGCGCTACTATTATACATCTCTCAATAGAATACATGTCCGGCAGGGCTCTGAGATCCTTCGGAAACAGTCAGCTGGTAGAACCCGGGTCAGAACCAAAACAGGGTGAAGCTGCTTTTAGCTACTATGCTGCTTACAGATGGAATCAGCTTCCTTATGACCTCAAATGCACCCCAACTCTTGTGACATTTAAATCAAAATTAAAAACCTTCATGTTTTCATCAGCTGTCGACTGACTGTTGTTAAACTGCACCTTCTGCACTGTAACTGCCCACCCTTTAACTCTGTCTTTTAAAATTTTAAATCTAAATTGAATTTATGTGTATTTTAATTGTGCTGTCACATTGATTTTAATGTTCTTGCAATTCTTTCCAATGGAAAGCACATTGAATTACCTCTGTGTATGAAATGTGCTTTATAAATAAAGCTGCTGTGCCTTGCCAACAAACCTAATTCTGATTTCTTTTTATTGGTGAGCTGCGTGTTAACTCAAAATGTATCAAAGGATGTGCCTTCAATGCATTAGAAAAGCATCAGCTCTACATTTACAGAGTATTGACAACAAGACAGGGACCAGATGATGGTGGGACGATAGTTGCAGCAAATCTGCAAATCTGGAACCACTTGTTTGCATTGTCTGTTGAAGTCCATTCAAAGAACCGAACACGTGTTTGCTTCAGTGAAATGTTTGTGTTTCAATTAGCCCATATAAAGTTCCAGGTGACAAGATGTTATTTGCTTGGAAACTTTGCAAACCGACCACTTGAACATCACGCTATAAGCGCCGCGACGTGAAAAACACTTCCGAGAACATCTCTATTAATTCCAACTGAGTCCTTATCAGTACTGTAAGCTCGTCACCACAACACAACCATCCTGCGGTTGGTGTCGGTCTTCCTCCCTTGCACACACACACACACACACACACACACACACACACACACACACACACACACACACACACACACACACACACACACACACACACACACACACGCGCACGCACGCTTGCACACACACACGCACACACACACACGCACGCACGCACACACACACACACACGCACGCACACGCACACACACACACACACACACACACACACACACACACACACACACACACACACACAAATGTTCTGGGGTAGTTAGACTTCCTTTTCTTTTGAATTGTCACAATCTAGGAGAGGTTGAGTTGTGAATCAACTTCTGCAAAATGTCTGAACCGCATGAGCGGCGATGACGATAGTCCTGACACCAAAAGCCTCTTCCTGTACCCGAGATGCAGAAGGGCTCTAATCTACTTCTGAAACCCAGACCGAGTGCTCCTCAGAGCTAGAGTTAGAGTTAACATCTTGCCTCGAGACGGGAGAGGAGAAGAAAAACCAAATAAAAGGAACAAAAGTTGGGATGAATTTTGTGTTTTAGGTTGATAATTCACCACATCTGCTTTGAGAAGTTCTAGAAACTTCAGACGTTCTTTCCTGAACCAGAGGACACATGCACAATTGAAGCTGCATCTAAAAACCAGCCACACATGTGAGGTTGTTGTCGTGCATGCATAAATAGCTGCTCCTGTTTTTGTGCACAAACTGCAAAGGTTTCATTTAAGAAAAAAAAACTAGATGTATTTTTTTTTAGTTAAAAGTCAAGCGATGGAAAACAAAATCTGACACGGATCCAGTTTTGATCCACAAAATCTAGAGTGGCAACATTTTTACTTAAAAACGTGAACGTGATACTTCGCAACTTTTTCACATTTTTAAATAGTTTTCTTGAGCCAGGATGTGCTAAAGCGACCCTTCACTTGGGGTAAATGAAAGGCCACCCAGCCCCTATCGCCCCTTTGACCAGAATGTTCCACTTGCCACTTCAGACTGGCGGGTCGCTCTGTTTTCCTGCATGTTTTAGATCAGGAACACAGCTTATTTGTGACATTTAGTGATGAATCACTCCTGTAGACACTAAAGAAGGCTGGGAGACATTTCAGCTGTTGGATTAAGGTGTTAAAAAGACGAACACACAGCGAGGAGATAGGTTTTGTTTTCGGTTCAGCAAACGAACACTAGGGGATGCTAAAAGCGAGCCAAAACTGTCTAGTTCCCCCTTTAATATTTACATCTGTGTGATAACCGACCTGCTGGAGGATTCGCTCAGGAACTAATCCCGATGATGAGTCAGTTGCTGGAAACATTTTGAAATTTGCCCTCTTGTGTTGTGTGGGAGTGTGGGTCAGGGTAGGATTTTGCACCTTCCCACATTTTGGAGAAAAATTCAACCTAAAAAGTGGATTTAATAACATTTTTGAAAGTCTGCTTTATAATTTCAGAGTTGCATCTTGAAAATGCATCCATCCATTTTCTCCTGAACTGGCCCTCTTAAGCAGCATTATTGTTTTAAAGGACTGGATGTTTTCTCTCTGTCAGTATCCACTTTCTTTTTTCTCTCACACACCAGTCGCCCACACGGACTGGCCGGGTTTTGTTGGCTCTTTTTCACATGGTCTTGTTTAAAACACTCTTTTCTGGTGGCATCCATTTTAAAAGGAAAAGGGATTTTCTGGATTAATTTGAGAGCAGAAATCAAAAACCAAACTATTCACGAGTGTTTTCTTCAGAACAGGGGTTGACGGGTTGATAAAAAGGTAGAAAAGAGAAAACCCGTCTGCCCTGCGGCGTCCAGCATGATGAGAACTGATACTTTTCTCTTCTTCGTCAGGATGAAGCTACAGCAAGCAGAAAAAAAAACATTATGTGACATCTCATCTGTTTTTAATCTGGAAATTCTTGATTTTATTGTGTAAAATGATTTCAAGATGTGTCTCAGTCATAAAACCTGGGAAGGTGCAGCCGATGCATGTTAGTGAGGTGGAGGAAAGGGCCTGGTGAGTTAATTCAATCAGGACTAAAAGAGAATAGATAAATAGGATCATACAAACTGTCAAGAGTTGTTTTCAAGTTAGTGACGCTCAAGCAGGGATCTGGAGGTTAATGTCTCATAAATCCACATGAAAAAAAAATGCTGAATTAAAGGAAAAGTTGGTGTCATGTTATCAGAAAACTGTTCTACACACGTTTCACCCAAAATAGGAGACAAGAGGAAAGTTTGAGATCTTCATTGTTTCAGAAGCAAACAGCCTTGAACCTCAAATTCTATAATATACTGTATGCTTACACACGCACACACACACACACACACACACACACACACACACACACACACACACACACACACACACACACACACACACACACACACACACACGTGCACGCACACGCACATCCCTCCTTGGGGGTAGGGAGGAGGGGTATTCATAGACAGTTTCAGCTCGTTAAGCGTGATTGACAAACATCCTCAGATGAGAAGCAAAACGTGAAACCGAAGAAGTCCAGTTGCCTTCATTTGACCCCTTTGGACTCACAATATGTGACTGATTATGTATGATGAAACTTTTTAAAATGCACAGTGGATGGATGGATGGATGGAAGGATGGATGTGTTTTTTAACATTTTAGTTGGGTCTCTGTGTGAAAAGTATAAGTAAATAATATCTGACCTTTTAGGTAGCTTCTTGAATGACCTTTTACAACTTTCATTACACGACTCAAACATCCTACAATGCCCATAAAAATCATTTTGAGAGAAAATCTGTTGTGACTTTTGGCCTTTCTTTTCATCTAAGCAGCAATTAGAAGAGATTTAGGATGCGTTAGATGGATCTGAGCTGCTCTGGAATGCTACAGATGTTGGAATCTGGGCAAACAATAAGTCGCTTTAGATTTTATGGTTTTACCCTCCAGGTCTGAACTGTGATCTCTAGCTGCCAAACTCACCTATCAGCAGCCTCATTAACCCTGCTCCACCCTAGACCTTCTCCCACCAGGATCTGCTGAAAACAAGAAAAAGCTTTTCAAATGTGTTGCTTGTGTGTGTGTGTGTGTGTGTGCGTGTGTGTGTGTGTGTTGGGGGGGGGGGGGGGGGGGGTTAAGAGAAAACCTTTGTGTTTTGATTTTTAACTAACCGGAGTGTAATTATGTAGTCGGGTGGTTGTTTAAAGAGAAAATGTAACTTTTATGCGTGGAAAAGGAAAATTAAACGCGAGTTCCTGGTCTGTCCACCTTTCATCATTTTCGTTGCCCTTGCAAACCTAAAAGCCTGTAGGGATAATCATGGATCCAGTCAGCTGTGGCCTTCGGTTTCCGGCTTAATTGCTGCTATGAGAGTTTTCACTGCTGCGTGAACAAAGCTGTCTGACAGGAGCAGAGAGGTTCACACTGAAGAGGCTTAGCAAGAAAATATGAATTTTAATAATACAAAACAGGACTTAATGATAAAAAGACAAAAATACCCGCTTTAACTCAGAATTCAGTTGTTCTGTCAGTTAATTTTCAAGCTGATTTCATGTAAGCTTGCTTTCAATGTGTTTAACACTCAATAATTAGACATAACTATGTTTTAAAGGGAGACCAGCCAGTTTCCCTTTCTTTTAGCACACCCTAGTGTCCGTTTGAAGAACTGAAAGCAAAACTTATCACATTGCTGTGTGTTCGTCTTTTTAACATCTTAATCCAACAGCTGAAATGTCTCCTAGCCTTCATTTGTATCTACAGGAGTGATTCATCACTAAATTAAACAAATCAACTGTTCATGATCTAAAGTCCCTACAGTCTGAAGTTGCAAGTGGAGCATTCTGGCCATAGGTGGCAATAGGGGCTGGGTGTCCTTTCATTAGCGCTGTAAAGGGTCATTTTAGCACATCCTGGCTCAAGAAAGTGATTTAAACATATGAAAAAGTTGCAAAGTATCTCTTTAAATAATCATTTTGATGATTTGTTTCAGTAATTAATGCAGCATAGGTTACTTGCATCATCCCTTGAGGGTTGGGTTATGGTTAGTGAAGCTGGGAAGTTAAAAGAAAATTTTAATGATAAAAATAAATTTAAACGTGTCAAAGATGCTAAATGTTTTTCTTGTTGCAAGACAACTGTTGTTCAGATTGTTTAGATAAAGCCTGGCTCTGTTTACATCACCTTAAGGACAAAAAAGGACACTTTCTTTACTAAAGTGTATTTAAAATTTGCACCAGTACGGCTGATGTTGAGACTCTAACAGCAGCATTTACAGGGATGTTCCACCCCCAAGTGAAACGTTGTCTATTTCCGTATTCCCCAGAGTAAGATAAGAAAGAAGAAAGCATTGTGTAAGCAGCGCCGTAATTCTCCATCTGGCAGCAGTCTGTGTGCATTAGCTTAGCATAAACAATGGAAGTGAAACTAGCATTTTGTGTGCAAAATGATTAAAAGTACTGAATTATAATACCAACTATCCGTGGTGTGCTCAATAATCATTTCAACTGCACATGAAAAGTACGCGGTAACACGAAGACGGTTTAAACATGGGACTGCATTACAACAAAGCCCCCGTTGCACGGCGCATGGATACAACACTGCTTCTAAAGACACTTCTGCATTTATAAAATACATAAAAATGCAATTTTCATACATTTATTAGCTTTTTGCATCAATTGTTTCTTTTGGAAATGTCTTCATTTAATTGAAAAACATAAACATGTGAGTTTGTTATGAAGCTAAAGGTCAGAGTGAGAACACTTCAGGCTCTTTGGGGAATATCAGAGTCTGCTAATTACAGAACACACACTCTGCAGCTTTATGAAACAAGTTTGTAGTCTTGAAAAGTGTCTGGAGATAGTTTTTTTGCCTGGTAACACACAGTTGGACTGAACACCAAAACATATGTTCTTATTTTGTGTTTGTTTTCTTGGATGACCTATTTGAGCTTCCATCTTTGTAGAAGCAACAGTTATCCTTCCTGTCGTGTGTTTGAACCCAAACGTCATTCATACATGCACGGTTGGACACAACCCTGTGAAAACAGGGTGCTCTCTGACCTTTCTTCTCTATACTCATCACAAACACACGAGGTCTGCATCCACGCTGCAGACAGCAGTGAGCCAGGAATCATAGGAAGCCATCACCTCAATCTGGACCCAGTCTGGGAACAACAGAGGCAGCGAGCTCATTGTGTGTCTCCTTTCCTCAGAGGAAACGACTGTCAGTGGCTTTTCACTGTATTTTACCCTCATCCATCGACACCGAGCCCGCAGGTACTAATAAACGAGGTGGATAACAATGGCACCAAAAGCAGATTCGCCTGTGCAGCGCTTCCTACTTGAACTTGAGTTTAAAGACAAGACGGATGACTTATTGAAATGCCGTCAACACCTGCTGTGACCCCGAAGACCCATCTGATGCATCATCACAATGAGTTATAGGCCACTGGAAGGACAGCATTCATGATTGTGTTTTATGAAGTTACCATGAAGACATTATCTTCTTTTTCTAAAATCGGGACGAGGTCCTTTTTCTTGTCTCCAACTCGAACCCGTTTCCAGTGCTTACTGGACTCCACTGGAGCAACATCTTATCCTCATTTTAGACAAGATCTCAGTGCTGAGGGCTGGAAAAGGTCCAGTTTGGTCATCCTCAGGATTCCAACCCTGCATTTTGGAGATGTTGTGGTTCTGCTTGCATGTGAAGTAATTAAAACTATGTAGAATGGAGGAGAAATGGATTTTTCCTCCTACTTGTGGTTCAGTTTTGTGCATAAATAATGCAAAATTCACCTTTTGCATCCCTTTGTGCTGCCATGTGGGTCTCTACTGCTTCTATAAACACCCCAAACACGGAACAGAAACATCCTTCCATGTCAGCGTTTGGTTTCAAGAATTATGTGCCTAAAGCAAGGTGTTTCAAAAAGTCCCCAGTAGTGATGTCACAAACAGAAACTTTCGCACAGAGGCCTCAACTCACTTGCCAAATTTGAGCATCAGCAGCTCTGCACCAATCTCCTCCTGGATTTAAACACCTTGCACATGACATCATGCTACTCATGCTATTCAGACCCCCATCCATTTTTCTCTCTTTTTAGTGGCATCATTGTAGACGTTTGCTAAAATCAATTGAATTCATTTTTTTCCTCATTAATGTACACACAGCACCCCGTATCCATCCATCCATTCATGTTCTTCCGCTTATCCGGAGTCGGGTCGCAGGGGCAGCAGCCTAAGTGGCCCAGACTTCCCTCTCCCCAGCCACTTAGGCCAGCTCCTCCGGGGGAATCCCAAGGTGTTCCCTGGCCAGGTGAGAGACATAGTCCCTCCACCGTGTTCTGGGTCTACCTCTGAGCACTCCAGCCTTCCTATTTTTATTCTCAGCATCCATCAGCTGTGCAGCACCTTTTGTGAGTGGATGATGTGCAACGGGCTCCGTTCTCTATGACTATTATTGTTTTGTGTTGCTGTGTTTGCTGGTAATTAGCTTTTTGGGTCTAAAATGAATCTTAATCTAATTGGGACTTCCTTAAAAATAAAAATTATTTACACCAAAATAATAAATAAGATGTAGAATCTAGCTTCTTACACAAATACACTTTTCTTTCCTTCAACATGATTAAATCTATTAAACACTTAGTGACAAAATATAAGATTTAAGTAAAACTTGAATCAAAACACAGTTTCCTTTTTCACAACCACAAAGTGCATCACACAAGTGGAAACATCAGCCTGGAGCTCTGGGAGTAAATCCAAGCTGACAGGACTGCTGAGATGGCTTTGCGTCCACGGCAACGCTCAGATAGCTGCCTGCCTCCACGTCCACACGGCAACACAGCTTACACAGCGGGCCTCGACCAATCAGGATGCTCCAAAGGTGACAGGCCCAGGCCAGATCTTCTTTTGCTCTCTGTCTCTATGGCTGCTGTGGCTTTTTTTTCCCCGACTAGAAACGTTCAGAGAAAATGCCGTTGGAGAGATTCCTCTTATTTCAGAGAAATGCAGCAAGTCTTACATAAGTATTCAACTTGAAACAGTCTTATGTTAGAAACTGTGATCGCTTCTATGAATGTGAAAGTTACTTTTGAGGATGAAGTGTGGAGAAATGTGTGCTTTTCTGTGGGTGGCACGTTTCTTTAGAGTTTGCACCGTTTTATTGTTGTGGTAAGAAATGCTTCTGTCCATTGTTTACATTTGTCCAAGTCTTTGCACTAGAAGTAATTTTTTTAAATATAATATATCAGCTTTAAAAATTGTTTAATTAAAAATTCACTTTTACGTTTAAAATGGTCCATTTAAGACAAGAACATTGTAAAAACCTGTCAAAGAAAAAGCTAAATATTGTAGTTTTACAATTTACAACTGGCACATATTTGCAGTACTGGTGATTGCCGTACCTATATGGCAAGCCATTCTACATTAATGCATAAGTATGGTAAAAACAAACTTTTGTTGCATTTGCACTGGTCATCCACACACAAATGCAGTTTCTAATAATATTTTCTCTTATTTTCCAAATTTAAATTGAATTAATGAAGTATTTACAGTAAATGTTTGTGTCCAGTGATAGTGTTGCAGCCTAATTTTAGCATATATGGTCTTCTTTATGGTGTTCTGTGTGAACGCAGAGGTCAGAAATTCAAGTTAAAAAAATTAAAATCAACAGGAACGTTCCATGAAACCAAAATCGAAACTTGGAAAATCAGATTTTTGCTCATGTACATCGCTCAATGGTAATCGAAATTATAAACATTTTGCAAATCTATGAAATGTTATTAAAGTGGCAGTGTGTAGTGTCCTGGCACATGAAGGCAGTATATACATACATTACAGGTAAATGTTGTTACCTGTGGAGCAGAAGGCATGCAGCCTCGGCGTGACTCCTCAGACTTTGATGGTCCTTCAGTTAATTCCATCGAGGGAACGCAATGCCGATGCTAGTTTTCTGGTGCTGCAGTTTCCGGATCTGCTCAGGGTCCTGCACCTCTGAAGACATCATCATAATATGGCAATACCACTCAACCAAAATACATGTTGCATCTCTTTTTTAATTTTGTTCTTTCACATTGGTTTTGGAAAGAGTTTAGCAGCTTTGTTATTAAAATTATGTTTCTTACTGCCTAAATAGTTTCGAACGGGGTAATGTAGCTTCTGTTAATTATTAATCCAGCCAATCATCTAGTGTGACATTAAAAGGAGTCGTGGCGTTCCCCAAAGATGCTACACCTGCACCACCTGAATTTTTAGGTTATATCTTACAAAACCGCCAACATTTCCCAACGACTGGACATCATCGTATAGATTTTCAACAACATTTTGATTAATATTTCAAGAGATCAGCGGCATAAATAGACATTGTCACTTTAAATTAGGCACACAAACTTTTTCACCTACCAGTAGACATGCATGTGTTTTAGACATGTAGATTTACAGATCAATACCTGTAAATCTATGGTTGTTAGCCTGATGGAGCATTCTGTTTGTCAGAAATTCAGAGTTTAAAGTCAGAGGTGGTTAGCGCTGTTGCCTCGCAGCGAGAAGGTCCTGGGTTCAAATCCCAACCTGGGGTCATTCTGTATAGAGTTTGCATGTTCTCCCTGTCCATGTGTGGGTTCTCTGCGGGTACTCCAGCTTTCCCCCGCAGTCCAAAAACATGACCGGTCGATTGGTCTCTCTAAACTGTTTTTGGGTGTGAGTGTGTGTGTTCATGGTTCTTTGTCCCAGGTGTCTCTGTGTTTCCCTGCGATGGACCATTAACCTGTCTAGGGTGTATGTCGCCTGTTTGCCCGGTGATTGCTGGAGATCAGCCACCCACGACCCTGCATGGACAAACAGGTTCAGAGGATGGATGGATGGATGGATGGATGGATGGATGGATGGGATGGATGGATGGATGGATGGATGGATGGATGAAAATCAACTAGAATCTTGAATTCAAACTTGGAAAGGAAAAAGCCTCTTTCTAGCTCCAATCTCAAAATCCAATATGGCCACCTCACACAAACAAAGAGGCAATAGCTGCAGGGGTAAACTATTTATTTTCATATGTGTCAGTCTTTATCACATTGACCTAGATGCATATGTTATTCTGGGCAGTGTTTGTAGAAAGCATGTTTGTCAAGTAATAAAATTCCTAAAATATAAAAAATGTGCACAGTTAACAGCTTGTGTTGCTAATCATACCAAATTCATCAGTGCAACAATTCTCAATGCAACTATTTCCAACTTACCTTCTGGAATGCAACCAAGTTGTTGGTGATGTGATTTTCCCAAAACCAATGTAATAGATAATCTTATTTTGTGTTTTGATGCCTTGGTGTTTTCAGTGTTTTTGCCATAATGGCTTTTTCAGGGTGAAATGAATCAAAAACATGTTTAAACATTTGAAACCTCAAGTTTTTTTCAGTTTAAATAAAATAAAATAAAACCTAATCTGGTATGTTGTAGATGAGTCCACTCCATTCAACATGTTCTTTTCTTAATTTCTCCTCAGCGGGCTGAGACGTGAGGTCTGTGAAAGTCAGTGAATTATCTGTGAGGAGATACGGCCAGTTACAATAGATTTATTATGCGTGTATCCTGAGGTGACCTCTATTCTTCCTTTGTGTGTGTGTTGTTGCTGGAGCCAGTTGGAGTCCATCTGGGTGATTTTGGACTTGGTCACCTCCATCCATGCCAAGAACAATACTCTTTCCATTTGCAGCTTGGGTCTTCTGCTGGCACAGACTCACAACGTCAGTTTCACGTAGAGTCTTGGTCTGACACCAGAGCGATCATGAGATACGGTGTAAAAAAGACACCCACTTTAGTGATAACCTTTAGTCGTAATATTTAAGCTTTGATTTATTGCGGATTTGAGTCTGTGTTGGAAACTGACCATAGTAAACACTTTGATTGTAACCTTTCCCATTCTGGTTCTGGTTTTTGTCACTTTATGGTTTGTGAGGTTTTTTTTGTTTTTTGTTTTTCTTTACCAAACAACATGACCTTGTTTTAGGTTTATGAAAGGTGACAACCAGTCTCAAAACAAAACACTAAAACTATCAGAGTTTGATCTGTATTGATCATTACAGTGGCACAGGAGTTAAGTGCTCGCCCCGTAATCAGAAGGTTGCAGGTTCGAGTCCCGCTCAGTCTGTCGCTGTAGTTGTGTCCTTGGGCAAGACACTCAACCCACGTTGCCTGCTGGTGGTGGTCGGAGGGACAGGTGGCGCCAGTGCTCGTCAGTCTCGCCTCTGTCAGTGCGCCCCAGGGCAGCTGTCGCTACATCGTAGCTCATCACCACCAGTGTGTGAATGGGTGAATGACTGATTGTGTTGTAAGGCGCCTTGGGGGGTTCCAGGACTCTAGAAGGCGCTATATCAAATACAGGCCATTTACCATTTACCATTACTTTAATGTTTGAATATTTTAGTTGTCTTTCACTTCATCGCCCACTAAATGACTGTATCAGGGAGTAATAACATTTTCAGTGTGCTCTTATGGCAAAAATTACAATGAATAAACAGAACTCATAAGTCAGATTTAGACAGTGACCAAAAACAACTGTCTGTAAAGGAACCACCAACATTCATTGGGGCATAAGAAGCCCAAGACATTTTAAAGTGATGGCAGTTTCCACAATATTTGCAATATCTTGAAAAGACTCTTTCCACCATGAAATCCCTAGGAAATTTGAAATAACCAAATGCAATGAACCTATTTCCACCATGTTTGTGAGAAAGGCTTCAGGGTGCCCAAGAAGGTCCAGCATGCACCGGCGGTGGGATCGAGACATTTGCAGTGCAGAGTTTGGTTAGGAACTGTAATAGACACAATGAGAAGATTCTGCAGCTGCAGTGCCAAAGAAAATAAGCCACGTCCCAAGAAAACCCTCAGAGACAGGCTGATGTTCTGCAGAAAGGTGCATTTACTTTGAAAAACAAAACAAAAAATCTTTTTCAGATTGCCTTAGAGGTCCAACAGTAAGTCATCTTGAGACCACCCATGTGGGGAGCTGCTTCTCATAGTTTAGCCCCAACGACAAAAGATCGGTGCCCATTTGTCCTCCAAGAGGAACTCCTCCCAACCTTCCATAACATTTTAGTGATGAACATTGTGTAATCATATCCAGGGGTCTGAATCCGTCCATGTACGCATTTTAAGGTCCATTATGTCACAGTAAAACAACAACGATGTCCAAATTGTAACAATGATCGTAATGCTTTCTTAGGTAAAATGGAACACCACCAGCACTACATGGAGTTGGGTTGAATCAAGTCAAGTTGCACTGAGTAGGTACTAATGGAATAGAGGCGCAAGTTTAGTTTCAACTTCTGTTTAGTGCCATCATGGTTGCCAGGCAACAGGACATATACTTAGGTAGAGGCGGGAATAAATATGAAGCTGCTCAATTCTGGTTTAGTGGATCCTTACAAGGACGTTTTAGTTAAAGAGCAAGTCAACCCCTACCAGATTCTAACTCCACTCCCACTTCATGTTTGAAAAATGCAACAAATGCTGTTTCCTGGCAGACCGAGGGGGCGGAGCTGCTAACAAATACACACACACACAGGCTCACGACAGCATTGTGACATCATAATGTATCAGATGACATCATACTATACCTCTTAGCCAATAGCGGTGGCAGATTTAAATTAGAATACAGTGGAGAGTTTTTACCTGACAATGGCACAACACTGCCAGTTTTAGGCAGAATATTTAAATTTTAACAAAGATGCACTGAAGTGCCAAATTATTGACGACACGTGTGTGCAGCACGATTAGACACTTGTTTATTTAGTTTATCAGCAAAAAAAAGGTTTATTTGGGAGTGACTTGCTCTTTAAGTTTTGTTACTATGAAGATACTTTACATAAGTCACAGAGTGAAAGTAAAGAAAACTCCCATGAATATTTAAGACAGCATTAAGTGATTTCCCGGCCTCAAACGTGATGAGATCATCCATCCATTGTCTGAACCCGCTTGTCCATGTAGGGTCGGGGGGGGGGGGGGGGGGGGCTATCTCTAGGGGTCAATGGGCAATCAGGCGGGGTACACCCTGAACAGAGTGCTAGTCCATCGCAGGGCAACACAGAGACACACAGGACAAACAACCACACACACACACCCCCAAGGAGAATTTAGGCAGACCAATCAACCTAACAGTCATATTTTTGGACTGTGGGAGGAAGCCGGAGAACCCGGAGAGAATCCACGCACAGGGAGAACATGCTAACTCCATGCAGAAAGATCCCAGGCCGGGAATCGAACCCAGGACCTTCTTGCTGAAAGGCAACAGCTCTAACCACTGCACCACTGCGCAGCCATGATGAGATCATTAAACGTTGAAACCTGTAATCTTTACTTCTTCTTCTCTTTGCAAAGTGTGGTTTGTTATGTTCAGACAAACTGGAAATAGGCTTGTTTCCTCTGCTGTCCGTTCAGACCGTGTGGGTGATGTGTGAGACATGGTTCGCCAAACCCTTTCAGCTGCTCTTATCAGCCACTGCAACAACAATACCAAAAGCCAAATACAAGCTGTGGTTATGATGTAATGATGCTTTACTATATATAGGGTGAGACAAATAAAAATTCCCATCTCATCCTCCGCGGGTGGTCTCATCCTTCCAAGCTCAGGTCCTCTACCAGAGGCCTGGGAGCTTGAGGGTTCTGCAGTATCTTAGCTGTCCCTAAAACTGCCCCTTTCTGGACTGAGACGTCTGATGTTTTCCTGGGATCTGCTTTAGCCACTCCAACATTTTGGGGGTTACTGCCCCAAGTTCCCCGATGACCGTGGGCACCAGCGATTTCTTCACTCTCCAGGCTTTCTCAAGTTCTTTGAGGCCCTGGTACTTCTCTAGTTTCTCATGTTCCTTTTTCCTGATGTTTCCATCACTTGGTATCACCGCATCAACCACAGCAGCTGTCCTCTGTTGTTTGTCTACAACTACAATGTTCTGTTGGTTCGCCATCACCTGTTTGTTGGTCTGGATCTGAAAGTCGCACATCACCTTAGGGGGTGTTCCCCACATTGATCTTGGAGATTGCAGTCCATACTCTGCACAGATGTGTGTGTGTGTGTGTGTGTGTGTGTGTGTGTGTGTGTGTATATACACACACACAAGATGCAAAACTAAGCTGATCAATAACTCTAACCCTAGCCGCAAGCAGGTTTCACCATCTGCCTAAAATCTGGTCTCTGAATGTAGGATTGTAAATCTAAAATGTAACCCCCGTTTGTCTTTGACTTGTAAACTTAATGCCCACTTGGCTTGTTAAATACACTCAAATATAAATTTAGCTTTCATT